>NW_028274819.1:94490031-94793908 GCF_037043125.1 Eumetopias jubatus
CAGAACCCTGGGATCATGACCTGAGCCAAAGGCAGACGCTTAATGACTGAGCCACCCAGGTGCCCGAAGTTTTCCATATCTTGATGTAGGGGTTGCCACATAGGGATATACAGATGTAAAAATTTATAGAACAAAAAAAAATTTACAGAGCTATATAAGATTTATGCACTTCACCATACATAAGTCATTTCTCAACAAACTAGTAAATAAAAATGAAGCAGCAGCTAACTTCATTGAGTGTTTATTAGGTGCAAGACATTTTGTTGATACATGTACAGTCTCACTTAGTCATCACAAGAATTCATTTCCTCCCAGCTCTGTTGAGATATAATCCACATGTGTGATTTAAGGTGTACAAGGTCATGCTTTGATATGTGTATATGTTGCAAAATGATTACCATAATGTTAGTTAACTCATCCATCAGTTCACAGTTACCTTGTGTGTGTGTGTGTGTGTGTGTGTGTGTGTGTGTGTGTATAGTGAGAACATTTAGATCTACTCTTTTGGCAACTTTCTTTTTTTTTTTTAAGATTTTATTTATTTGAGAGAGAGAGAGAGACAGCACGAGTTGCAGAGGGAGAGGGAGAAGCAGATTCCCCCCTGACCAGGCAGCCTGACACGGGGCTCCATTCCAGGACCCTGAGATCACAACCTGAGCCAAAGGCAGACACTTAATCGACTGAGCCACGCAGGTGCCCCATATTTTTTTAACTTAAAATTTTTTTAAAAAGATTTTATTTATTTATTTGAGAGAGAGAGAAGGAGCACAAGCAAGGGGGAGTGGCAGAGGGAGAGGGAGAAGCAGGCTTCCTGCTGAGCAGGGAGCCCGACGTGGGGCTCGAACCCGGGACCCTGGTATCACGACCTGAGCCAAAGGCAAACACTTAACTGACTGAGCCACCCAGGCACCCCCCCATCTTTTTCTAAAAAGATTTATCTTATTTATTATTTTAGAGAGAGAGAGTGAGGGGAGGGGCAGAAGGAGAGGGAGAAAGAGAATCTCAAGCAAACTTCCCACTGAGCACAGAGCCTGATGCGGGGCTAAATCTCATGACCCTGAGATCACGACCTGAGCTGAAATCAAGAGTCAGAGGATTAACTGACTGAGCCACCCAGGCACTCTTGGAACTTTATACACTTTGACCACCTTCACCCATCTTCCCCATCTCCCCCCGCCCCCACCTAGGGGTTGCCCTAGGCAACTACCAATCTACTCTCTGTTTCTATGAGTTTGGTTTCTTTTTAGATGGCACATGTAAGTGAGATCACACAGCATGTATCTTTCTCTGTGTGATTTATTTTACTTAGTATAATGCCCTCAAGGTTCATTCATGTTGTTCCTAATGGTAGGAGTTCCTTCTTTTTTTATGGCTGAGTAATATTCCATTGTGTGTGTGTGTGTGTGTGTGTGTGTACATCACATTTTCTTTAATCATTCATCCATTGTTTCCATGTCTTGGCTGTTGTGAATAAGGCTGCAATGAACATGGGGGTGAAGGTATCTCTTCAAGATACTGATTTCATTTTATCCCACAATAGAAGTGGATATACACCCAGAAGTGCAACTGTTGGATCATATGGTAGTCCAATATTTAACCTCCATACTATTTCCCACAGTAGTCCTATCAACTTACATTCTCACTAGCAGTGCACGAGGGCTCCCTTTTCTCCACGTCCTCACCAACACTTGTTATTTCTTGCCTTTTTGAGATTAGCCACTGTGACAGGTGTGAGGATATCTCATTGTGATTTTGATTTGCGTTTCCCTGATGATTAGAGTCATCACAGTAGTTCTGAGCCTAATTTCTACCCCAGTTTACAGATCAGGAAGCTGAGGTTTAGAGAGCTAAGTAACCTACCCAGGTGCACAGAATGGGCATGTGGCAGAGGAAGAACCTAGATCAATCTGGTTATAAAGCCCAAGCTCTTCCTTAATCATTACCCTATCTTACAAGGCCCAGTAGGAGTGATGAATTGTATCTTAAGGTAAGTACGTTATCAAAGACTTCAAAGTAAAGGATGACACACTTTGAACCAAATGAGTGAACCAAAATGTTACCAATTTCCTTGCTTTCTAGTAGAACTATGGAATTCTGGATCTGAAGAAGAGTAGAGATCACCTCATCTAGCCCAATCCTTTATTTTATTTGTGAAGGAAATAAAGCTCAGAGTGGCAAGAAGCCTCACATAAGGCTAGCAAAGAACAGAGCTAAGGTCAATTGGAGAACAGCTAACTTTAACCAGAGAGGTGAAGTAATTGCCCATGGCCACCCACAAGTCAGTGAAGGAGCCAGGATCTGAATCCAGCCAGTGCGACTACAGAGCCTGTTCTCTTAACCGCTGGGCCAGACAGTGTCCTTACTCCTAGCCCCATGCCCCATGTGCTGCCCCAGTCTGCCTCCCTATGCTACACTGAAGTAGTACAACAGGAGGGATTGGAGTGGTTGTGGTCAGTGGGAAGTGGAGAGGCAGAGAGGCAGACTGGCATGCTTCCTTGTCAAATTGGGCCAAATCCAAATGCAAACAAATTGGGCAGGTAATGGGAATTGCTGGCCAAAGTCAACTACGAGCAGAACAAAGCAGCATGGGAAACCACCTAACCTAAACCAGGGGATCGTTTCAAGACTTGAATTTAGACCAGGAGGAGGGAAAAAAAAAAAAGAAGAAGCTCACTTTCAGCAAAGTTCAATTAAGGCATAGAAAAATCCAATTTGGATCGAATTGGTGGGTCTGTCTCAGCCCAGGGTACGATGCTTATCTAGCCAAGGCACCTCAGCCCGGAGTCAACCCTTTATCCCTGCCTCCCTCTCTCTCCGCTCTGTCTGCGCCCCCTCTTCCCCAGCTGGAGTGCCTCCTAGTTTTTCCTGGGACTTCTGCCAGCCTTGCCCACTTCTCGATGTTGCAGTCCACGTATCAGTGGTCTAGGAGCTGAGAGTCTTTGTCTTGCTACGGCTGGCTTTGTTGAGGCGTCTCTGCGTTATGTCCGATGCCTTTGGTGGCTGTAGCAAATACCGCAGACTTGGTGGCTTAAAACAACAGCAATTTATTCTGTCCCAGGTTTGTAGACCCCAAAGTCCAAAGCCAGTGTCACTGGGCAAAAATCACCCTGTTAGCACAGCGGCACTCCCTCTGGGGGGCGCTAGGGGAGAATCTGTAGCTGGCTTCTTCCACCCGTAGGTGACCCCCCATCCTCTCCAGTGTCTGCCCCTATTTCACAAGACCTACCCTGTGTGTGTCATCTGCCTTGGTCTCTCTCTTACACAGACCCACCTGGAATAATCTCATTACAAGACCCTTGATTTAATCACATCTATGACGATAGAAGATCGTATTCACTCTTTTTCCAAATAAGGGAATAGTTAGTTACAAGTTCCAGGGGTTAGGACTTCATCTCCTTGGGTGGCCCTTATTCAGCCTACTAGTTTTCAAGCTGCAGATAGATAGATTTTTACAAATAAAGAAAACCTCTCTAAGGACCCACTAAAAATCCTGCCATCGAGGAGAAGTCCTGTCTTAAACGCTCTTTGGTCTGGCTTTTTGGCCTCACCGTCCTCTGGAAACACCTTTGAGGAGGCTGCCAAATCCCATGGTCCTTTCTCAGCTCTTATGCTGTTCTCGCAGCATCTGACCCAGGAGACCGCTTCCTCCTAGAAATGACCCTCCTCCACCCCTCCTCCTCTACCAGCTACTTCTTTTCAGTCTTCTCCCCTGGATCACCCTCCTCACACAAGTTCTGAGCATCAGCATGCCCGTGGCTCAGCCTTTGGACTCTTTCCATCCTTGCCTGTTCTTATCCTCTGAGCAGTATAATCCAGCACCCCCAGGTGAAGTCACCAATACACTGATGATCCCCAAACTTGCGTCCCCATCCCAGTCTCTCCTGTAAACACCCAACTATTTTTTTAAGTTTATTGTTTTCAGTACTCTCTACACCCAACATGGGCTCAAACTCACAACCCCGAGATCAAGAGTTGCATTCTCTAACGACTGAGCCAGCTGGGCGCCCCTTAACATCGACTTTAATAAAGAACGGCTTACTTGACATCTCCGTTTGAATGTCTAACAGGAATCTCAATCCTGACATGTCCCAAACTGAGCTCCTTATTCCACTCCCGCCCCCAAACCTGCTGTTTCTGCAGCCTTTCCCATCTCCGCAGAAGACTACCTGCCCCATCACTCAGCCCCCAAATCCTGGGGTCTTCTTTGGCCTCTCTTTCTCACCTCTCTTTCTACCAGCCTCTCCAGCAGCAAATGTTGTTAGTTCCATCTTGTAAAAATTTCCAAATCCTACTACTGCTGTCCACCTTGACCACTGACACTTTGTCATTTCGTGCCCAGATTGTCACAATTGCCTCCTAACTGGTCTCCCTGCTTTCCCTCCTGCCTCCTTACAATCTGTAGAACCATGGAGATTATTTTAAACACACATCTCATCATGTGTTGCCCTTCTCAGAATGTTCCAGTAGCTTCCCATTGTATTTAAGATCGTCCAAAGTCCTTCCCATGGTCCTCAATGCTTCATTCCTTATTGTTTCTGACCTTGCCTCTTGTACTCCAGGCTCATTGGCTTCCTACTGTTCTTCAAACTGACCATCCTCACTCCTGCCTCAGGACCTTGCACTCCCTGTTCCCTCTGTTGGGCCACTTTTCCCAGATATTTGCCCAGCCTGCTCCTTGACTGCATCCAAGTCTCTGTTCAGTTGTCATTCCCTCAGGGAGACCTCTCCTGGTGCCCCACCTAATAGAATTTCTTTTACTCCCCAGCCCCCTACCATAATTGATTCTCTCTCTCTCTCTCTCTTTTTTTTAAAGATTTTGTTTATTTATTTGACAGAGAGAGACACAGCGTGAGAGGGAACACAAGCAGGGGGAGTGGGAGAGGGAGAAGCAGGCTTCCAACGGAGCAGGGAGCCCAATGTGGGGCTCGATCCCAGGACCCTGGGATCATGACCTGAGCTGAAGGCAGACGCTTAACGACTGAGCCACCCAGGCGCTCCTGTAATTGATTCTCTTTAAGACATCTGTCACTACCTCACAGTATAGTATGTATTTATTTGTCTAATTGATTAATTTCTATCTCCTCCACTGAAATATTGGTTTTCTGAGAACAGGAATCGTGTCTATTTTTGCTCATTGAAAGATCTCCAGTGCCTAGAACAGTGCCTGACACAGAATAAGAACATGTTGGATATTTCTTGAATGAATGAATGAATGAATGAATGAATACTTTA
This sequence comes from Eumetopias jubatus, assembly GCF_037043125.1. Lineage (NCBI taxonomy): Eukaryota > Metazoa > Chordata > Mammalia > Carnivora > Otariidae > Eumetopias > Eumetopias jubatus. The sequence goes on from NW_028274819.1 coordinate 94,495,264, forward strand.
AAGATTTTAGAGGGTGGCTGGCTGGGATATAAAAGGTTAGCTCTTGGAAGGGACCTCCCTCCACGGTCCCCCAGCACCACCGCAGACTCTGATCCCCCGCCAGCTCGAACAGCCTGCCAACTCCAGCTGAATGTCAGCTCTGCAGAGGCAGCCGGGGCCTCCCCCGCCATCTTGGCTTCCTGACCAGCCTCCCAGGGGGAGTGGGCAGGCAGGCCACGAGGCGGAGAAACCTGCCTAGGAGAGCACAGCTAATAATACAGTTCTTGTGTTATAGCAACTGCTATGATGTGCAAATGCTCTGTGTTTCAAAAAAAAAAAAAAAAAAGAGTAACCTGGTGGGATTCTTTGTAAGTTCTTGGCAGCAAAAGCTTCATTTGATGCGCCAGGTGGGCCAGCAGTTAAACAAGAGTGAAGCTACTTGTGAGTGCTGTCCCCAGCCTTTGGGGAGGGGGTGAGCTTGTTGGGTCACAGGCCCAAATAGATGCTGCCTTCCACATCAGACGCCGCTCCCACCTCCACCCCACCCCCAGGAAAAATCGGCATTGGCCTGGTGGCCAGGAGAAACCCACATAAAGTACAGAAGCAGTATAGCACAATGAACATGTGAAATTTTAGAGGCAAGCCTCACTTTGAATTCCCAGTGTGTACTGCCAGCTCTGTGTTCTTGGGCAGGTGATGTACTGAGCCTCAGTTCCCTCATCCGTAAGATCAAAATCATGCCTCTCTCGGGGCCCTTGTGAGCGTGGAATGGTCTGGGCCAGCACTGGGTCTCCGTGACTGGTAGTTGGCATGTCGGAAGGCATGGAGGGCAAGGGGGAGGGTGGGAATGGTGAGGACACCCATGACACCATTGGCCCTAGGTGTGGCCAGCCTGCTCTGCGGAAGCCATGGAATCACAGAAGGTTGCAGTTACAGGAGATTCCGCAGTTATCAAAACAAACAAGCAAACAAAACTTGCATTTTACAAAAAGGGCAATGGGCCTACAGAGATGAATGGATTTGCCCAAAGTCACGCAGCCATCCATAACAAAGCCAGAGCGGGCACCCGGATCTCAGCCCTTGGTCTCATGCTCTTACCAGAGCTTCTGGGTGTTTTCAACAGCCTGGGTGATTCGTGAGCCCTCCTGCCCCCTGACTCCCTGGCCTCGAACCCCACGGCAGGCCCAGCCATTAGAGCCAATGAGCCCCGACTCAGCCATGGCCTCACCAGCCCACCAGGCCTGCAGGGCTCTCTGCGGCCTGGTCCCTACCCGCAGTCTCTAATCTTCCTTCCTTCTGACCCCACGCTCCCTGCTCCCTACTCCCTCCCCGCCAGGAGGTCCCCTGGCCTGTTGCAGAGGAGGACATTTCCTGGAGGTGAGGGGAAGAGAACCACCAGGTCACTCTCAGGATCCCCTGCTTGTGTGGCAGCTGAAGTCCTTCAGGTGACATGCTTCCCAGGCCAGCCTTGGTACAGCCTCTCATTCCTTTCCTATCCCCACAGCCCTTCTGTAGGCTCGTTGGTGATGCCATATTGCCACCATTTCCAGAAGTTAAAAATGAAGGCAAAACCCCCAGCTCTCTCCGATCAAAGGCCACATGGTTGTCTCTACCCCTTCATCTCTCTGTTCCTTCGCCTTCAAACATTCTTGGAAATATCATCTCTTCTGCCGAGCCCTTCAGATGGAGGCATTATTCCGAACCAGGGCTCAAGTCCTTAGCTGCCCCTCACGAGTTTCCTCATGACTCTGTGACTCAGTTTCCTCATCTGTCAAGCAGGGATGGTAGTATTAGCTCTCTTCTAGCCTTATTGTGAGATTGTGAATTGATACCTGTAAAGCACTTATAGAAATGCCTGGAACAAAGTAAACCTTCAATGAACATTGTCTGTGATTATTATTACCATTATCATTATTATTATTGCCATGAAAATTAACCTCTCCCATTTCAAATGGGAATTTACCTGGGACTCCGATGGCCCCATTATATGTATCTCTCCCTCTTTGTGCCCATAACTAAGTATATGTTAGTGCCTTACCTGACACAATCCTCTTTCCTCTCGGTTGTTTCATCTAGCGGCCAGTGTGTGATGTCGGGGGCAGCTCCCAGCTGGGCCGGGACCAGACCTGGTTAACCCTCCTCTTCTGCCAAACGGATCTAATCCCATGTGCCTTGTACTGCTATTAACTGAAATAACATCATCAAGTAAACGGTAGATAATACCATCACCCTTATTCCTGATGACCTCTCTGTGCAATCGGACTTGTATTACGTTTACTATAAGAAATGGCACATTTGGGGGCGTGGGTGGCTCAGTCGTTAAGCGTCTGCCTTTGGCTCAAGTCATGATCCCAGGGTCCTGGGATCAAGCCCGGCGTCGGGCTTCCTGCTCAGCGGGAAGCCTGCTTCTCCCTCTCCCACTCCCCCTGCTTGTTCTCCCTCTCTCTCGCTGTGTCTCTCTCTGTCAAATAAATAAAATCTTAAAAAAAGAAAAAGAAAAAGAAATGGTCCATTTTTCTAAGCCAAAAACAGTCAAATATCATATGGTTTGGTCTTACAAGAGTAACAATACTTGTAACAAAAAACAATAGCACCCAATGTGTATTTTTTGTTACCATCTGCCAAGTACTGTCCCTTTCATTTCACGTGGATTATGCCATGTCATGTCCACGGCCCTGTGAGGTGTGCGCCATTATCATCCCCAAATGTCAGAAGAAGAAACTGAGGCACCGAGAAGCTTAGTAAATGTCCTCTGGTAACCCAGCTAGTGACGGGATGCAAACCTGGGGGTTTACTTCTGGGCTCACACACCCAGCAAATACTCTACTGCTAGGCTTTCTGAATCCAGGACTCTGCCTTTTTCTTAGAAATTCATCCTTTGAGAATCAAGGATTGGAACTCTACCTTGGACACCCAGCTAGTGGATAAGCTCCTGCTACCTGATGAGAAAATGCTGTTTCTGCCTTTCGTCTGCTCGAGTCCCTGAATATGGCTTCCTCCTAGTTTCTCTATCACTGTGTTCTGTCTGTCTGTCCAAGGAACACTTACCCATTATTCATGTTGGACCTTCCCGATGAGAAGGGCTTTACTCAGTGGCTCCCATCATGTACGCTGTCCTGTTAATCACGTGCTGGGCTCCACATACCACTCAGTACCTGCTCCTTCACCTCCAGCCAAGTCTTACTCCTCAGTCCCTTCCCCATTCCCAGGAGGGGTCTAATGTCACTTCCGTGCCCACCCTTTCTGTCATTTCCTGCAGTCTCAGGCATTCGCAACCAGCCCTGCTCAAGCATATGCCCTGCTCGAGCATGTGACGCTGTGGGGGAGAATCCCCAGGATGCAGAGTGCATGAGCCTAGTCCCCGCGTGCAAAAGCCTTGCAATCTCATTGGCAGACAGAATATAGAAAAAGAAATGCAAGGTAGTGCGTTCCAAGTGATGATTAAGTGGCCTGAACATTTATTATGCACTAAAGGCCTCGCATTAGGAAGAGAGTGAAGAATCGTGATCAGGATACAGTCCAAACAGTGCCTGCCTGACATCTGCACTAAGCCCAGTTGCCGGGTATTAAAGGGCGCCCAACAGGGGCCCCGAGGGAGCTCCCCTAAAAGGCCAGGGGGCAGAGCGGCTCTGCGGAGTGTCCCTTCACCTCCAGCCCTCTCCATGTAAGGGCCATAGTGGAATCTCGTTTCTGCGCCCCTCTAGGCATAGCCTAAGCCTTTCATCCACAAATCAGAAGTCTGGTAACCATAATTTAAATTCTCCCCAGTGCCTTGCCTGGCAGGGCCACAGTAAATTGCAGCCTAAAAGCCACTTTTTTTGGGCGGGGGACCCACACAAACCATGCACTTTCTGGCAATTTGTTTTCCAGCCTCCCTTCTGCTACCAGAACAAACCTCATTTACCTGCAGCCATTAGGTCTGTCCACAGGCAGGTATCAGGCATGACCAAGAAATCAATAAGAGCCAGTGAAACAAGATATTTCCTCCCTGTTTTGCTCGTCTAAATGAGGAAAGTTCCAGCGGTGATCAGGGAGCAGCCGGCTGCTCAGTGCCCTTTTCCCTCTCTCCCTGCAGGGCAGACACAGGAATTCTTTTCTGTTAGGAATGTGGGCTAATGAGAAAATCAGAGACTTTAACTGTATGAGGAAGCCAGTCTAAAATATCCTTCCCATCTTGGAAGCTATCACAGAATCTGTTCTGGCACGGGGCAAGAAAGAGGGACCAGGGAGTCATCAGATGGAGATGTATGAGATGGTCAGGCTCTCTATTTCCAGACAGCTCACTCACGTTCACCTCTAAAATTCTCAGAAACCTTTATTTCCAAACCCCATCCTAAAGACTTGTATCTGTATACATTAGGACTTGTTTACTCCACCCAGCTTTTATTCATCTAAGATAATTTATTATTGATGACACCCTTTTTTCCTGAGCCTCTGTTGTTCAATAAGATTTTGGAACTCAGCAGCTTTGTGACTAAAGCACGGGCTCCGTTCACCATCGACTGGTAGAGGTAGACACTGGGTGAGTTAGAGGAGGAAAGCAACAGGTAAGGGACTCATGTCAGTCCGCTCCGGCGGTCGTAACACAATACCATACACTGGGCGGCTTAAACCACAGACATCTATTTTCTCACAGTGCCACAGCCTAGGAGTCCAAGATCAAGACGCCAACATAGTTGATTTCTGGTTCGAGCTCTCATCTTGGGTTACAGATGGTCACCTTCTCACTGTGCGCTCTCTTGACCTCTTCATTGCAAAGGAGAGAGAGCATGTAAGCAAGTAAGCTCTGGTGTCTCTTTTATAAGGACACTAATCTCGTCATGAGAGCCCCACCTTTATGACTTCATCTAAACCACCTCCCGCCCAAAGGCTGCTTCTCTAAACCCCTCATCACATTAGGGCTTCAACGCAGAATGGGGGGTAAGGGGGTAGGACACAATTCAGTCCATAGCAGCATCGTACCATAGATGCTCTCTGTTACTATATGAACTATCTTGATCAGGGACTGAAGGCTTCATTGGATGCACGACCACAGTTTTCCTCCTGTGTTTTCTTAGGCAGCTCTGGTTGGTGTGATGTGATGTAGCTTCTGTGCTGTGGTAGGAGCTGCACTGGACTTGCAGGTAAAAGACAAGGTTTCAATCACCTCACTCCCATTGGGATGGCTACTATCAAAAATACAGAAAATAGGGGCCCCTGGGTGGCTCAGTCAGTTAAGTGTCCAACTCTTGGTTTCGGCTCAGGTCATGATCTCAAGGTTGTTGAGATTGAGCCCCGCGTTGGGCTCCCCACTCAGTGCGGAGTCTGCTTGGAATTCTCTCTTTCCCTCTCCCTCTGCCCCTCCCCCTACTCTCTCTCTCTCTAAAATAAGTGAATAAATCTTTAAAAAAATACAGAAAATACTAAGTGTTGGTAAGGATGCAGAGGAATTGAAACACTCATGCTCTCTTGGTGAGATTGTTCAGTGGTGCAACTACTATAAAAAACAGTATGGCGGTTTCTCAACATATTAAAAATAGAACTACCAGCAATCCCACTTCTGGGTATAATACATACAAAAGAATTGAAAGCAGGATCTTGAAGAGATATTTGAACACCCATGTTCATAGCAGCATTATTCACAATAACCAAGAGGTAGAAGCAACCCAAATGTCCACCAATGGATGAATGATGGATAAACAAAATGTTTGTTTGCTTTTTTTTTTTTAAAGATTTTTATTTATTTATTTGACAGAGAGAGAGATAGCGAGAGCAGGAACACAAGCAGGGGGTGTGGGAGAGGGAGAAGCAGGCTTCCTGCCGAGCAGGGAGCCCGATGTGGGACTCGATCCCAGGACCCTGGGATCATGACCTGAGCCGAAGGCAGACGCTTAACGACTGAGCCACCCAGGCGCCCTGTTTGTTTGCTTTTATACATACAATGGGATATTACTCACCCTTAGAAGGAAATCTTGTCACATGCTATAAGATGAACTTGGATGAACCTGGAGGACATTAAGCTAAGTGAAATAAGCCAGTCACAAAAAGCAAATACTATATGATTCCACTTATATGCGATATCTGCAGGAGTCAAATTCATAGAAACAGAAAGTAGAGTGGTGGTTGCCAGGGGACGTGGGGAGGAGAAAATGGGGAGTTGTTGTTTAGTGGATATAGAGTTTGTGTTTTGCAAGATGAAAAAGTTTTGGAGATGGTTGTACGACAATGTGAATGTACTTAACACTATTGAACTGAACACTTATAAATTGTTGAGATGGTGAATTTTATGTTATGTGCTTTTTACCACAATCACACACACACACACACACACACACACACACACACGTTTTAAGTCCAATCAAACAGGTGCTAGCAATGAGAGAGTCATTTAAACTTTCTATGCTTCGGTTCTTTCATCTGTAAAATGGGGGTAAAGTGTCCATCTCTGAGTTACAATGAAATCAGAGAGACTGGGGCAAGCACATTAAGATAAAGGTATATGGGAGGCTTGTGGACAATTAAGTGTAATACTGAAACAGTGCGCTGGTATTGATGTTGCTGGAAACTGCTCTGCCACAATTTTAATTGTATTAAATTCATTAGTTACCTAGAAGTGTTTTAATTGTGGCCCCTATAAAGAACCTTCTACAACATAGGCACAGGAACTGCCTGCCATATCAATTCCCAGTTTTGGAGGATGGTGTGAGTTTTTGAAATGAAATTTTAAGTTTGATGATATATTACCCAGGCAGCAGAAAACACAACAAATTACTTAGGTCTAAACGCATTCAACTAAGATTTGTAAATGGTAACCTGGACTCATTAAGGATTTCTATTTGTTAGAGAATAGTCAAGAGGACTGGTTTTGTGTGATTCATATTCCCGCTGCTACTCAGGAAAGGGTAAGCCAGTAAAATCCATTTGTGGGCTGTGAAACACTTAATGCTCCTTTGTACTGATGTCTTATCATCAAGAAAAAAAGTTCATTTATAAAGAGGACAGCAGGAATTAGGCAGTAGCACATAGTCATACTAACCTGCCTGTCCATCTTCAAGAAGCTCTGCACCCAGGTTCCTGGGTTTTGGATCAAAGATGGGGACCCAACATCAGCTCACTGCTGCCCACTCATCTCCTTTGGGCAGCTTCAAAAGAGGCTAGAAAAATACACTAAGAGAGGGGCGCCTGGGTGGCTCAGTCGTTAAGCATCTGCCTTCGGCTCAGGTCATGATCCCAGGGTCCTGGGATTGAGCCCCGCAACGGGCTCCCTGCTCAGCGTGCTTCTCCCTCTCCTGCTCCCCCTTGCTTGTGTTCCCTCTCTCGCTGTGTCTCTCTCTATCAAATAGATAAATCTTTAAAAAAGAAAAAAAAGAAAGAAAAATACACTAAGAGAGAGTTTTCGTATTCCTTCATTCCCAGACTGTCCCCAGAGGGAATTGTCAGACACCAGCAGATGTCTGTTCAGACTATCTTGCTGCCCACTGTGGGTCTTTGAGGAGGATCAGCACCGGGGTGGGTTCTAGAGGGTTAGTGACAGGGGATAACATGTCTACAGTGCAGTTAACTCTCAACGATCTTGATAACACAAAGGAGTCATGAGCAGTGAGGGGGCTAACCCCAATGAGAATGTAATATTTTTTTAGAATTTGACTGTGATATTTGAGTTGCTAGTTCTTTTAGAAAGTTGATTGGGTGGATGTAATTTAAGAGAGCTTTTCTCTCTTTGTTTAGGACCACAAGTCTCGGTGTCTGAGAAGCCCAATCAAAAGTATTTTTGCTGTTTCCCCAAGAAAGTCTGGTATTTTCATTCCAGGTCGTCTCCTAGCATTGCCTGTTATGTCAAGAATCCTAAAACAGGGGCGCCTGGGTGGCTCAGTCGGTTAAGCATCTGACTTTGGTTCAGGTCATGATCTCAGGTTCTGGGATCGAGCGAGCCCCACGTCTCGGCAGGGACATCTGCTTCTCCCTCTCCCTCTGCCCACCCCCCCCGCTCATGCACAGTCTCTCTCTCTCTAATAAATAAATAAAATCTTTAAAACAAAAAAAGAATCCTGAAGCCGACAGACAAGTGAGATACCTGCCAAAATATGTTCCAAACACATACAAACCACACACCCAGACCTCAGGAGAATGTAAGCTCAGTGAGGAAAGGGATTTTTGTGTGTTTGGTTGGCTGCTTTATTCCCATCACCTGGAAGAGTTCTGAGCACAGAGTGGTGCTCAATAACTGTTTTTAAATGAACAGATGAATACTTGCTACATACACGCTCACACACAAATTCACAGAATTGGTAAGAACAGAGCAATAGCGTCTCATGCCAGGGAAACCCGGGTATGCCATATATGACTGACATGGCCAGTTTCTCCAGTATGATGGTCTGTGGGCTTTCTTTCCATCTACATTGGAAAGAAAATATGTCATGACACTGGACTTAAATCCAAACACCATGTCCAGAACACTAAGAATATATTTAGTTCAGGGACTCTTAAAATTTGAGAAAACAGCACACAAGTAATGGGAACTATAAAAACAACTGATGTGGTCCTTTGAGCAGCCAAAGGATGTCAAAATCTTAAAAATTAATCATATCATGATTACGGACATCAGGTCTCAGGGTCTAATTACTGCTTTATTATTTTCTTTCTTAGACTTAATTTACAGAGATTTTATCTGACTTGACTGTTAATTTGTGACCTTAATATGAGTCCTTGTAAAATGACACACTTCAGATTTTCAAAACACAGTTTCTAGCACATTACGCTTTTCGAAGAATCTTTACATGCATTATCTAATTTCAAACATCTGTGCAAAGACCGAGGAAGACCAAATTTCTGAAGTCCAGAAAGCCTGAGAGATCATCCAGTTTATTATTTTTCCTTTTCCACTGCAACTTGCCTTTAGTTACTAATCTCGACTCTCTGTGGCTTCCCTTTAGCACAGACTACGGTAAGTGGAGGAGAGGTAGAACTGAGATTTATTAGCCCCTAGGTAACTGAAATTAGAGTTCTGGATATGTGTGCCCCCTTAGTGTTTGTGAAGTCTGTGATGGTTCAGAATATACGAGGAGAGTGAAAATCAAGGTAGGTAGCAACAGCTCCAAATACTTCATCCCCCAAAGCTAGGCATGGACAACTTTGCATAGAAGGCCAATGAGAAAGTGTGTGTGTGTGCAGGCGTGCATGTGCATGTGTGTATGTGTGTGTATTTTGCAAGAGGCATCAGACTTCGGAGTCAAATGTTCAGAGTTCAGAAACTGCCACCCCAGCACCAACATCTCCCCTCAAGCTGTCACACTGCTGATTTTCAACCCTGGCTACACATCAGAAAAACCCATTATTTACTGCATGTGCCCACTTCAGAGATTCTCATTAGTTTGGCCTGGGTGGGGTCCAGGCACCAGCATTTTTCAGAGCTACCCAGGTAATTATTAATATACAGCTGGAGTTGAGCACTACTGGGTCATGCACTGCAGCAGGTTAGATTGAAGTTGGAATTTACCATTGATGAAGTTGTTTGATCTTGAACCTGTGAAGTCTACAAATATCATCTTATGCGCTTTAGAAAAGAAAAAAAAAAGGTTTTGAGTTATATATAGTGAATTAAACATGAGTTTATCTACATTCCCTCCTGAGTTTTCACTGAAGTGAGAGTACATGTTATAAACCTACAGGACGGATAGAACAGAGAGGAAAACACCACAGACAAGAGATATCAACAAAGTTTGGGGAAATGGAATGCAAATAGAAGAATAGAAGCTGACTTCATGGAGCTAGAAAAAGCTAAAGCCTAAGTGTTTGCAGAGGGGAAGATTGATGAGAGTCAAACTGATTTGTGCTCAAGAATCCCTGAAAGGCTCAGAAATTGGAGGCCTCGGCTACAAAGATGGGAAGGGGGTAAGACTGAAAACAGGAGGACCAGGTCCCTTGAAGGTCTGTATAATGGGCAGTAATCCCAAGTCTTACTCACATGAGATGCCAGGTGACTCCCTCTATTGTAGAAGGAGCTAGGTTATTCCCTGAAAAAACAAGAAGAGTCTTCAGACAGGATAGGGAGGGGGCACTGGAAAGAGGAGATTCAGGGAACCTCCATAATCACCTTTGGGCATCCAGCCCCTTCTAGCCTCTTGGCCTCGAGAATGCTGACTGCCAAACAAATTCTTCCCAGGCAAAGAACTGGAAAATCTTTCTTTGGAGAAACTGAAAAGCCCTGAGGAAAAAAACAGACAAAAAAACCTCTGAAAAATGATGTTTAGAATATCCACAGTAAGAACAACTGTTTCTCTACCACATCCTTACAGAGTGAAGGCAATGATTTAACAAGCTACACCGATTGTTCCTGAGATTCTAATCAGCTTTCTAGAGCCTCGCTCTGAATGGATAATGAAGGATCTCCAGATCCTTAAAGAAAGCTTCCATCCAGTGCAAAAACAAAACAAAAACAAAACAGAAGAGAAGAAATGGAAGTTGTTGCAAAAAGAGACAAAAAAAAGATATTAAATTTATAATTGATATTCTCAGAAAGAAGAGAGGATACTGCAGCCAGGAAGCAAGAACAGAAGGCTGTAAAAAAAAAAAATAAAATAAACCCTTCAAGAATGAAGAGTTCTCAGGAAATAAAAATCTGGTAGCTTTGGTAGCTAATCTCCAAAGATAGACCCCCAAGGAACCATGCTTCCCAATATCCACGCCCTTGCATCATCCCCTCCCACATGGAATTCTTTTGGCTTCGTGACGCTCTAACCAATAAAATGGGACAAAAGTGATGCTATGCCCATTTTGGCCTAAGCCTTAGGAATTTAGCGGCTTCTGCTTTTGTGCTTTTGGAAGCCCTGAGCCATCCTGTAAGAAGTCTGGGTACCCCACTGGAGAGACCACAGGGAGAGCTCATGAGGAGAGAGAAAGATCCTGGATCCTGAGACTACATGAAGAATGAGAAGCTCTGCCCTCCCAGCGTCCTACCTGAGCCTCATCCTGCCATCTGGCCAAAGCAGGTGCATGAATGAAGCTGTGTTGGAGATTCCAGCCCCATCTGCCACATGAGAGGGAGGCCACATGAGAGAGCCCAACTAAAACAGATGAGCCCAGGTCAACCCACAGAATCATGAAAAATAATAAAATGGCTGTTGTTTTAAGTTACAGATGGTGTGTTATGCAACTGAAATATCTAAAATAATTGCCAAAATAAAATGATGAATCTGAATGGCATCAGACTTCTTAACAACAACCCTGAAAGCTAGAAGACAGTAGAGCAATAGCTTGAAAAGCCAGGGGAGAGGGGATGCATTATTTCAATCTACAGTTCTACACTCAGTAAAATTCGCAATCAAACATAAAGTTGGATTAAAGATTTCTTGCAAAGCCTCAAAAAATTTACAACTTATGCAAACCTTCGCAAGAAGCTATTGTCAGATGTGACTCAGTAGAACGAAGGATTAAACCAGAAGTTCTCAACTGGGGGCAATTTGGCCCTCCAGGGACATTTAACAATGTCGGGAGACATTCCGGTTGTGGAGGGGGGTGATGTTGCTGGCATCTAGTAGGTTGAGGTCGGGGATGTTGTTAACAGGGAATTAGCTGACCCACAACAGGGAACTAGCTGACCCCAAATATTAATAGTGTACAGGCTGAGAAGCCCTGGGTAAACCAAGAGAGAAGACATGGTATCAGGGAATGAGATTTTCAACACGATAGATCTGCAGAGGGAATTTCCAAGACCATGGCTATCTGAAAGGCTTAGAGAAGAGCCAGTCCAAATTGGAAAGGGATCATAGAGGATTCCAGTAGGAATACAGAGAATACATCCAGGAGGAAAAAGAGAAGGATGGAACTGGAATAATACCTGATTATTTGACTATCCGGGCAGAGTATTGGGTGGAGAATTTATAGTTCTTCTGAAGAGTAGGAAGATTTAGTGATGGGGTCATGAAAAAGTAAAAAAGGTAAAAATGAGGCAATGACTAACTTCACAAGATATGAAAAATTGTACAAGAAAGGAAATATAATTATATTCTCTCAGTTCAGCAAGTTGGTCTTAAATGGCAGTAATCGGGTGATCATAAATTAATGATAATAGCAGACACATAAATGGCTTATTATAGCACTGTTCTAACTGCTTGACCTATATTTACTCATTGAACCCTCACAAAATTTTTGCAAGGTAGCTACGATTATCATCCCCGACAAAGGCACAGAATAATTAAGCAGTTTGCCTGAGATTGCACAGCTATAAGTAGTAGAAGCAGGATTTGAACCTAGGAAGTCTGGTTCCAGAATTTTAACATTTTTCTGCTATCTTAGGCTATTTACTCATTAAAACAAATTTTTAAAATGTGATATTCATCTCGTATGCACGACGTAGCTGGGCAACAAGCAACTGTTCTGTTCTCCAGCGTTACTAAATGTCTGGAATATCGCTCCTAGAACCAGAGTAGGACAGAGAGGGAGAATCAGAGTGTGAATGTGCTAAACCCTCACCCACTGTAATAGGATTACTGAGATATATATATGTCTAAAATTCAGAAGTAAAGATATAGCAGCATGAGCATGCTGTTTTGATATATGGAAGAAAATATCAGAAGAACAGCTAAGAGATTAAAGTGGTTGCCCTGAGGGGATGGGACTTAGGAGCAGAGAGTGAAAAGGAGGGGAGAGCTCCTATTATTATAAGCCTTGTAGTACTATTTAGCTTTAAAATTATGTCTATTTATTACTTTGATAAAAAATAAAATTCATTTAAAAATTAATCTGTCATTGGTTGAAGATTGTTGAGACTTGTCCTGCCTGGAAACAGAGACATAATCCAATGATTCTTAAAATAGCCTTCTGGGCTAAGGACCATGGAAATAAGAATATTCCGTCTCAGGGAATGGCCTAAATTGCTTTTTCATATGTAGGACAGGAAGATCATTCAGAGTAGAGGCACTTGTCTTGAGCCGTTTAAGACTCTCAATGATCCATGGGTGGCACCTCTATGACAGAGCCTGTGTGATATCCAGAGGAACTCCTTTCTGGAGAGAAACATAGGGTATCTCAGGTGGGAAGGGGTCATTGCTGAGGGAAAAAGAAGGTTGATAACCTCCATCCCTGAGTACAAAAGATGAAGGTAAATTGTACCAAAGAAAGATTGTGTCAGGAAGTCACTTAACAGTTTGAATGAAGACTAAGGACAAGCCTTAGGAGACTGAGATTTCTTGAAACTTACCCAGCTATGTACTTATTTTTAAACCCCTTTCTCTTGCATTGCAGCGGCCCCAGACTCCCCTTCTGCACTACTTACTACCCCTCAGCCTCACCATCTTGGGGGCCTTGGAACACCTCCCCCAGTCCTACTCATTGTAACAACCAATTGGACTAAACTGAGCAACTTTGCGCAGGGACATTTTGACAGCATCTTGCCCCACGTCTGAGCTGTACCATTTTGCTCTTGTCCATGAGATTGCTGTCTACAGTGAGGTGAGAAACAACCAGACCAGTTGGGCACTTGCATGTGGGCTGCTCAGAAGCACAGGGGAAATTAACCCTGTGTGGCAAACTGACCAGTGGATGATGGACACCAATGCATAATTCTCTCTTCCTGAAACTGTCCTGAAAAGCAATCATGTGTAGCTTGGAAGAGCCTGTGAAATCAAGCATTTCTTCTTGCTTCATGTCAAGTGGTGATGAACTCTTGTGTTGCTTCTCCCTGCTCCCCTCACTCCCACTTCCTTGGATTGCACACCCTAACCAAGTAGCAGCCCATATGTCATGTCTTAAGTTCTGCTTTCTGAGAAGCCCAGATTTCAGACTTCAAAAAAGATTAAAGGACTCACCTAATATAAAATACATTATCTGAACAGTCCTATAACTATTGAAGAGATTGTATTTGTAATTTGAAATCTTCCAAAATAGAACTCTTCAGGCCCAGATGGCTTGCTGGAGAATTCTACCAAACAAGTAAAAAAAGAATTAGCATCAATTCTATGCAAACTCTTCCGGAAACTAGAAGAGGGAAAGCACTTCTCATGAGGATACTTTTACTCTAATATCAAAATCAAACAAATAGAGTAAACAAAACAAAACAAAACAAAACACTTCAGGCTTAGATTTCTCATTAACTTAGATGCAAAAATACTTTTTTAGAAATGCTAGCATATTGAACCCAGCAGTAGATAAAAAGGATTATATACCACAACCAGGTGGGGTAAAGGATGGAATTATGAGCTAGGCTGATTCAGTATTTGACAATCAGTCAATTGATGCAGAAAAGGAATTTGACAAAACTCAATTCGTGATAAAAACTCTTAGAAAATTAGGGATAGAGGGTAACTTCCTTAACTTAATAAAAAGCACCTATAAAAATTAGCAGTTAATTTCATACTTAATAGTAATAACCTGAATGCTTTCCTTCTAAGATTAAGAATAAAGCAAGGATGTCCACTGTCACTACTCCTCTTTCACATAGTAGTAGAAGTTCTAGTCAGAGCGGTAAGCCAAGAAAAGGAAATAAAAGGCATACCAATTGGAAAAGAAGAAAAAAAAACTGTCCAAATTTGCAGGTGATATGATGAGAAAATCCCAAGGATTCAACAAGAAAATTCACAGAACTAATAAGTCAGTTCAGCAAGTTTGTAGGATACAGGATCAACGGCAAAAACCATTGTATTCCAATATATGTTGGCAACAAACATGTGAAAAACAAAAATGAAAAACCCAATACCATTTATGATTACCCCTCAGTTATCCCTCCAAATGAAATACCTAGGTGTAAATGTAATAAAAACATGTAGATCTATATGCTAAAAAAACACAAAATTCTGGGGCACCTGGTTGGTTCAGTTGGAAGAGCATGCCACTCTTGATCTCAGGCTCGTGAGTTTAAGCCCCACACTGAGGGTAGAGATTACCAAAAAGTTTTTTTTTTAAAACACAAAATGCTAATGAAAGAAATCAAAGAAGATCTAAATAAATGGAGAGATATAGCATGTTCAAAGGTCAGAAGACTCAATATAGTGAAGATGTCAGTTATTCCCAAATTGACCTATAGACTTAATGTAATTCCTATTAAAACCCAAGCAGGAATTTTTATAAACATAGACAAGCTTATTATAAAATTTACATGAAAAGGCAAAAGAATAGAATAACTTAAATAATTTTGGAAAAGAAAAAAAAGTAGGAGGAACCTCAAACCTATATTTGATGCTAAGACACTCTGCAGTGACAGTAATCGAGATAGTGTGGTACTGGTGAGGGAATAGACATGTAGATCAACAGAACAGAATAAACCTAGAAATAGACCAACACAAATATACCCAACTGATTGCTACAAGATGCAAAAGCAATTCAATGGAGGGAAGGACAGTCTTTTCATCAAATGGTGATGGGACAATCATAATTAGACATTTATGGGTAAAAATAATAAATCTTGACACGAACCTCCCACCATACATAAAAATTAATACAAAACACATCACAGATTTGAGTGTAATGTGAAGCTATAAAACTTGTAGGAGAAAACGTCAGAGAGGATCTTTGGGCTAGGCAGAGACTTACTAGACATGACACCAAAAGCACAATACATAAAAAGAAAATATGATAACTTGGACCTCATCAGAATTAAAAACTGTTGCCCCATGAATAACCTTATTAAAAGGATTAAAATAAAATCTACCACCAGGAGAAAATAATTGCAAACCATATATCTGACAAAGGTTCATATCTAGACTATAGAAAGAGCTCTTGAAAAGCAACATTAAAAACAAACAATTATAAAACATACAGAAGACATGAGCAGACACTTCACCTAAAAGGAGATAAAGATGGCAAATAAGCACATGAAAAGTTGTTCAACATCCTAGCCATCAGCAAACAAAATCACAATGAGGTATCAGTACACATCTCCTAGAACAGCTAAAATAAAAAATAGTGGCAACACTAAATCTGGCAAGGATGTAGAGAAGCTGGATCACTCATAGCTTGCTGGTGGGCGTGAAAATGTTACAACCACTCCAGAAAACAGTTTGGCAGTTTCTTATAAAACCGAACATGCAATTTCCATATGACCAAGAAATTTCACTCTTGGGCATTTATCCCAGAGAAATGAAAACTCAGCTTCACACAAAAAACCTATACATGAATGTTCATAGCAGATTTCTTCATAATAGAAAAGGCAAAGGAATAGAATAGCTTAAATAATTTTGGAAAAGAAAAAAAGTAGAAGGAATCACTGCACCTGATGCTAAGACATTCTGTAGTGACAGTAACAATCTACAAGTCTTTTTTGAGCGAATGGTTGAACAAATTCTGGTATAGCCATACAACTGCATACCACTTGTCAATAAAAAGAAACGAACTATTAATACATGCAACAACCCGGACAGACTTTGAGGGGATTATGATTACTGAAAAAAGTAAATCTCAAAAAATTGTGTGTATGATGCCATTCGTAGACTAGAACATTCTAGAGATGGCACAAAAAAAAATAAAGCTAGCAAATGGATTAACAGTTGCTAGGGAGCAGGGATGTTGGGAGTAGAGTGGGGTAGGGGTTGGTGTTCATACAAAGATGTAGCACGAGAATGGTCTTTTGTGGTGACGGAATAGTTCTGGATCTTAATTGTACAGGTGGTTATACAAATCTATACATGGAATTAACTGGCTTGGAACTACACACACACAAACACATAAATGAATGTAAGTTTTTTAAGTGGTGAAAACTGAATAAGATTTATAGTCTAATAAACACTAATGTACCAATGCCAACTTTCTGGCTTTGATATTATACTATAACTACATAAGATGTCACCATTGGAAGCTGCCTGAAGAGGGTGCAGGACTATTTGTCCTGTTTTTGCAACTTCTTGGGGGTCTATACTATAACTCTTTCAAAAGTGTTAAAAAAGGGGAAACTTAAAAAAATGAAAAATAAAAATATATTTTTTAAAATGGCCTACCTCCTTAACGTTTTAAAAGTCTTCTTGGTCTGTTAAAGCAGACTAAAATAACTGTAAGAGAGCCTTTTCCTTCTGCTGAAGACAGATGTGGTCATGGAAAGAAAGCCCTACAGGGAAGTAATAAATAAAGTGAACAGAGGTAAATAGGCCAAATCTCTGGAACCTACGGGAGAAAAATAATATGCCTTGAGCAAAGAAGTGAGCTACAGAGTTTAAATTAGAAGGATGGTGTGTGTTCACTGACACCCAAGCATGAAGGAAATAACAGTGACAGACGGACTGCAGCAAATCTGGGTTTGAAGAGTTGGAGGGGGAGGAGAGCATCTCTCCAAGGGTAGATGGATGATAACACAGAGTCTATGCTTTGGGTGCAGCAAGGATGAACGTCCAGCCTTGTGAGCGCTGATTGTCTGAGACTGAATCCATCCCTTGTTGATGAGACCTGCAGCCCCTGCCTGCCTCCACAGAGGGAGCTCTGCCTGCCTCCTCCGTTCTTCCCTCCACCTAAACCAAAGGCATATTAATAATAGTTATCATCACAACCTACATTTGCACAGAACCTTTCCATTTTTGCAAAAACGTTCCATATCTTTGACCTCATTTGAGCCTCACCATTCATTTGTAAGATAGTCAGGGAAGGTGTTTAGGGTAAGGTAAGAAAATTAAGAAAGACAGAGGTTTCACCGACTCATGTGGATATGGTGCTATGTTTCAGGTGTCTGGGCTCTGACAATCAGCTCTGGAATCTGAATTGTGGCCCCTCTTTTCCTACTGGACCATGTCAACTCCCAGAACACAGACTCTTTCCCAGGATGCTGTGCAGGGGGTGAGAAATTCAGAGAGAAAAGCTACCAGCAAAATTCAGCCTCATAGAAAGACCTCTGCTTTTCAAGGAGCCATCACAAAAGAAAAAAAAAAAAAATCAGTTCATTAGTTCATGGGGTTTGTTTTTCTTAAGAAGAGAAAGGAAAGTATGCAAATTTCACTCTGACTGGTTTTATGTTTTCAGGTAATTCCTGAGTCTTAGTCATACATGGGTCTTGGATTAATCAGAATTTATTTTTATCTTCTAACCTTCCCGCTGAAGCTTAGAGGCTGTTCTTTGCTTGCCGGGTGAGGTTGCCATAGAAACTCTTTCAGGGGAAGCAGTCTCTCTTCACAATGTTGTGACTGCAAGCAGGGACCAAAGCAGACCAGCCACTCCCTGCGAAGGAGAGTACCCTGGGGCCCCCAAAGCGCTCCATCTCTATGCCAAGATCCCTGTGCCCTGAGATGTGAAGTGTTTTCCGATCAGCGTCCAAGTACACACCCACAAAAATATCTTATGCCCCCTGAAGCCTCATCTTCATTAGCCCCTCTTGGAGAATGGCTATGGAGCCCTGATATGAATCAGGAGCCCTAGTGGGAACACTGCTATGCTGGAGCTGGCTCGCACTGGTTCACAAGACTGATCTGTGCCTTGCTCCCCGGTTCCACGTTCCCGGATGTCCCATCGGCCCCTCGAAAATTAACCCCGGGTGGGAATATTTATGTCACAGAAATTGGTCAATCGTACAGATCAGGGCTTTTTACTTTTTTATCAGCTCACTACTGAGAACTTATCTTTCTTAGAAACTCTAGGAAGCTTTAATAACTGATTCTGAACACGTTGTCTTCCAAATGTTCGTCAGTTATAGGTATCTCCGAGTCCAAAAGAGATAAAAGTAAGTCAGATCTCCATAGGAGACTAGAACTCAGGTCTCTTCCACTTGTCCTACCCCTGTAACTTGTGTGTGCCTCTGTTATTACACTGTGCACTTTTATTTCAAATGCTGTCAGCTTCATTCCACTATATCTCCTTGAGAGCAAAAATTCTTTCTTATACATCTTTGTATCCCTAGTGCCCAGTATAGTGCTTGATACACAGCGAGTCCTCAACAGATATTTGGTGCACGAGTTACTGAATAAATAAATGTGTGTCAGAGCTGGAAGGGCCAAGAAATAATTGAACGCAGTCAATATACTGGTAAGAAACACCTCCCAGGAAAGTACTAGTGAATTGCCCAAGGAAACAATCGTGTTAATGGTAGAGGTGAGATAGGAACTCAGCTGATACCTTCTAAAACTGGGCCACATTGTCCCCTGGTTCCAAACTTCCAGTACCTGTGACAAATACCACATTTGTGATTCATAGCCTCAGCCTTTTCCTCCGAACTCTACTTGTTATAATCTTGTTACACGAGGAACCCCTTGCACTGGAATTTCTCCATCCTTGTCTGGATGCTTTCACCCTAAGTAAGGTAGGACTCTTCCTACTCCGGTAATGTATGACTATAATGGAAGAAGCTCCAGGACATTTCCATGAGACCATAGTGCCCTAGTCTCTTCCTCCCTTCGCTTCCTTTCTCTCTCTCTCTGTCTCTCTCTCTCCTTTCCTTCCCACCCTTAGTCCTGGATAAGCTTCTTTACTTGAAGATTCATAAGATTCATAAATCATATCTTGAGTTCTTTCCCAATAAATCCTTAATGTAAAATTCTAAGTCTCATCAATGCTCTAGATAGATAGGAAGACATCACATACAAGGAGAAGTGAGAAAGAAAATCACATCAATAGATTTGTTTTAATGTCATCTTTGCAAATGTCAATACTCCTAATGTGGTACCTCGTGAAATGTTTCCTTTCTCCCCTGCTCCCTTCCCTATGACCTTGACCTAAAGCTTCTTTCTCTCCTCCTCCTTTTTCTTGTTCTCCTCCTTCTCCACTTCCACCGCCTTCATCTTCTTCATAAAATAAAATGTAAATGTTAAAAGTATGAAACAATGTGATGAGTGCCCAATGGGATATTAGTTTATCAAAATGCTAATATGTTTGGGGTAGTTTCTACTAACAGCTACTAAAAAAAAAAAACAGGAAAAAGGAAAAAGTTTTTGGCAGATCTATAGCTGCATACCAAGTTCTTGATGATATATTAATTTGCTCTGGTAAAGAAACCACAACTGAAACAGCAGCTGCTGCTGGGGTTACCCCCTAATGGAGGGTTCAGTAATCCATCATTTTTCAAGATTCAGCCGTCTTCTGTGCTGGTGAAAGGCAGCTCCAGGACAAACTATTAGAACTACTCCCAGTCATTCAAGCTAAAGCATTGAATACAGAATCTCTGGTCAGTGCACCCATATCAATAAATCCACCCTGATCCAACCATTCTCAGACATACCCCTCAGATTGTTTTTCAATCTTGCAATTTGGGTATGTATGGTATCTTCTCATTGGTCACGCTTGTACCTGATCCCCACGGTCTGCCAGAACTTGTGTTGACATTTCTAAACAGAGATATAGAAGCAACAGGAGGTGGGAAAGATGAGTCTTGAGGAGGATCAATGCTCCCCTACAAGATCATGACCTCTGGAGTGGTCATTAAAGCTTCCTCAGGCAAGTACACTAACTCCCTCAGACAGGGGAGGTGAGGCTACTTCCACAAGGAAAAACAGGGTCGGTGGAATTTTTGGGTTTAAAGATCTGTTTTATCAGAATCTGCCCATTTCTTCCCAGCTCAATTTCAGGGCTCTCTGGTCTTCCACAGGAGACTCTGTGAGGCTGTGAATGCAATTTGTGTTGTAACTCAGCCTTTGAAGAATTCAACCTTGCATATGGCTTTCAGAAATCTCAGTCTCCAGGCTCAGGTGATAAATGTTTATTTCAGGTCAGTTACAGAAACTCTCCGGTTCTTTATCTGGACCTTGAGCTGGGAATTTAAACCCTGATATCACTATTTCCCTTCTCCAAGTCCTTCAGTGGACTTTGAAAGAAACCATGTAACACCACAGTACTTTACTTATACTTAATTATTCTATGGCAACATCTTCTTGATCATTCAGAGCCTTTCCTTCTATAAACACTTCACTGCAGGTAATAACAGGTGATAACCAACTAATTACTTTGCCATTATATGTTCTTGACTGCTAGTTACCAGTGATGACATAGTCTTTGATGGCTTTAAATTTAGCCAGAGCAGAGAAGCAATTCAAATTCTCATCCTTCAAGTTCTTTTTGTCTGGAACTACATTTGGTTCCAATAACGTACCAGTCAGAGAAAGAGAACTAGGGTGAGTATTTTGGATATGAGAGATTTATTTTAAGAATTGGATCTCTTTTAGACCATAAATTTTATTATAGGAATTAGACACAAAAGTGAAGGAGCTAAAGAAGCGAAGTTCTGGAGGGGGAGCTGGAGAACAACAAAAAAATAGTCACTCAGCCGGTCTTCCTGAAGCACTAATACAGGTGGACAGGTCGGGGCTTGCAGGGAATTCTGGGAAGCAATCATATGGAACCACTAAAGTGGGACACAAAGGGGAGACTTCAGGAGAAGTCTGTAGGAAGCCGTTGCCCTTAGCCCCTACCTCAGTGGGTACACAGCTAAGCCTAGAGCTGCTGTCTGGAAGACAAGCTGGATACAGAGCAGAGGAGAGAAAGAAGGCGCCTCTGAGTTCTGAAGGTGCCTTTGTGTCTGTCTGAGACATACTTCTGAGAGTAATGGCTGTTACTTCGCTTTGGCCTTCCAAATCTCATGCAAGTTCTGCTTTTGGCCAACTCTACACTAGAATCATACACGGTAGGGAATTCTGAGAAATATAGTTCCCAGTTTGACCAAGTTGATACAGCACAACCTGACACAACCTTCTAGGAGTGTGCAGGTGGAAGCAAGTGACAGTAAGTGCAAACCCAGAGCAGAATGTACAAATACCCAAAGAACCACATACAACCTGCTGAGATGAACAATCATGTAATGGCAATTGTACTGTGGTCAACTTTTATCTGTCAGGCCGATGCTGAGAGGTGTTAAAAGCTGGGAATTGAAAAGAAGAGAATTATCTTGCTCCCTTTTTACTCTGACAGACTATTAAGTTAAATGTTTCCCTCCTCTATATTTTAAATATTTATTAATCAAAAAGCTAGGACAATGGAAAGTTACAACTCAGCTAATCCTCCAAAGAATCTACTCTCAGGGGATATATTCACTAAACTTGCCATACTGTCTTTCTAATCATGTTGTCTTTTAAAATCCATGACTCTTTCTACTGTAAAACACGCACACACACACACACACATTTAATATTAAGAAATTTTCTTCATTTAATTTATTAAAGCCTTGTCCAGGAGCTTCTTTTTTGGGTCGATTTCAGTAAATCTTCACAGAATCAGAGATAGGTGGATAAACTAAATTATTTGTCATTGTTCCTTCTACTCCTCATTGTATAATTTTACTAATGACATGAAACTCTTTCATTGCTATTTCCTGTGCA
This sequence comes from Eumetopias jubatus, assembly GCF_037043125.1. Taxonomy (NCBI): domain Eukaryota; kingdom Metazoa; phylum Chordata; class Mammalia; order Carnivora; family Otariidae; genus Eumetopias; species Eumetopias jubatus. Next base: position 94,517,430 of record NW_028274819.1, read on the forward strand.
CAGGCAGGGTGATTTTAAGTGATATCTGGAAAAATAGAACACAGTCCTAACAATTTGTGTCAATAAGGAATTTTGAAATTTACAAGGCACTTTAAAATGTTTTCCCAGGGAACCTGGGGGGTTCAGTCATTACGCGTCTGCCTTTGGCTCAGGTCATGATCCCAGGGTCCTGGGATCGAGCCCCGCATCGGGCTTCCTGTTCGGTGGGAAGCCTGCTTCTCCTTCTCCCGCTCCCCCTGCTTGTGTTCCCTCTCTCACTGTCTCTCTCTGTCAAATAAATAAATAAAATCTTTAAAAAAAATATTTTCCCATTTGAGTCTCAAAACAATCCAGGGAAGTGAGCTAGGCAGATGTCATATCACCACATTTATAGACATGGAAACTTGGTCTCTGTGTTTTTAAACAACTTGCCATTGCCAGAGCTCTTTCAGTTCATCATGGGAGCTAATAGAACTTACACAACTGATTACGGTTACTGGGTCGGAAGCTTTTCTTTTTCCCCAGGAGTGATGATGGATTGCTCCATTTCATCCATACTTTATCACCTGGTAGTTTGTATGATCAACACACACATTTTGAGGTAGCACTGAAAAGAGAATGTGCTTTGGAAAGAGAAAAACCTGGATTTGAAAAATAGTTCCATCCCTTACTAGTTTTGTGGCTGTGGACAAGCTACTTAATCCCTCTGAGCTTCAATTTTTCCATTTTAAAAAGGGAAATAAATTTTACAAGGTTGTGAAGATGACATTATATAATGCATGTTGTCAGGATGCCTGACGCCATGCCAGGCACATAGCACAGACTCGGCAAATGCCCCTTTTCATCTATAAATCCTTTTTCCTCAAGGCTGAGGGCAGTTCTACACAAAGCCCTCCCTAATCCGCCTCTCTCTCATTTTCACAATTTCACGTACCCAAACCTCTCAGAGCCCTACTTAATTGTTCTCAGATTGCTTCATAACGGTCTGCTCTTTTTCATTCATTCAACAAATATGTAGCAATTGCCAGCTATTTTCAGACACTGTATTAAACTCTGGATATAAAACAGTGAAGAAAACAGACCTGTTCCTGTCCTCAAGGAGCTCACAATCAGGCAGGAAGCAGAGCTCATACCAGTAAACACCCTGGTAGATGTGTAGTAACAAAGGGTGATAAATGTTGTAAATGGAAAGACCAAGTCGCAGTGTGGAAGACAGAGTTCAGCTTGGGTGGTGAAAGACGTTCTCCTTGGAGTGACATTTAATCAGAGACATGAGGGATTAGGAAAAAACCAATCACGTAAAGATGAAAAACTAGCATCTCCTAGACAGAGAAGAGTGGATATGGACACCCTAAATGGGGGAGGAAAACACTAGAAAATCAGCATGACTGGAGTACAGAGGATTAAAGGGGTGTGGCCCGAAACCAGGTCAGGAGGCAGGCAGGGGCCAGACCACATGGAGCCTTTGACCTCAGCTGGCCTCTCCCAGAAGATTTTGAGTACCCACAGTTTATTTAGGAGGTTGGGGAGAGGGGAAGTGAGAGATGGAGACAAGGAAGGCAATAAAGGTGTGTTATTGAACAGATCACCACTGGGGGAGCCTGGATCTCCACCCTCTGAGAAACTCCAAGACACAGTATATATGGGACACCCACCCAGGACATCAGGAAGTTGGGCTCTTTATCAACCAGATTCCTATGCTCCTTATGGCATTAATTCTCTGGCACTCCCAGCTTGCCATTTGTAGGCTTACCACATTCATGGCCGGGAAAAGAAGCCCAGGAGCAGAAAGTTATAGACATATACTGAAAACAGCCTTCAATGTGTACAGATGAGTGCTGAGTAGTTGGGGTGGGCGATGAAGAAAGCCATACTGGCCCATCATTTTCATTATAATGGGGAACTATGGGAGGATTTTCGTAGTTTAATAAGATAGAGTTTAGGTTATTAGTTTTGTTTGTCTGGGTACATTGTAAGATCCTTGAGAACAAAGAACATTCTTCACATTCCTTTAGCACTAGCCACAGTGATGACATGATGCTGTTTACATAGCAAGTACTAAATAAATATGTTTGATTGACTGTCCGGGGGTAAAAGTATTGATGGATCCAAGGTAACTGGACCACAAAAGATCAGATAAAAAGTTTTTTCATCAGTATGTTTGGCATCGGGTTTTATAAAGTCTTTTAAAGTGACCAAATGGCACATGGGCCACCTCGGTATCCAGGGAGTCAACTATAATTTGGGCTATTCATAGGAAATATTTCAGAGAGAATTCAACCCCACTTTAACCCTGAGAAGGACAGAGTAGTGTAGTGGTTGAAAGTACCGATTTTGGAGTTCCACCCCGATCACATAGGGCCTGGGCCATAACCCTATCAGCAATGGGCCCTTGAACAAATTACTTAACCTCATTAGCCCTCAGCCTCTTCATCTGTAAAAGTGACATAATATGAATAACATTACCTCACAGGGTTAGTATAAAGGCAAGATAAAATAATATTCTATAATTACATATTCTATGTAATTAACATTCAATAAATGTTATCATTACTAATATTTTTACTTTCCTCAGGGTTATTCTGATAGGTTTTCTGGAACACAGATAAAAATGTACTCTCAAGTTTAGGCCAGACACAGAGTCAGGAGGAGCCCCTTGTCTGCCTGTACTTTCAGCCTATACTTTAGGGGGAAAAAAATCCCCAAGCCCTCATTTCCAGTGGATACTTCTTTCCAGAAACAGACTTTCCCTCCAGGAATCGAGGGACATATCTGTAAAATGAACAGAAGCAACTCGGGGGAGGCCGAGTGTGGACTCACCCTCTCCCCGACTGGCCCTCTCATCTACCTGCTCCCTCTGTGCTGCTCTATCCCTCTCCTTCCTGGAGAACTCAGAGGGAGATGCATGGACCTGTGAAGTATCTTTATGTAAAAGGCCCCACCAGCTGGGACTGCACTGGCCCGCACTGGCCCACACCTTTGTATTCATCTTTTCCCATTTGCGTTTTTTTCTGATTTCAAAGATATATGTTCTCCTAGAAATTCTGGAAAACGTATAAAACCATAAAACAGTAGGAAAATAAAGCTCTTGAAACCTTCTCTAGGATGTGATTGCATTCACCCAAGACATGCTGGCTGAATTTTTTCTGATAACCTTAGAGTCACAGGCTTTAAATTGCATCTGACCTGAAAGTCTTTTATAGCTATCTTCCCTTTCTTCTTGCTCTGGTCTCTGTGAAAACAAACACTTCTGAGTCACCGTTCTCTGCCTCTGAGTGTAGGTGTTTGTCCACTTTTGTATCTCTACTTCCTGGAAGAGCATGGGCTGCTGAGAGGAGCAAGGCCCAGATCCAGGTCAAAATGACATTTGTGCAGGGGGCAGAATGGAGGGCACAAACCCAGAGTGGGACAACGACCAACAGCCAGGGGTGACGAGCTCCGGGGAGGGGTCCTCACTCTGTAGGATCTTCTATTGTTGTCTTCCCGCCGCCCTCAGGAAGCCGGCCCAGGAAGGCAGCTCCAGCTCCGGCCTCATCTAGCTGGAATACTCATCCAAATGGAGAACAGGAGGTGACTTTTTAAGGGAATCTAAATAAGGCTCTCAAACCCGGCAAATGTTCAGAAGGCTTGTCTTCCCTCACAAGATGAGAATGACTTTTACGCCGCTGGCACTGGAACTTCTAGGAAAGCTGTAGATCTGGTGCTGCTCATTCCACTGGGGGTGTCGAGTCAGCGGGGTCTGGCAGGTGAGGAGTGAAAGCTGGGGCTTCTCAAGTCCATGGCAGGAAACCAAAGAGGTTACATCAGCTGGAAGCTGTTCTGTCTCTGTCCTGCCAGCCAAGAAAGAGAAAGAAAAAAGAAAAGAAAAAGGGGCGGGGGAGAGGAAAACACCTAAATTTCCCCAGGAAGATGTTTCTCTCCTTGATTCCACTGTCTGTTAAGCACTCAAGAAGTTCTTCCTTAGCTCAAACCCAAGTTTCTCTTATTGCCACTTCACCTCATGTTGTGTATCCTTCCTCCGAGAGATGAAGCTCCTTGGTACCAAGAAAGGTAGTATAGGTGGTACTGGGGTCAGACAATCGTGAGTCTGTTAGCCGTGTGACTTTGTGGACTTTTCCTTGCCTTGCTGCTCTTCGGTCTCCTTATACGTAAAATGGGCAGAATAATAACACATGCCTATTAAGGTTGTTGTAAGGATTACATGAGATAATATATGTAATGCTCCACAATGACAAACTCAATAAGCATCAGTTATAAATAGAATATTAGTAGCAGACCCTTCCATGGCATTGGTGATGTCTTTGATACTGTGATCCAACTTTTAAGCTGAGGATGAATTAGATCCTTTAGTTCTCTTTTTTTTCTTCTTTTTTTTTTTTAAAGCCATCTTTTGTTTTTTAATCGCTTAGATTTTTTTTTTTTAGCCACTTCCTGATAATTCAAAGTAGAATTTAAAGGATCTAAAGTCTTTTGTTAATTTACTTTAAAACTGAAAGCACCATCTTCTGCTTGGTAAGTCTCAGGAAAGTGCTGGAATCCTCTTCTCTCTTTTCACTGTGGTCCTGAAGATGAAGACCGAAGCAGTAGACCATTCGCGAGGAGACTTAAAAAAGAAGCAGCTTCTTTACTCCTAGTTTCTGCCTCAGCTACATACAGGAAGGAGCCAAGGGCATGTCTCTTTCCAGCTGCCTAAAAACAAGAGACATCTTCTATTCCCTCTGAGGCCTTCAAGGTCCCCAGGGACTGCCAGCAATACACAGTTGCTTACTTATTGGGGTTATATTTACGCATCCCACATACCAGGTACAGAGGAACTATGGTGTTATTAAGAACTCAGGCTTGGGTGCCTGGGTGGCTCAGTTGGTTAAGCGACTGCCTTTGGCTCAGGTCATGATCCTGGAGTCCCGGGATCGAGTCCCACATGGGGCTCCCTGCTCAGCGGGAGGTCTGCTTCTCCCTCTGACTCTCTTCCCTATCATGCTCTCTGTCTCTCATTCTCTCTCTCTCAAATAAATAAATAAAATCTTTAAAATAAAAACTCAGGCTTGTCCTTTTATGAACTTGAAATATTCCCCTAAATTTGACTTTTATGTTCTTCACTTCTATTAACTGAGTCTTTTCTTACCTCCTTCCCCAGCCCTCAACAATACTAAATCTCTTATAATTCTTTCAAAAGGGGCCCTATGCCCAATGTACTTCTACTCCCCGGAAGAGACGCATTCATTATCTCTGCTCCCACATCGCCATATCGAGGTGGTTCAACTCTTCCTTTACGGAGTTCACAGAAGTCACACTGTCACTCTTGTACTCTCCTCAAAGTTCTCCACCAACTTCCCTATACTTTGCCCATTTCACTCAGTGGTTTCTTCACCTAAAGAATGGTTGTTCTCTCTTTTCATCTTAATCATCACCTTCAAGAATGCCAACAATCCATGCTGATAATGTTCCTTGTATTCTGGCCTCACACACTCTTTTCCTTTCTTTTTAATTCCAGTGACAGGCAAACATTCACCAACTTTCAATCCAGTCCAGCTGAGCAGTGAGTTCAGTAAAGAATGTTGACTTACTGGCCTGGATCTGAGCCCGAAATTTATCCCCCTGCTTTATTCCTTTGAATGCTCTAAGTTTGTTTTGATTTTATTGTTTTAAAAAAATTCTGGGAGCAATATTTGCTTGTTGGAAAAATAATTCCAATTCTTGCAGAAGTATATAAATTGAAAAATTACATATTCCTGATCTCTTCAACTCCAATGTCTTCCTTCTGCAATGTACTCAGTCACTTAGCAGGACCTCCACGATACAGACTTGCTTATCCCTTGATGTAGTTCCATGCTTGAGATGTCAATACCCCAAATATCCCCTCTGATAATGATCTCCTGCTCTTCCTTCACTCTCAACTACTTACAGTCCCTAACGCTGCTTCTTAGTCTTCCTGTCACCACCAGTTACTCCCTGATTCTTTTTTATTTATTTATCTTTTATTTATTTATTTATTTTTTAGAGAGAGAAAGTGGGCACACATGCATGTGGAGGGGGCAGAGGGAGAGAGAGAAAGAGAGAAAATCTCAAGCAGACTCCCTGCTGAGCGCAGAGCCCAACTCAGAGCTCCATCTCATGAGCCTGAGATCATGACCTGGGCTGAAATCAAGAGTCGAATGCTTAACCAACCGAGCCATGCAAGCGCCCTACTCCCTGATTCTTTCTTCTTCTTCTTTTAAGATTTTATTTATTTATTTGACACACACACACAGAGATAAAGAGAGTATAAGCAGGAGGAGCAGCAGGCAGAGGGAGAGGGAGAAGCAGACTCCCCGCTGAGCAGGGAGCCCGATGTGGGGCTCGATCCCAGGGTCCTGGGATCATGACCTGAGCGGAAAGCAGACGCTTAACCGACTGAGCCACCCAGATGCCCCTTTATTCTTCTTTTCTATCACATCTGTTGGTTAATTAACCATTTCACAAACATACTTTACACCACTCCAGGATGTCTCGACACCTTGAACTTCTCTCGTTCTACCTTGCCACTCTCCAGCCTTCAGGAATGGTTGGCAAAGTTACTGGAGAAAGCCTTGAAGCCATTTGGAATGGATCCACAGCAATCCATTCTTTGTTGGGTCTACTGATACTCACATCTGCTTTCATTCACTTTCTATTAATTAATCATCCCACTTCCTAGAGAATTTTCATCTCTCTCTCTCATTCTCCTCAAGGCCCCAGTTCTGTCCAGCTTCCCACTTATAGCAAATAACTTCATTGCCTGTTTTACTGACATATAATCTCTCTCATGTGAGCAACTTCAAAGTCTTTTCTTGCTATCTCCGCATCCCTGTGTATCCTTCCTCTTTCTCCTCTTCCGCCTCCCCTGAAGCTGAGGTTTACTCCAGCCAGTGCTCCTGGTTCAACCCCCTCCTCCTTGTTATGAAGCTCATGCATCAGTGATTGCCCTTTTCCTGCAAATTTGGTCTTTCCTTCTGAGTTGACTTCTAAGCTTTTGCCGATATGACCTTCCCAGAAAAATCCTTACTTAACCTAAAGTTTCCTATCAACAGTTTCACTCCCACTATCAAATGTTTTGAAAATATAATCAAAGCAATCGCATCACTAGTTTTGCACCAACACTTCTTGCTCAACTTCTTCCATAATATGGCCTCCTCTTGACCCTCAGCTGAAATTCCTCATAAGGTCATCAGTGATTTCCTGATTACCAAGTCTCCCAGCCAATTTTTACCCCACTTAAGTCTCTGCTACCACACTCACTGTCAGTATGGAACATTCCCACCCCGGCTTTCGTCCCTGACACAGCACTATTTTGATTTCCTATCACTTTGATCACTCTGTTTCCATCTCTGTTACTGGCCTGACTGCTTCCTCTACCCTCCTAAATTTAGGTATCCTTAGATCTCCTATACTTTATAGTCTCTCTTTCAAATATCAGCCATTTCCATTACTTCAATTATCACTCTATAAGAATGACTCTCCTATCCTGATCACTAAATCCATGATCTCTGCTGAGGACCAGATTTAAATTTCTGGGCAATCTATCAGAATCTGCACCACAAAATATACCAAACAAAATCCAAGGTCCATCAATTTTTTCCCCAAATCACCACTGCTGCTATCTTTTCTATAACTTTGGTTGGCATCAAAGTTGTCTCCTCCTCCATGACTAGTGTGAACTTTCTTCCCTGCCTCACACTTGGTCATTGGCCAAATACAATGTATTACACCTTCACATTTTCTTCTGAATCAGATATTTCCCACTCATACTGCCTTACATCAGCTCCTTTTTCCTTCTTACTACAGCTAAAGCAATCATTTCTCCTATTTTTCCCACTCCATGTCTCTTATTCTGTCAGATTAATTTTCCTAAACCCCATTTTCTGTCACCTCTCTCACATGCTTTAAAATTTCCAATGACTCCCAATTATCTCTCAGACTAAGTCTAGACTCCTTAAAAGGCATTAAAGACTATTTACTTAATTTAATGTTTCCAGCATTATTTCTCTAAGTGCATTCAGGGTTGAGATAAACTAAATCATCCACTTTCCCCATCTCAGGTCTGAAACTTTTCTGCTTCTATGCTTTTGTTCATGTTGGTTTACCTGTAAAGAATGTCATGCTTTTCAAACACTTCCTGTTGAAATCTTTTCTTTGTTTCAGGAAGGTTTTAAATGTACCTTTTTTTGTGGACCTTTTACTGTTTGAGGTGTAGCTGGCCTTCTATCTGATCCTCTATATCTTACTCTTACTATGTTTTATAATATAACCATTTGTAATGTGTCACCTTCTCACTCCTGATGTCTGATCCTCACTATAGATTGTGTCTTTAATACTATTTTCCAAGAACTTTGCTAATTTCTGCAAATTCAAAGATGAATTAAAATTTTTGTAACTTCCCTGGGAAATTCAAACTTTCCTTACCCAAAGGAAGCCTGTATTTATGTTTTTCATCCTCATTCCACAATGCAGGTTTCTCATTCATCTGAAAGGTGAGTGAGTTCCTACTCTCACTCCTTTAAGGGTGGAGAACACAGAGAAGGTGGGGCCATCTTTACCACCATGGCAAGGGAAATTGTGTTCTCCAATCCCCACGTTGGAATTCAGAATGCAAATCTTTGCACTAGAAGGGAGAACACAGACTAGTGATGGAAACAGACCCCAGCGCACCCAGTTACAACGTTATTTGACAAACGCTGTGATAGAAGTGTGGGCTGTGGGCGTCATCTCCATCATGGTGTGGGAGAATGGAAGAAGAAATCTGAGGGCAGGATGAAAGACCTCGGCAGCCACTCAATCAGGTGTTCTCAGTGTGACTTCATTAATCATTCTGAAACACAAAGTCCAGCGCTGTGCCCTTCCCAAACACTCAGCATAGTCACATTCTCTTATAAGTACTTACAGAAATGCAATATTTTTAAAAAGCTATGTTATTGTTTCATATGGTCTGAATATGGAGGCTCTTCCCTCTCCTCCTCCAAGTCCTGGAGCTGTTGTGTTGAGCTCCTCCTGGCAACACACAGCTGCTAGTGGAAACCTGAGTCCCACCATTAGTGTGGGACATCAAAGACTAGAAAACAGAATTGGTGGTTCTGCCACATACAAGTTGAGTGGCCAAGTCACTGAACTTCTGTTGAATTTACTTTTCTAAAAAAGAAAAAAAAAAAGAGCTATAATGCCTACTCCTTATTTATGAATTTATGAAGAAGGGAGGAAATAGTGTTTATTAAGTTTATGCTAAGAGGTGCCTGGCTGGTGCAGTTGATAGAGCATGTGACTCTTGATCTCAGGGTTGTGAGTTCAAGCCCCAAACTGGGCATAGAGCTTACTTAAAAAGAAAAAAGAAAAAAGTTTATGCTAAGGGCCAGGTGTTGCTCCAGGTGATTTATATGTTTAATTCATTTTTTAAAAAAGATTTTATTTATTTGACAGAGAGAGACAGCAAGAGAGGGAACACAAACAGGGGGAGTGGGAAAGGGAGAAGCAGGCTTCCCACCGAGGAGGGAGCCCGATGCGGGGCTCGATCCCAGGACCCTGAGATCATGACCTGAGCCGAAGGCAGTCGCTTAACGAACTGAGCCACCCAGGCACCCCAATATGTTTAATTCACTTAATCTTCATAAACAGCTACAAGGTAGGTGGTATTGTTATTGTTTTCATTTTGACAGAAGAAACTAAGGTTCAGAAGAATTAAGTAATTTGTCCAAGGTACAGAAATAACAGGCAGAGTATCCAGGATAAACTTGTCTGATCCCAAAGATACCATTCTTTTCCATTGCTCCATTTAGCCACTCCAAATCACGGCCTTACTTGAAAATGGCAGTGTTATTCAGTGATACATGCTCCAAATTAAGAATCAGGAGTGTGTTACCTGTATCTACAAGGTGATCCTTTCAGGATACTCTTTAACCCCCAATCTACCATTTCCTTTCTTTGGGAAATTTTACTCATCTACTCAAATATTACCTCTTTCAAAACTTTCCCAGCTATTTCCCTGCTCCCCAGGCTCAATGTATAATCTGGGATTCCATCTTCCAGGCTACCTATATACAATAACCACACAATTTCAGTTATTGTTTTAAAAAGCCACAGACTAATGCAATACCTAGCATAGAGTAAAGCACTCAGTAGAAGTTTTATAAATGAATGAATAAGTGAAGTTTCACAGTACGCAAGTAATTTAATCTCTCTAGATATCAATTTTCTCCATCTTTAAAATAGATGACTAGGCTCTCATATGTCACAGGTACATCATAAGAATTCAATGAAATATGTTGTGTTCATAAAAATAAAACTGTAAAATGAGGCCAAACAGTTGTTTCTATTGAAAAGAGAAAAAGAACCCCCCCATACACAAACAGACCAACAACAAGGAGTTTTTCATTCATATTAATCCATGTGAGCTCTCTAAATGATAAGTGACTATAAGCCCTCTCCACTCTGGAAGAAAGAGTGGAGACTTCCTTCCTCCTAAGAAGGAAGGAAGGAAGGAAGGAAGGAAGGAAGGAAGGAAGGAAGGAAAGAAAGAAAGAACACAAATTATATTGGATTTTTTCTTGTCTACTTACTTCGATTCCATACTTTTTTGTAATACTTCAGGCTTTGTGAGTAAAGGGGTTATACCTACTTTTTCTTACATATAAATACACACACACACAGAGCACTCGTCTTAGGACTTCACACTGCATAAGGAGTCATTAACTTTCTGATTGATTTGCACATGGAAGTGTCTTTTGATGGTGAAGATCTTATAGGAAGAAGTTAAGTCCTTAAGACTTTGAAGACAAAGAGCCTCGAGTTTGAGTCATAGTTCTGCCATATACAAGCTGAATGAGCAAGTCATTTAACTTCTCTTATATTTATTTCCTCAAAAAAAAAAAAGGAGAGAGAGAGAGAATAATGTCTACTCCTTAAAATCGTTGTGAGGATTAAATGAGTTAAATCCATACAAAGTGCATAGCATTGTTCTGGGGCCAAAACATGTTCTCAAATATTATGATAATGATGAAGATAATGATGTTGGTGATGAAAATGATAACAAAGGCATTGACAAATCATGAAAGTTTGATTATTTCTCATCATGCTGAAGTTAACAGCTGGGTACATCTCTGTAAGGATTAAATAAATAATCTAAACAGGAGCCCAACACCTTGTGGTTTTATAAGACTTTACAAAATCCAAAACACATCCACCCATTAGTTCATTTGTACTTCCAGTAACTCTGGGAGCAGACAATTAGAGAGAGAAAATTGGTTCAGAGTGGTCAAGTGAAAATGTCAGTACTATCTCAGAGTCGAAAGAGGCCTGAGACAGACCTCCTGTCCCCCACCTGAGGGTCATTTTGTGGTTTCTTTTTCTCCCTCTTCAATATTGTTTCTGATGAGCATTGAGTCATCTAGGGCTCAAGTGTTGTTTCTTCTGCACCAAACATCAGAATAACCAGATGTTTTAGTTCAGCAGCAAAGGCAATAAGGACTCTTATTTCTCCAAAAGTCTTTCTCCTTGTGTCTAGCCTAAGAGACCCAGCCAGAAATGCATAAGAAATTATGCCAGAGTAACAGCAATACTTGAAATAAAACTTTTCTTCTGGGAAGCTTGAAGTACCTTATCACCAATTATATTTTCTTTTCCCCCATTCAAATGTTTAGATTATTATAACTACCTATTGACAGCTTTCTCATGGATGTGTACCATGGGCTTCCTGAAGCTTGGTTAAGATCAGTGACACTGGCTACTCTTGCCCACAGGACGTGTTATGAGTGTTTGTGGGGCACTCCTGGATGTCAAGAATGTTCTGGCTTCCCTGATCAGCAGATGAAATTCAATTCAATTCAACAAACATTTTTGGCCTCATTTTACCTGCCGAGTTCTCTGCCATGTGAAGATCCAGGAAGGGATTGCATAGTCTGGTCATCATGTCACTATTTCCTGTCCTAATCCCAAACTTGCCTTGGCTGGCGACACTAACCACACAGCTGGCATTCGGATGAGGAAACGATCTGGGGGAGCCTGATATCTCCCAGTTCCACATGTGCTCTTTGCCACAGTTTAAAATAAACATGTTTTTTTACTCTCCTTGTCCCATGGGTTATGCACTATTTTTCAAAATCCATTTAGAATAGCAAAAGCAGGTCACTTGACTTGCCTACATTGGGCTCTGATGTCTGCATCTTGACTCTTAGTTCAGGTATGTGTTGATCTTGAAATGCATCAAGAAGGGGCCCGCACCGTCTCTCCCATCTGTAGCTCCCCTGTTCCTCCCTCCTTTTCAGGAGATAATTTTGCCTCCTTTACTAAGATCCATATGTGTATCCTAAGATCTCTCTCTACTTTATCTTTACTCAGTGTCACTGCCCCTGCTGCTGTTTCTAATTTCCCCCCATAATCTTAGTGAAATGGGTTTCTTTCCTTAGGAAAAGTAACATCTCCGTGCATATCTCAGATGCCACTCCTCTCTTGCTGTCAGTCATTCTTTCCCCTCTACCTCAAAATCTCTAAATACTTCAGGCCCCATATACTTCTCTCCTCTTTCTCAATCTCTGAGCACAGTGGGCTGGAGTCCCCTGTAAGGAGGAGTGTCCCTCAAGTCTCAATATTTTCTTTCCTTGTCTATTGTGGCATTGTGTCTTTCTGATCTTCTCCCATTTCTCTGATTTTTTTGTTTTCTGTACCCTCTACTGATTATGGCCTGGGCTCCTCACCCTTTCCACCCTATTCTTACTCATTCATCTGTCCATTTATTCATTCATTCATTCAGGATTCATAGAGGATCTAATGATCTGCCTGGTACCAACCTGGGCATAGGAGTACAGCAGCAAACAGAGCAAACAAGGCTGCTTTCATGAAGCTTGCATCCTGACAGGAGGAAACAGAAAATAAGCAAATGCATTAAATTTCAAATAGAATAATTCTTGGATAGTAAGAGAAGATATAAAGAACAAGAAGCAGGGCAATGACATAGAGAGTAGCTTCAGATGGGGAAAGTGAGCAGGAAACCAGTTTAGAAAGTATGACCAGGAGTGCCACACTAAGGAGAAGTCATTTGAGGCAAGACCCTAATGATAAGAAACCAGCCACAGGATAAAGAGCATTCCTGGAAGAGGGGACATCTGGCACAAAGGCTCTATGATGAGAAAAAGCTTAATAAGTTTGTGTAATGGAACATTGTGAACAAGACAGGGAATGGTAGACACAAGTGTGAAAATCTAGGCAGACCTTAGGGCAGGCCTTGTTAGGCCATGGTGAGGAGTCTAGATTTTATTAAGTGCAATGAAATGCCATTGAAGGACTTTAAGCAAGAAAGGTACATGATCTTATAAAATACAAAAAGTGCTCTGGCTACTGTTTGTAGACTAAAATGGATGGTTTCATCATCAGTTGTAAAGGGAAGATGATCATAAGATTGGAAAAGATTAAAAACAAAACAGTAAAAAAAGTACTGAAACCAAAATGGCAGAAAGGAGGAAGGCATAACTTAAACAATTAAAATGAGTTAAAAATTCTTAGAACAAGGCAGAATGTACTTCAGGGAACTTAAGGTACTTTCAAGAGTGATGGAGAGCCACTGCCAAAAATCAAAGGAAATGTCAGAAAACTGAAAAGACCAAATGCTCCTATTTTCAATAGAAGAGAGAGTGTCACATGCAAACTAGAGGCAAATATGCTGTTTCTAAAATCTCATGGAAAATCCTCAAAGTGGACAGGTAAACATTTAGAAAAGAACATTGTGATTATTTCCTAATAGCACAAATGGATGTAAGAAAAATTATGTAAAATTAAGCCAGTTCCCACTGTGGTAGTGGGGGTGGTTGTAGGGGTGGTGTTGACAGATTTATCAGACTGAAAATATCTCAGTTGCTCTATGTATTTGGATGGGACTTTCAATAAAATCATAGAATCTCAAAGGTTGTTGGAACTTTATCAGTAATCTCTTCCAAATTTCTAACCTATAGAAGATTTTTTTTTCCTGCAACATCTCAGTAATTCTTTGGAGAACAACTGCGTGAACATAACAAAAGGTAATTCATTTCACTTTGGAATCATTTGAAATATATTGCTGAAAATCTATTTCCATGTAAGTGTAAACCATCGATCCTACCTCTTTTCCCTGGACCATTATCAATGTAATTTTTCTCACATACACCCTCTGTGTTAAGTTTTCAGGATGTGTCATGCTATAGGTATGGAAAATAGAGAGATACATTTCAGTATTTGTGACTGAGCAATCATATCAAAAAGTCTAATTAGTAGCTCATTGTCAAGCTAGAGTGAGGTCTCCAAAATCATGTCAATGGACTCTTCTTTGTTTTTATTTTCCCCTATCTATTAAAAAAAAAAAAAACACCTACGTTTGGATCAGGTGATTGTCAAGCCTAGAGAAAAACAAAGCTGAAGAAGAAAGGTATGTTGGATGATTGAATGTGGATTCAATAAGAGTATTAACAGGATTTGACAATTAGTTGAAACTGATAAATTTTAACAGCAATGAATGTAGGTTCATAATCATTTTTCCAAAATTCCCCGTATAACTAAAAATGACTCTGCAACAGTTCAAGTGAAAAATACTTAGGAATTTTAATTGACCACAAGCTCATTATGAGTGAGATATGGCAGTAAATGTATTTGAATAGACATACCCTCTAAAGCAAGTGTGGCCATAATTCCCCTGGATTTATGCTGGTCAGACCACACAGGGAACATCATTTCCTATTCTAAATGTCACTTTGAGAATCATGCTGACAAACTACAAATCCTCCTGAGAAAGTGACAAAAACAGTTTCGGGACCACTTAGGGGAGGGAAGAGGACTGTACAGAATTCGACTGAATGTAAAGAAGAACTTCTGTAAGCAATAGAAGGGACAGGTACCTGGGTGGCTCAGTCGGTTAAGCATCTGCCTTCAGCTCAGGTCATGATCCCAGTGTCCTGGGATAGAGTCTGGCATAGTCCCTGCTCAGTGGGGAGTCTCCCTCTCCCTCTGCCCCTCCCCCATGCTCTCTCTCGCTATCTCTTTCAAATAAAAAAATAAAATATTTTTTTAAAAAAACAGAAGGGACTAACTTGGGAAGTAGTAAGCTCTTACCACTAGAAAGGGTTGAGTCTATTCATCAGGAATGTTCTTGGGGGATTCATGAATTGAACAGGTTGAATTAAGTCAACTTTAACACATCTTCCAAGCTTAATACACTGTGCTTCAAAGGGTTGGCCTTCAAAAACAACATAGAGTTTATGACCTGGTGGCTCCCTGCCCAGGAAGAAGGTCCTATCTTGGCGACCTTCTGCTGTTCTGTCATATGTTAGGAAAGAGAATTTCCTGCCTGTGGTTCGTTTACAGTCAGCTGTTACTCTCCCGTTCTTTTTTGGAATATCAGTGTCAAGCTTCCCCTTTTGGAAAGGGAGCAGGAGGGAATAAGAAGGGGGAGGGGCAGATTTTTGTATTAATCTTTCATTTCACTTCCAGGCATTCCTAATCTGTTATGTCAGTTTGAATTTATAACAAATCAGAGTTTGAATTTAAAGTTTCAGGTTTCCCTTCCAGAGATGGGGCGGGGGCGCTGAAACAGCTGCTAGGACTAGGGAGTGGCTAATAGTTGGAAGAAGCCAAACCACAATCTATCTGCTTTTAAACTAAAAAAAAAAAGGAAAAAAAAAAGCGATTAGAGCAAGAGGGAGCTGCTCCCACCCACGGCACCACTCTTGCGCTAACCTTTGGATCACCTCACTGGATGAGGAGGTGAACATGGGAACAAGTGCACCTCACCCCTACCCCACTTTTCCTAAGCAGGGATTATCTTGCTGTGTTCAGTGTGCCCGGAACTAATTAATCAAGGCTAGACAGAATAGATTGGGAGAACAGAAGGGGATGGGGTCGGGGGAGAGAAGCCCGGAGCTTCTCATGTACAGTGTACATTACAGATGACATCATTGCCTGAAAGAGATTCGGCGCTCCCCTTCCCGGAGCTGGAGGCAAGCATGCCTGTGCGGGAGCAGGAGTGCGGTTGCCTGGAGGGTGTGAATTGGTGCGAGGAGGTGTGCCCTGGCTGGGGAGAGCTGCGGGGATGTGAAAGGGAGACCTGGAGACAGCCAAGCTAGCAGAGAAACCGCGAGGTCTGGAGGAGTTTGCGCCGCTCCAAGCCCCGCCCCTCGCTCTGCCGCCGTGTTCTGCCCTGGGAAGGGCACGCCTGTTTGGGGGTGGGGAGTGTGTGCACAAGGGGTGGGTCCGTGGTAGCGGTGGGGGTGGACAGCCGCCTGCGCATGTCAAGGCTGACTGAACATACGCGGTCAAGGGGGACCTGGAGAAGGGCAGTTGGTCACCCGCCACCCAGGATCGGGGCCCCGGCGTTATCTCGGGGCGAGCTCCGGGGAAGGGGCCCACCCTCCCTGTCCCCTCCCCCTGAGATCGGCAGCGCGACAGGAGCTTCCGCCTCCTTCCCCGCCCCTCCGGACCTTCCCGGGGAGCAGAGGGCGGGTGTGGACAGTACCGAGGTGGAACGAATTTTGGAGCTCAGACGGGTGGCCCGGGTGGCTTCGGGTTGGGGGGCACGCCCAGCTTGGAGAAGCCGGTGCAGGCGGATGAAGCCGAAGCTCCTGGGTCTTGGTGGATCCTGGTCTGAGCATAGCTATTCCCAGGGGAGGTGAGAGGTGGATCAACATGGACCCCTTCGATAGCCCAGCCGCCTAGAGCCAGCCTTGCTGCTCTCTTCGGAGCTGAGCTGTCACCGAGGCGCAAACAAGACAAGCAGCTGAGCGACTGGAATTTGTGAAGTTCCGGGGTGGGCGGGGAAGGTACTGTCCGTGGTGCTGAGCCGGATCCCAGCAACGGGCTCCGGGGAGAGCGCGCGAAGCTGCTGATCCGCTCCCTCGAATTGGGGCTGTGCGCCAGGGTAGCTTGGAGCTGAAATCCCCGCCCGGCTCGAAAAGCCCGGAAAGCCTCCCCAGTCGCCAGCGCTTGACCCTTATTTCAGTCAGAAAGTCGCCCCCTTGGGGCAGTTCGTCCCAAAGGGTTTCCTCGAAAGTATCTGAGAGGGCGAGTTGTTGACCGGAATCTCTCTGTTTAGCCCGGGAAGCTACCCGCCGGAAAAAAGATGCCTGCCTTCAACAGATTGTTTCCCCTGGCTTCCCTCGTGCTCATCTTCTGGGGTAAGTACCAGCACCCTGCCGTGCGAGAGATGCAGATAACAGTAATAATGCTAACAATGATAACACTTAATTCATGTCGTTTGTGACAGAAAGGAGCCCTGGTTGGCTTCCCTCTATGCTTGTCTGCCAGACATGGAGATCCATAGGGGTTCCATGAGAGCTGGGATTTTGAGATTGAAAAAATACCTCCTCACTCCTGCTGCTTTATTCCTGAGCTACCCTTGGTGGTTTTTCCACCCCTCTTCCTGTTTCCTGTTAATTCCAAAGTATTTTTTCCCCTTTTCCTTTGCTGAAAGGGAATGCAGCCACGTTCATTATGAAAAATCTTGGTTGCATTTACATTTCATTTTTCAGTGAGAAATCAGTCAGTCTTCAGATTAATTCCCATGTCTTTTTTCAAAAGCTGGATGCACGCATTTTGAGAATGAAAACACTTTAGCTGTTGGTCCATTTGTTTAAATCTAATAAGGAAAATAGGCTTCAGCCATTTGCAGCTATGTCTTTGATAAACAGGCACCTGGGCATTGCATCTTTATTCTTTTTCATGAACATATGAAGCTAATGTGCTTTGGTGTTTGGGGAGCAATGTTTTTTTGCTTTCAAAAATGAATAGGTTCTTGTTTGCTGTGAGGAAATAAGGTGACCTTCTCCCTCTAAGTAAGGAAGACCTTCACTTGCAACAGTAAGGCTAAGCAGAGAAGTGTCGGAGTGGAGTGCCTGCTTGTGTGTAGAGAGAGTTAATGAGTCTACATGATAACGTCTGAATATGTGATTGAGAGAATGGTTTACACTGTGGATGTATGTGCCTCAGTGTTTGAATGTGTGTGTTAGCATATGTCTGAGCATGTTAGAATGGGCATTTGAATGGATTGGTGAAGGTGTGTGTGTGTGTGTGTGTGTGTGTGTGTTTGGTGGTTCTGTACTTCTGAGCATCCCTGTCTTGGTGATTCTGATTAGATCCTCAGGTCACATATAGGAGCTTTTCAGCTGATATATTGCTTCACATGATCTTCTACATTCCCCCCTTTTCCATGCTTTTACCTTTCTTTATGCTAAAAATCCATAACCAAGATAATTAGAAGTGATTGTGCCCACCTGCTTTATTGAAAGTAGGCATGTGGGATTATTCTCCCATGCCTGGCATGAAACTCATTTCTGCCTGTGCAGTGGCAAATATGCTGATGGGAATTGCCTCTTTGCCTTAGGATCACTTTATTAAGCCTCCAGGACTTACTGGCTGCCAGCATTATCTGGATTTTGCATGTGACCAAAAGCAAAGCCAAGCTTCCTGTTGAACAAAATGCCTGATGAGACAGTCCGGGAAGGACAAGGAGGGAGAATCATGCCAGTCCCAAGGGCAGACCCACTGCCATCCATCCCCAGTAGAGTAGACCAGACCTGAAGATGAGGCAGACATAATAGGGTGCCAATGATCTCACCTGCCTTGAAGATTTAAGGCTGGAATTTCCTCAGGGGAGGCTAAGGCTAAGGACATGAGGCTTAGGAGAGGTTGGTTTGGCTGTATAAGAAAGAGTGTGAGTAAAGCAATGGGGAGATGAAGTTGCAGAGAGCCTTCTAAAGGGTTCTACAGAGCCTTTCTTCCCAAACTTTAATTTAAATTTTTAGCATCCCTGCCTGAATTCCAGTGGAGGAGGTGAGCATGCCTTATTCCAAGCACCTCTTAGGACTTACAAAGCCTGGCTTGGAGTCTTAGCTCTGCCATTAGCTTGCTATGTAACAACCTTAGAGTATCTGGTTCTCATATGTGAAGTTTGGAAGTTGGGGCAGAAAATGTTTAAGACTGAATAGTAAGGAAGTATTTCTAGAATATTGCTAAACTTGGCTGTGTCCACCCCTCTCCTCACTCCCACTCCCCACCCCAGCCCAAAATAAAACCTTTGAAAGAAGTGTGTACATTACACCCATCCTAGCTAATTCTCAGCTTCTTTATAACCAGAACATTGGGTCACGAAACTTAAAAGCTGCAGAAGGAAAGAGGGATGGTTCGGGAAACTTGGTCATCAGATGTAAGAGAAAGGACCTCATTTCACAAATGCAATTTCATTTTATTTGAATGTAATTCTAGTATTGGAAGCCACTTCGACTAGATACATTCTCCCTTCCCAAGCTGATTTTTCACATGATGCCAATATGAATGGAAAGAATCTTTTCTGTTGTATTATCATCTGCATCTGTTGAAAAAACTCCCCTTATTTCCTTTAATAACGTATATACTACTAATTTAAAAAACTCTACACTTCCCTGGTGCTTTATGGTTTACAAAGCATTTTTCAATCCATTACTTCTTTTTGGTCACTGTATCAATCCTTGCGGATAGTCAGGGGAAAATAGTATCATTTCTAATTTAGAGGTGAGTGAGCTCAGGGAGAGGGAAGGACTTGCTAGAGAACTCTTGTCTTCTGATTTCAGTCTTCTAGTACTTGTTCTGGCACTTCTTATGGACACATGTGCTACTATGCAGGATTGCCAGATAGGTGTCTGTCCCCTCATCCCTTTTCTGAGCCACCACCCATCCTCTCCTCCTCCAAGCCATTGCCTTTCCTCAGAGCCTCCTTAGCCTCTTAGACTCTAGTCCCAGGTCTACTCTCCCAGATGTCTGCCGTGCTGAGGAATGTTTTCCTCTCTTCTCCCAGCAGCCCATCTTGCTGCAACCCATTCTTTCAAGGCTCTGCTAAGTCACTGGCTAATCTGATAGACAAATCATTTTAGGGTGTTCCTATCTACAGATAACTTCATTTACTACTGTCTTTTGGAAAGTATTTACATTCTATTTTTTTAAGATTTTATTTATTTATTCGACAGATAGAGAGCACAAGTAGGCAGAGTGGCAGGCAGAGGGAGAGGGAGAAGCAGGCTCTCCGCTGAGCAGGGAGCCGGACGTGGGGCTCGATCCCAGGACCCCAGGATCATGACCTGAGCAGAAGGCAGCCGCTTAACCGACTGAGCCACCCAGGTGCACCGAGTATTTACATTCTAATCAAAGCCTTTATTGGGGTGCCTGGGTGTCTCAGTCATTAAGCATCTGCCTTCAGCTCAGGTCATGGTCCCGGGGTCCTGGGATCAAGGCCCGCATCAGGCTCCCTGCTTGGTGGGAAGCCTGCTTCTCCCTCTCCCACTCCTCCTGCTTGTGTTCCTTCTCTCGCTATGTCTCTATCTGTCAAATAAATAAATAAAATCTTTTTTTTTTTAAAGATTTTATTTATTTATTTGAGAGAGAGAGAATGAGAGATAGAGAGCATGAGAGGGAAGAGGGTCAGAGGGAGAAGCAGACTCCCTGCCGAGCAGGGAGCCCGATGTGGGACTCGATCCTGGGACTCCAGGATCATGACCTGAGCCGAAGGCAGTCGCTTAACCAACTGAGCCACCCAGGCGCCCTAAATAAATAAAATCTTAAAAACAAAACAAAAACAAACAAAAAAGAAAAACAGTTTGACAACTGTTAAAAAAAAAAGCCTTTATTATCTTAGCACAAAGGAAAGCATTCTAGAGCAAGCTCAGGAGGGGCAATATAGTAATGCCCAAAGAAGAAAAAATTAGAGGAGTTGGTTCAAAACCTATTGCTCTCCACTTCATAATAGATTGATACTATTCCTTAGTTAAATGTAATCATTAGTAATAATATCATATTCTACCTTCTTAGAAGTTTCTTCATTTTTTTAAAATTTTATTTATTTGAGAGAGAGAGAGAGAGAGAGAGCACAAGCAGGGGGAGCAGCAGAGGGAGAGGGAGAAGGAGTCTCCCTGCTGAGCAGAGAGCCCGACACAGGGCTCGATCCAAGGACCCTGAGATCATGACCTGAGTGGAAGGCAGACGCTTAATGGACTGAGCTACCTAGATGCCCCAAGTTTCCTCATTATTACTATGGAAATTGAAGAAGAGACCAAAAGTGAAGTGATTTTGGCCAAGATTATTCTAGCAGTTTATTATTTACAGTCAGCAATGTGGATTGAATACCTACCACATGTACAAGCTTTCTTGGATATCTAGAGGATTTCATAGACAGAGAGGCAGTCTCCATGGGGTGGAGAAACAGATTTCACCTCTTGATGGAAGGAGCAGCATGTCATATTGCAAAGGGCAAGCAAAGAGAGATGAGAGAATTTTGTGGCCATTTTGCAATGTACTATCCAGATCCTCATGAGCAGAACTCTATGAGAAGGGAATCAGTAGCACTCGTTCTCGGATGATATCTTGGATTATTGTCAACTCAGGAGCAACTCAGAAAAAAGAGGGACTGCCATGCTATCCATTGTGATCCTCCCGACTGCATATATTCTGTCCTCCCTCCTTTAACTATAAATGAACTAACTGTGCTCCTATTTAAGACCAGTTCATCTACTTGTTCACTAAAGCACATCACCTGTCACCTTTTCGAGGATGTTCGTCCAGCAAATTATTCCTTTTCAAACCCCAACAGCTCTACTACCACCTTCATCCAAGCAAAACCGTTGAGCCATCTCTCGGTCTGATCAATGTACCAGCCTCCTAACTATTCTCTTTGTTTCCACACTTGTCCTTCCTCACCTTTTCAGTTTATTCTCAACATAGCAGTCAGATCATGTAATTTTGTATAAATCATATGATTCTTCCACTCGGAATACTCCAGTGTTCTCCAAGTCACTCTGAGCAAAAGTCAAAGTTCTAATTGTGGTCTACAAGACCAGCCATGATCTGGCCCTAGATTATGTGTCCTTCTTTCTCACTTTGTTCCCTGTGCTTTATTGTGCTCTTTGCTTTTGACAGACACTCCCACCCTAGGACCCCCACAGTGCTATTTCCTCTATTTGGCACACTTCCACACAGATATTCATATATCTCCTTTTTTCCCCCCTCATTTCTTTCCTTCAGTGCCTGCTCATTGTTACCCTCTCAATGAGGACAGTGTGCCTATGCCCCTCTACTCTGTTTTACTTTTTCCAATAGCACTTATTATAATGTAATGTCTTTTATTTTTCTCACCCTCCCCTGGAATGTAGACTCCATGAGAGCAGGGATGGTTTCTGTTTTGTTCCCTGTTGTGTTGTCAGTGCCTAGAACAGTGCCTGGCACACAATAAGCACACAATATATTTGTTGAATAGGTGAACAAACAGATGAAGGGCAAAATACCTTAACAAGTGATATGTGTACAAAGCACATTCATATAAATCATTCCATAGAATTTCCATGATGATTCCATTAGATAGATATTATTTTCAACATTCTGTTGATGAATAAACTGAGTCTCAGGGCTTAAAGAGTAGATAAACCCAGGCCTTCAGTTGCCAAATACATCTTCATCCTGCCTCTGTATTTGTAACTGTGCATTCCTTGGTATACTTTCCTATGCTGCTTTGAAGTCATCATCATTGAACTAACTTATCTTTACCATGTCTCATTAAATATGAACGTGTCCCAAGGCTGCCTGCTACACAGAGTTCTCAATGCACATTCTCTGCACCTCTATTCATTCCCAAACTTTTGCACAGACCACACTTTCTTCTCCCTTTTTTTTTCAACCAGGTCAACAATCAAGACTTCAAACACAACACATTCTATTTTTTTAAGATTTTATTTATTTATTTGAGAGAGAGAGAGAAAGAGACAGAAATAGTGAGAGAGAACACGAATGGGGAGGAGAGAGAGAAGCAGGCTCCTCGCTGAGCAGGGAGCCCGATGATGCGGGACTTGATCCCAGGACTCTGGGATCATGACCTGAGCCAAAGGCAGATGCTTAACTGACTGAGCCACCCAGGTGCCCCAAAACACATCACATTCTGAAAGTGTTTCTGATCAGTTCTCTCCAGATATGGACCCTCTCCCCAAAAAGTGATGGTCCATATGCAGAAGCAGGAGACTCTCTTGCAGACTGCTTGATAAGACCAGCCCCAGGTTGCTTGGGAGTTTTAAAACCAATTGATTTTATTTTACATTGATGTTTTAAATTTCATCATAGTACCACTTTGTTTGTTTGTCTGTTTGTTTTTAAAGAAAGGCAGACTGCTATATGCAGTGCCTTCTTTGGATATGTCTGGAGTCTTGCAAGCTTGACTACCCTATGTTCCTTTACAAATGGACCTTGAGAGCTTGTTTGGAGGTTCTAGCAGGCAAGCGCAACTACTCATATACCCTTGAGCAAAGAACGGTCCTCCTCTCTAAGGTTGTCCTCTAACTGAGTGCACAGTTTTGGGAGGGATGCACACGGAGTGGTGAGGGAGGAAGGGGACACCTGCTTAGCCAGACATATCAGCCAGATTAACCCTGGCAATCAGTGGGGTGACAGATCCTAGTGCCATTTGTTTTTTAAACTCTGTGTTTAATAACGACATTTTTTGCCTTCGAAGCCGGTCAAATGTAATTTATTTTTTGACTCAATTAGTTGGTCAATCTCATTTTAAGCTCTAAATAAAGCTTTCCTCCGCTGTTAGAATGAACTGCCTGCCAATACAGAAACAGACTAACCATTTAGAGTGTACTAGCTTTTAAATATCAATGCGTATTATTTCACTTTTAGGGGTTCTGTTTTTATTATTAGTTCATGAGAAGGTAGCATCAGAAGGGGCCTTAGAGGTCCTGATATAAGAATCCTTCATGGACATCCCACTTTTTAATCTTCTATATGATGAAGTGTAAACTCTTACCAAATAATTTTTTGCACTTGTGAATAGCTTCAGCACCAGAAAATTATTATTATTTTTTTTTAATGAGCTAAACTTACTTTCTTGTAACTTCCGGAATTGGACAGAATTTATTTTCTCTTCCACAGGCCAGCCTTCAAATATTTGAAGACAGATAAGTTCTGTGTCCAAGTTAGGCACCCCTCAGCCTCACATCTGTTTCTCCCCAGACTTTGTCCCCAGATCCTTCTCCATCTTGTACCCCTCTGGGCATGCACTCATTGAACAACCTCCTTTTGCAAACTGTGACACCCTGAACTGATCATAATGGTCCAGATTTGTTCTGAACGGTACGGAGGTACTGTTTATCCCTCGTTCTGCACATTGTACATCTGTTAAAGCAGCCCACATTTGCACTTGCTTTGTTGGCAGCCACATTCCCCTTTTGACTCATTCTGAAAGTACGGTTTGATGTCCTCGCCTTTTTTTATGGGTTACAAGTTCCTAGAGGGCAGGGACTGTAAGTCCAGACCTCCGTGAGGCATGCACGGTGCCCCCCACTTCTGACCTCTCTCCAGATTTGTTTCTTCCACTCCTATGCAAAAAGCATCACTCCAGCCGAGTGGTCGATTCATTTGTCTTCCTCACTGCTGCTCCATCCCCATCCAGGAGTCAGAATTAACTACAATTTTTTTTTAATTTTATTTATTTGAGAGAGAGAGTGAGAGAGAGAGCGCACAAGACGGCAGAGGGTCAGAGGGAGAAGCAGACTCCCCGCTGAGCAGGAAGCCCGATGCGGAACTCGATCCTGGGACTCCAGGATCATGACCTGAGCCGAAGGCAGTCGCTTAACCAACTGAGCCACCCAGGCGCCCTTAACTACAATTTTTTTCATAAAATTCAGATATAATTACATCTCTTCATGGCTTGCGAATATCTGACCCTTCATGTTGTGAAGGCCATACAAAGGTCTTCACAGTGTGGTCCTCGCTCCCTTTCTACACCCCAGCTCATCTTCCTTTTCTTTCTCTCTCCCCTGTCCAACCAAGAATAATTGGCCCTCCTCTGGGAACAGAGAGCACATCACCAGCATAGCACTCATCATGGCCCATTTCATGATACTTAGGAGTATGTGTTCCCTGCTAGATTCTCGATGCCTTTAGGGTGTGGTTAGTGTTTCGTTCATCTTTGTGTCTCAGCCTAGCATCAGGCCTGGCATGGAGGAGACTTCAGTGAATGGTGGTTGAATGAAGGGGTGCATGGATGGTCAGTGGATGGGTGTGTGTGCCCTGTTTCCCACCTAGACTCTAGTCTTTGAGGGCAGGGCTCAGGGCTGCGCCACATCCTAACTGCATCCTGGGAGGTTTGCAGTGAACTCCGGGTCACCCATGGCCCCTCTAGCCCAATCCCTGCCTGCTTTGAGCGTGCATCCTTGGGGAGCACAGGTGAAGATATACATAAATGTACATGCGATTTTCAAGCTTGTCTCATGATTCTTTCTTCTCTGTCTCTTCTCCCTCCCTCTCGTTCTCCAATGCTGTTCTCCTGGTGCCTGCCTCCCCAACACCTGCTGTTCCTTCCCTGTCACCGGCCTCTCTGCAGTCAGTGTCTGCGTCCCTGTGTGTGTGGAAGTACCCTCGGAGACGGAGGCCGTTCAGGGCAACCCCATGAAGCTGCGCTGCATTTCCTGCATGAAGAGGGAGGAGGTGGAGGCCACCACAGTGGTGGAGTGGTTCTACAGGCCTGAGGGCGGTAAAGATTTCCTTGTATGTCTGGCTGCTGACTCTGGCCTTCCTTTTGCTTGCCTCTGCTGTTATGTGCCTGGCTCCTGAGAGTCTGGGGAACGAAAATCTGACAAACACTGGCTCTTTCTTTTCAAAGCACTGACAGCCCCCCAGCAGATGACTGACAGCCCAGCTCAGCTGCAAGCGTTCCTGGTTACAAGCAGGGGGAGGGGGAGAAGAGAGAAATAGTGCTCAGAGCCTACTGTGCGCTCCTCACCCGATAAGGCGCTTCGCAGATGTTTTTAATTCTCTGCACCAACGTAGTGGATGGATTGACTTAGTAGAAACGTTGAAATGACACTCAGCGTCCTTAATGGAATAGCGTAGGTTAGTTCATTGAAATCTCACGATCCCAGGGAAATAAGAATGATAGGGATGACCAAGCTGCTTTTCTTTCCTAATTTAAATTCAATTAGCCAACTTATAGTACATCATTAGTTTCAGATGTAACGTTCAGTAATTTATCAGTTGCGTTTAACACCCAGTGCTCATCACACCACGTGCCCTCCTTAATGCCCATCACTCAATTACCCCATCCCCCCCACCCACCTCCTCCAAGCTGCTTTTCAACTGGTATACCCAGTACAGCCGCGTCCATGAGTAAAATATTTAAATAGTTCTTTTTTTTAAAGATTTTATTTTTTATTTGACAGAGAGAGAGAGAGTGAGAGAGGGAACACAAGCAGGGGGAGTGGGAGAGGGAGAAGCAGGCTTCCCACCGAGGCGGAGCAGGGAGCCCGATGTGGCGCTCGATCCCAGGACCCTGAGATCACCATCCGAGCCGAAGGCAGATGCCTAACGACCGAGCCACCCAGGCGTCCCAATACTAAAATAGTTCTATAGCGGATACTTGCCGTGCCAAGCCTCCCAAGTGGCCTCACCACCATCGGTCCCACTAGGAACCTCCAGACCTCCCCATGTTCTAGAGACTAAGGGATCACCCTGACAGAGCAGGGAGCCTCCAAGTCCCCGCCCTGTGCTGTGGCTAATGTCAGTTCTGATTGGTTGTTACATGCTTTGAATACCACCTTGGGGATGACCGTTACTCAGACTTTCACTGACTCTGGAAACTCGCTGCCTGGGTTTGAGTCTGGATTCCACAACTTATAGGTTCTGTGCCCTGGGACAATTTGCTTTGCCCCTCTGTGCCTCAGTGTCCTCATCTCTAAAATGGGGGTGCAAACCATAGCTACCTCAGAGAATTGTTACCTTCAAAGTTGTTAGCTTTAATTTTTAACGTGTTTAGAATAGCCCTGGAATACAGGAAGCACAATGTGTTTGCTAGAGAAAAGGTATACGGACATAAGTGAGGCGCCTGGGGCCCAAAGGAGTTAAGTGAATAAGAGAGCTTAGATTCGAACCAGGGGTACAAGGCTGTTTTTACTGCACTGTCCCACCTTCCTGGAGGTAAGTTTCTTCTCTACAAAGACTTAATGGAGACAATAGCCAGGTGGAGTTGAGTGCTCCAATCGGGTATCAGCACTGGGGGCAGTAGACTTCCCTGAAATCTCGGGGTTCACTCAGAGTTGATGGTGACCGGGCTAGCCCCCAGGTTACAGGAACCCGGAGGCCTGGACCAGATGCGAAGGCCCGCATTGACCTCAGGCCTTGTTGTATGCCCGCCACCGATTCTGCTGCCGGGTCTGCCCAAAGTGAGTAGAGGCTGACTCAGAAGGACGAAAAGAAACTTTAAAAAGTTGTAGTGTACATACAAAGCACTGCTGTCTCCGAGAAATTTTTGTGACAGTGGGAATGTTCCGTACTTGGACTGTCCGATGCAGTAGCCACTGGCCACAGGTGGTCCCCGAGCCCTTGAAATGTGTCTAGTGCAACAGAGGAATGCAATTGTACATTTTATTTCATTTCTAGTCATTTAATTTTTAATGTAAGTAGCCACGCATGCCAAGTGGAGACTAGAATGGACAGTACGGCGGTAGAGAATCAGAAGGTGGGGGTGTCTGAGAAAAGAAGTTTTGAGACCGTATTTCCGTTCTAATTCAGCCCAAAGTGAAAGACCTGAGGTGTGCATATCAGTTGGCAGCTCTGCTCATCTGTGACACTTTTTGCGTCCTGGGTCCCCTTCCTGTGACCTGACCCCGACTAACCACATCCTCTCAGTGAGAACCAGATCAGAGAGTCAAGTTTTGAGGTCAAGACTTTCAGATGCCTTCATGATTCAGGAAGCTGCCTTTCTCGGTCTCTGCTCTGTTCTCTCACCGGCTGCACCCATGACACATCTTACTCTCTCTTGCTCTCGCTCTGTCTCCTTCCAATTCTTCCTTTCTCTCAATATCCCCCTCCTGGTCTCCTGTATGCTTCACTCACCGTTTAAAAAAATTTTTTAAAAAGATTTTATTTATTTATTTGAAAGAGAGAGAGCATGAGCAGGGGGAGTGAGATGGGCAGAGGGAGCCCGATGCAGGGCTCAAGCCCAGGACCCTGGGATCATGACCTGAGCCGAAGGCAGACACTTAACGACTGAGCCACCCAGGCGCCCCTTAACTCACCTTTGTTTGTTATCTTCCTTTGCACCTCTTTTTTCCTGCCATCCTTCTTCCTGCTTCCCCCTTTCTGCCTCTTCTTTTGCTGTGTCCATACGCCCCAATACCTGTTTACCTTTGCTCGTCTTTCCCTGCCCTCCTCTGAGCCTGCTCATCCCACTCCCACACTAGGGATCTCTCCTTGTAACACTGTCCCCTTTCTTCCCTGTTGGGGCACAGTTCTGCTCCTGTGCTCTGCCCTGTCCGCATCCTGGCTCTCCTACCCAATTTTCTCTCCCGGCCCTACTCTCTTTTGCTTCTCTACCTGCAGATCTATGAGTATCGGAATGGCCAGCAGGAGGTGGAGAGCCCTTTCCAGGGACGCCTGCAGTGGAACGGGAGCAAAGACTTGCAGGATGTGTCCATCACTGTGCTTAACGTCACTCTGAACGACTCCGGCCTCTACACCTGCAACGTGTCCCGGGAATTTGCTTTTGAGGCACACCGCCCCTTTGTGAAGACTACACGGCTGATCCCCCTCCGAGTCACCGAGGAGGGTGAGGCTGGGGCACAGGGTCTCGGGGGTGCCCTGCTCTTGGCGGGAGGGAGGATAGTGGGTTTCCACACAAATGAGACCCTTGAGGAGTGCAAAACCCGTATATTGGGAATGGTGATATCTAAAAATGTCACCATTGACTTGTCTTCCTTTAGCGGTCAGCTTCCTGCAAGCTGCCTGACAGCTTGCCTCTCGGTGCCTTTCTTCAGAGTGGAAAGGCTCAGAGATGACGACAGAATGACCTGTTCCTTCACCCTCTAACTCTCATCCTTAGAGAAGGAGGACAGCCTCCATGAAGCCTAAAGGTGCCAAATCAGCAGCACCTGCTTCTCTGGCTTATGTTGAATCCCTGACTCGATGGGCATAGAGAAATCTCATGAGGTTATCTAGAGGTCATCAAACCCTCCTGTATGTAAGCCATACATATCCCTGAACGGGCCGTGCTCAAACTTCAGCAAGCCTCAAAATTCCCTGCAGGACTTTTTAAAATGCAGACTTTCTGATTCTGTAGATAGAGCCTGGGAATTTGCACGTCTAACCAATTGCCAGGAGATGCCCGAGCTGCTGGGGACCACACTTTGAGAACCACTGTTCTAAACCAAAGCTTGACAGCCTTTTGTCTTCTTTCCCCCCCGCTCCCCCTCCCCCAATAATTACACAAGCAACCCTCCTTCCCCATCCCTGGCATCTCTCATTACATAACCTCATTCTCAGCTGGGAGAAAAAACTTTCTAGTCTTTAGTTGAAAATCTTCAGATTTCCCACAGCTAGTTTCTTGTTAGGGGGACGGGGAAGCCCTTTCATCAACCCAACTTAAATGTTTCTCTTTTAATCCAGTCCAGAATTGTGATGGCGAGGTTTGAGTGTTCTCATGCAGGGTTCTTGTTGTGCTTTCAAGGGACTCCGGGAACTGTGGCTCCCAGCCCCTTGCAAACACTCCCTCAAGTGTCAGAAGACTGATACATGCACCTCCTTGTGTGTTTTCTCATCCAGGTTAAACGATGGTTCCATTTTTCTTAGCCTCTTCTCAGGCATTCTATTTCCAGCATCTTCTTAGCATTAGCTGCCCCAAGATGCAGAATGGTGAGCAGGCAATAGGTGTGGGGCTTGAAAGAAGAGGTCAAAGTCAAGATAGGGCTCTTCCTAGGATTCCCAAGAATCCCAACTTCCCCACCACAAGCTTATTTTTTTTCTCATGTTATTGTGATAGAATTCATAAAGCAAACTTGAGAGCGAATGGCAGGGCAAGAGAGGTCACGATTTTGTCCTGATGTGGACAATATGATTTTTTTCTTAAAGATTTTATTTATTTATTTGACAGAGAGAGACATAGCAAGAGCAGGAACACAAGCAGGGGGAGTGGGAGAGGGAGAAGCAGGCTTCCTGCAGAGCGGGGAGCCCGATGTGGGGCTCAATCCCAGGAACCCTGGGATCATGACCTGAGCCGAAGGCAGACCCTTAACGACTGAGCCACCCAGGCACCTGGACAATATGATTAAAACGGAAGGTAGGTCAGTTCTGAACGTGCAGAAGCACTCACAGACCGCTGACATTTAGACCTGATGAGCCATTTCCCCCTCTGAGCCCATCTCCTCTTGTGTACAACGAGTAGGTTGGACCGGAAGCTTTCTAAGGTATTTTTCTGTTCCCAAGTTCCATTATGCTCTCTGTTTACATACCTCTCCCCCCGCCCCCAACCCGGGGAGGAGAGGCTAGCGCCCTCTGCTGCTCACCGTCGGGAACTGCAGGCCGCTGTCGGCCAGCTCCTCGGAAGGTGTCTGTCTCCACCCACTGCTTTCTCAGCCTTTTGCCTCCAGAGATCCCGGCGCAGCCAGTGGAAAGTGTGGCAAAGCTGAACCAGTCCGCCTGCTGGGCACCAGAGCAAGGCTTGGGTGAGAATAGAAGGAAACCAAGTTTGTTATCAGACCCACAGAGCCTCTTGGGGTGCTAGGACTGGGAGGAAGCTTGGCTCTCACTTCATCCAGGTGTTCTGAACAAAGAGCAGGCGTCAGAATCGCCCAGGGGCCTTGTCTTCATCGTGGACTCCCCATACCACTCTTGCGGGTATGAGTTTGGTAGGTTGGAGTGAGGTCTGGCGTATGTCAGTAGAAATGACTCCCTTGGTGATTGGAGGGTGCAGCTCTGGTGCCCTCACTTTGTGACGGGGAGATCAGTGAGGGTCTTGCCTAGAGACGTGAAGCAAATTAGCACCAGACGCAGGACTACAAGCCAGATCTTTTGCCCACCGGGCTAGCTCTATGTCCACTGCATCTTTTCCTTCTACCACCATCCCATTCCCTGCTACTCTTTCTTTCTTCTCCTTCTTTTCAGAACTTTTTTCCCTTCCCTCTTCCCTTCCCCCTTCCTTTCCCTTTCCTCCCCTTCCTCTCTTTCTCTTCCTCTGTGACCCCTTGGCAGCCTTTGAGAATACCTCCCCCCCAGATACTCACTGCTCTCATAAGGCTCAGAGCTCCACGCTCCCCCATGACACACCCCACTGCATCTCCTCCATTCCTATGGTCTCCGAGAATCTCTCTGGTTCTCTTTGTTCAAGCTGAAATTATCCTACCTTAAGCTCTGCCCTCCTGGCTCTAAGACAAAAATCTGAGGTCTCTTCACCTAGAAGTGACTAAAAAGAGTGAGCACAGATACCTTCCTGTGTTACTACTTCTGGGCTATTATATTTAAAAAGTGCACGCTTTAAGAAGAATACGTCATAAATCAGGTAGTGTCAAGCCCACGAAAAGACGTTTGATGTGTCTGGTGTTCTTCCGTGCCTCAAGCGACATCTAAGCGGCATCTGACCTCCAGCTCCAGGAGGTCCAGCATCCAGGAACCCTGGACGATCGTGGAGACTTTGGACTGCTTTTCTGAGCTGAGGGTCATGGCTATGACTATTCCGTGCTTTCAGTGAGCTAATGAGTGAGGCCTTATGGATGACTGGGGCCTCTGAATAGCCAAGGACCATGAATCTAATTTACTGGTAGGAGTTAGCAACGGGAGATGTGGCTACAGCCTTCCTTCCCACTAGAAAGGAAGATCTCTCAGGACATTTGCCATATATCATGTCCTTTTGGTTGGCTGTGAAACAAAGATCAATATTTATTTATATTCATTCATTCAGCAAATACTTCCTGAGTACTTCAAATACTCCGGGATGAGACAACAGGCTGATAATTCAGAAATAAGCAAAATATGTTCTTATTAAGCCCACCAAGTGAGTAGAGAAGAGGGAGAAACGCATGATAGTACACCCTGAGAGGTGTCACAATGGACGGATGTGGAAAAGTGCACGGACACACTGAGAGCTCTGCCTGAGAGGCTGAGGAAGGTTTCACAGACGGGGGCCCTTCAGTGGCATCGGGGAGAATGCTCAGGGGGCTGAAAAACAGGAGGGGATATTGAGACAGAGGTAGCAGAAGGGAGTGCAGTACCATCGAGGAAGAGGAAAGGGGATGAAGAGATGTCCACAGATCCCAAAAGACCACAGTGTATGTGGGAAATGAAGTTTTGCCAGTGCGTCGAATGGCAATGAGGAGAAAAGGGCTGGACTGTGAATGGTCTTACATGTTGCGCTAACAGAGTTTGGTCTTTCTCCTGAGGGCAGCCGGGAACATGGAGGGTTCTACATGTGAAAATGGCAGGATCAGATTTGTGTTTCAGAAAGCCTGGTTAATACATGGAATGCTCCAATTCTCCTTTCTGTTTGGGTTTGGGATAATGTGGAAGGAAGACGGCCTGGGAAGGACCCTGTTTCCAAATCCAGACTTGTAGAGAACACGCCCCAGCTCACCGGGCCGGCTGACTGCACTGGCCCCGGACATGCTTCCCACGCTGTCTCCCTCTACCACGCTAAGGTCAGAGGACCCGGGTGGTTGAACTAGACACGTTCCTCACATCTGTGTAGACCTTCACATCTCACAAGACGTTCTGGAACACACTAGGTAATGTAATGGTGGGAAATGTTACCCTTACCTTACATTGTAGGGAGATGAGTCTCAAATAAGGGAAATGACTCTTCACATAAAATTGGGACCCAGCTCTTACATCTCACTCAGCTCCGGGATTCCTTCCACTGCTCTGTTATTTCTTCCTCCACAGCCCCCACTCCAGAAGAAAGTCGGTGAGAAAGTGACCAGAGAGGAGCATCAGAGGATATTAAATCTCTCTGACATCTTCTCAAGCTCCTTAGCCCCGGGGCTTATTTAAGCCCCACTTGAAAATAGGGCTCCTATATCTCGGAGCCAGGGACAGATCTGGCTTTGTTGGGCATGCATATTCTGAGCCTCACTCTCCCCCTTGCAGCTGGAGAGGACTTTACCTCTGTCGTCTCAGAGATCATGATGTACATTCTCCTGGTCTTCCTCACCTTGTGGCTGCTCATTGAGATGATATATTGCTACAGGAAGGTCTCAAAGGCTGAAGAGGCAGCCCAAGAAAATGCGTAAGTTCTAAGATGCCAAAATAATGCTAGCGGCCACCTTCAGAGAGCTTGCTGTCACAGGTGAGGTGCTAAGCAATCGACACAGTCTTCCGCTCCCCTCCCTCCAAACCTCAAGGTAGGCAGCACTGATATACCCATTTTCCAGATGAGGAAACAGCCCGGGAGAGTTTGCCCAAGACCATTATAAGAGGCAAAGCAAGGTTTCGATTTGGGCCTGCTGACTCTTAATGGGTACTCTTAACCTCTGATGTAAAATAAAGCCCATAAGCTACCATCACAATCCTATGAAATTAGCATTATTAGGACCATCTTACAGATGCTGAAGCAGGCTTCTAGAGGTTAAGTGGCTTGCTGAGGCCACACAGATCATGAGAGGAGCGGCTGGGATTTAGGCCTCTCGATTCCAAACGTTCATGTTCTTTCTGTCACACTCAGCCATTTGTTGGCCCATCAGGCCGTCTGGGCACTGCCTTTTCTTAGCTAAGGAGCTCCGAGCCACACGTTCTTTGCCCTGGAGCTCGACAGCAATCGAATACCCAGAGTAGGGGCTCTCATTCTTCAATGTCCAGACCTTACCTTGGCCATGTTCACCAAGGCCCTAGTCACTCGGGAGTGAGCGCATCTGAGAAATGATGGGGTCTGAGGGTCTCAAAGGCCGCTCTGGCCTGTTATTTGGGGAGAAGAAAGGACAGAACTGTCACAGATTCCCCAGGCTAGCAACACTGCTGAGGTGATAGCCTAAAAACTGTAGGCAGGTAAAATCACTTAAAAATGTTCGATAAAGTATTTTGCATGATACCTATGATCTCAGGAAAGTAAAAATTACAACTGATATAAGGAGAGAAAGTAATGATATGCTGGGGGAGATTGTCATTCCTGGTGAAACCTAGTGCTCAGATTTTAATGCTTAGACAGAAAGTGCCTACAACTGGGCTTGCACCAAAAAAAAAACCCAAAAAACAGAGTTGGAACTGAGGCCTCCAGCAGAGCCAGGATCCTCCAAAGGCTGCAACACATGCCAAGGACAGATCAGAAAATCAGTCCGCCAGCCTGGGGAAAAACCCAAAGAAACTTACCTATCTTGACCTGACTCCCAAACAGAAACATGAAAGATTCTTGAGAATTAGTAACCACAAGCCTGTATTCACAATGTTTGGGAATTAAGTTTATACTACCTACATGATCCAGGAACCTAGTCTAAGCTGAGAAATTCAATTAAAAAATTAGTCCCCAGACAGTGATAACTATGTAGAAGCAAATGGAAAACCATTCTGAAGGGACCCTCTCTCCGCTGAGGCTTACCAGGATTCCCCACGTAAGGCACTGCTGAATCTGATTTCACAGTCTGATCCAAAGCTAAAATGTGGCACAAGCAAGAGAAGGAACAAATGGTAGGATTAAATCCCAGGAACTTCAGACACAAGAAGGACCAAGTAGAATTTTGAAACTAAGTTCGTTTGAAAGAGTTAAAGCAATAGAAGGAGGAACCAAAAGCACAAGAATAGAATCAGTTGCTAATAAAAACAAACAGGCAGAGTTTATTTTATTTTTTAAAGATTTTATTTATTTATTTGACAGAGCGAGAGAGAGCGAGCGAGCGAGCACAAGCAGGAGCAGTGGGAGAGGGAGAAGCAGGCTCCCCGCCGAGCAGAGAGCCGGATGCGGGGCTCGATCCCAGGAACCTGGGATCATGACCTGAGCCGGAGGCAGACGCTTAACTGACTGAGCCACCCACGCACCCCACAAACAGGCAGATTTTAAATAGGAATTTAAGAAATCTGGAAATGAAAAATATAGTCAATAAAATGTAAAACTTGATGGAGGGGTTCACCAGAAGATTAGATACAGACAGGCAGGCCATAAACCTAAGGAAGTTAGACAAAGTGAAGCACAGAGATCTAAAAGGATGGAATATCACAATTAAACACGAAGAAAGAAAATAAGAATACCCATTAGGGTAGAACAGACAAAATGGAGGAGAAACAATATTGAGAGATACAGCAGCTGAGGAAAGACTCCTCGGATCCAGGAAGCACCCCACGTCCTGAGCAGGATAAATACTAAACTGGAACACCAGTTGTCTCTAAACTGATAAAGGGCAGCTACTCAGATTACCTCCAGCAAATACCAGCTGGGTTGGAACGGCCTGTAATATTAGAAACATGTCTGCTGGCTTCTATTCAATATTAACTAGCAGATCCCAGGTAGTGTCCTAAGTAAATACAAAGAAAAAAAAAAAGAGTAAAAATTTTAAGGAAAGACACCAAAGTATCATGATTCAACTCAATATAATGA
Source organism: Eumetopias jubatus (assembly GCF_037043125.1). Lineage (NCBI taxonomy): Eukaryota > Metazoa > Chordata > Mammalia > Carnivora > Otariidae > Eumetopias > Eumetopias jubatus. The sequence goes on from NW_028274819.1 coordinate 94,552,720, forward strand.
TCTATTGTTGGTGGGCAACCTCTTCTGGAGCTTCCCTGGGTGTAACTGGAGGGCAGGGAGAGATGGAAGGAAGAGGCGGGCCACTCCAGACGGGTAGGTGGCTGATTGAATAAACCAGAGAAATTACTTATAAGGCTTTTCTTGGGCAGCCACAAGATGAGCCCGCCAGAATCTTAAAGGTTTGTGTAAAGGCCTTAACTAGGTTCAGACAGGTATATTGTCGACATAGTCTCAATATCACATCACTGTCTTAAGACGGTGTCCCTGGGGCAGCTTCTGAGAGTGGGGAAGGCAGGTAGAATGCACACTCCAAGGAAAGCTGGGGGGCGGGGGGGGGCTTGACTGCTGGAGTCCAGCTCATGGGTTACCCAACAGCCACGTCCTGCCCATGACCTCCTCTACCACCTACATAGAAAATCCAAGGGAATCTATGGACAAACCATTAGAGCTAGTGAGAACATTCCACAAGATTGTAGATACAAATCAAAACATAAAAGTATAAAAATCACCTATAGTCCAGCCACAAACATTTAGAAAAACATTGAAATAGTTAAAACATTTGAAAAAATTTCCATTACAGTAGCAACAAACACTCTCCAGTACCTGGGAATACATTTGATAAAAGTGTGCGAGACCTTTAAGGAGAAAATTACAAAACTTTACTGAAAGACTTAAGACCTAAATAAATGGGAGAATAAAACCTCCCTGACGGAAACATGGCAATTCTCTCTGAAATTAATCTGTAAATTCAATGACATTTCTATCAAAATCCCAATTGGATTGTTCAAGGAACTCAATTAGCAGATCTTAAAAGTCACATGGAAGACCAAAGGGCCAAAACTAGTCCAAACCAAGCGATGGCCATGTGACTGTTTTTTCCACAGGGTCTCTGTTGTGTATTATTCTTTGGTTTTGCTTCTTGGTTGGCAACCCTTCCGATCATTCTTAGATCATGAGCCATGGTTTGCCTATTTCAAAGAAAGAACAATATTTAGTGAAGATGGCTGGTAGGACTTCTATCTGATATGAAGATTTCTTATAGAGCTATTAAAGAGTTTGTCCATACTGACATAGGCATACAGCACAAAGAGAGCAAAACCAAGAGCCCCCCTCCACATAGATCAAGAAAAGAAGATTCCCCATCTCTCACACTAAAGAGAAATTGTAAGTGGATTTAAAGACAAGGTAAAATGTACAACTTGAAAATCCTATCAAGGGAAAATAGAAGACCCTATCTTCATTACCTTAGGATGGAGAGGATTTCTTAAAATACAAAAGGCACAGAGAGGAAGGAAGGGTAATTTTCATGACACTATATGTGAAAATCAATCGTTCATTACGAGAATCATCCATAAGCAAAGTTTAGAGACAACAGACCAGGAGAAGATATTTTCAGGACATGAAACCATCAAAGAAAAATCCAGGGGTGCCTGACTGGCTCAGTCAGTTAAGCGACTGACTCTTTATTTTGGCTCAGGTCATGATCTTAGGGTCCTGGGATTGAGCCCCGTGTTGAGTTCCATGCTCAATGGGGAGATTGCTTCAGGATTGATTCTCTCTCTCTCCCTCTGCCCCTCCCCCTAAAATAAATAAATAAAACCTAAAAGAAAAGAAAAGAAAAATCCACGAGAAAAAGACAGGTATCTTAGAACGAAAACTGGCCAAGCAAATGAACAAATTACAGAAGCAGAAACCCAAATCACCTAAAAACTTATGAAAAGATGTACAACGTCAGCAGTAATCAGGGAAATGGATATTAAAGCCACTGTAAAATATAGTTTCACACCCAGCCGTGTGGCCAACATTTTAGCCTAACAATAGGAAGTCCTGAGACCCATGTGGATAAATGGGAAGACTCATGCATTGCTAGTGGAAGGAAAAAAAATACAGACAACACCTAGTATCCTAGTGCCCCCTGAAAGGGCCATTCTCGTTTTCTCTTGGGAAACACAGGCAGAAGGAAACGCAGAGCTGTTCTGCAGACATCCTTGTTCCTGTGCCCCTGCTCCTTCCCTTTTCTTGGGTTCCCACCCCTGGGTACAAAAGAACTGATTCTCTTCTCCCGTCTGCCCTCCTCCAGGTCTGACTACCTTGCCATCCCATCCGAGAACAAAGAGAGCTCGGCGGTACCAGTGGAGGAATAGAAGGGTGTGCCCGAGGTGACGTGCAGGGAAGGACTGGGGAAGGTGCATCAGGGCGGCAGCTTGTACAAGTGACTGTATCCATCTACACCCAAGTGACTTTAAATTGGACCCCTTAGATTTCTACCCTACCCAGAGTCCCCACCCTCAGGGTACTACCTTAAGTCGATGATGCCCAGGTCACAGAGCTCTACGTCAAGCCCTTCAGAAGGTAAATTGCTTTGGCCTGAGTGTTGGAGCAACTTGAACTTCCTCCCCACCATGACAAAAAGGAATACCCCCACTCCCTCCTTTGCAAGGATTGTGGATTTGGTCAGAGTCTTTGGCTGGGCTGGACTGGGCCAGGCTGGAAATTCTCAGTGAGTTGTTTTATCATTGGTAGGTGGTCTGGACCCTGAGGGACTGGATATTCCAGGTTCAGGGGTGTCAGCAGCATCAGGAGGGTGCCCCAGGGGCCACATTGCTTCCCCTCATGCATCCATCCTTCTACTCATTCACGATACAGCCGCTCACGTCTGAACTTTCACCTCTGACTTCCTAACTCCATCAGACCTCTGCACACCCTAAGACGTTACCAGAACTGAGGAGCCAACATTTCTACGCGGACTCAACCTCACCGTGTTCTAGCTTTCAAGCGAGGAGCTCCCATGCCAACTGGACTTCTTCCCTGGGCTCCAAATGACTCTGTACAAATGCGGGAGATGGCACATCGCTCTGTCCCTAACTGGCTGGAACTGGCTGCATTCACTGCGCACGTGAATGGACGTCTTCATGGAAGGAAGCGGGAATGGCTAATTCGGGTTAAAGCAAGAGTGTCATGAAGTGGGATTCCTCGAAGTCAGTGTTTTCTCCTGGCCACTTGACTAGAGCATCAGAGCAAAGCATGCCTTTCTAGATTCTTCAGTGATAGAAAGCTTATGAAGCATGGACCAAAATATTCTCGGAACTTGGTACTCTAGGGCTTGATCCGGCTGGGTCTCAAAGGCCTAAGTTGGGCTCAGCCCTTCAAGAAGCCAAAGATGGAAGTGGCTCTTAAAAGTCGTACAACAACTTAACCCTCTTAGGGTAAAGAGTGTGTGCCCTCCAAGGGGAGCGCCCACCTGAGATAGCTGGGAAGCGTTATTTCCCTGTGGGCACTGGAACAGAAATTCCTAAATTCTTCCTCTCAAAATTCCTGTAGATCAGTATTATTCCTCATTTTACAGGAGGCAACTAGGACTCAGACTGGGCTCAATTGAGTAAGAGACTTCGGAGACTAAACTGGAACATAGTAAGCCTTAGGTGCTGCCCAGTTGAGACTTTCGGAGATGGGATAATTTCATTTTTAAAAAGACCTTGCAACTGAGCTTGGCCATGGCCATGCCTTGTTCACAAGCACAGGGGGTGGACTGCCTGGCTGAAGTTAACTCTGATAGAGTCCGGTAACGAAACTGGCTGAGAGGCCTGGAGTAGGACACGGGGTAGACTGGAAGAATTTCCTCGGTGAAGATGAAAAATCCTCCAGAAGGAGGTTGCATCTGGGAAGGACATTTAAACTAAGAAATTAGTGCTTTGTAGTCTCAGATGGATGACCGTGAATGAGTGAAGTGACAGGCAGGGCTAGGCGGCTTCCAAATATTTCACCCGTGAATCCATGATGTCTTGCTGTTGGGTTTTTTTCTGGATTTTGGAAGAGCAGAGGAACACTGAAAAAATTTTAGTCAGTATCTCATTTCATTTCAATTGAGTGGTCCAGGTGTGATGTCCTTCAGCACCTAGTGAGGAGGAAGGGGAAGGCTGCTTCATGGGCTATGAAAGCATGTTGGTGGCAGGGCTCAGGCAGTGAGAGGTCCCTCAGAGCTGGGGGAGATTATGAGGGAAAGAGCACACTCCACTGGCTCTGGGCCTCACCCAAAAACTTGTTTTTTTTCCAACTCTTTCATCCTTGGGGGATCTACTTGAAACAAGTCCTTGTTCACATCTTCAAGAGCCCGATATTACTGAAGAAAATACTTTCAGCAAACTCAAGGCCTGAGAATCGGTAATTTCCCACACAATTCCTCTGAAATAGGGGACAGAATATAGATCAGTTTTCATACTTTGTAATTAGGAAGATAGATAGGCACAGATTCCTGTGAGGTCTTCCCAGTTCCATGGCTGGTGGATGGCCAAGCTTACAGCAGAAGTAAGCTACTTACTATGAGCCCACCCTCCTCTTGCTTCCAGTAGACAATGCATCTAACTCGTTATCAAGTAGTATGCATGATGGCTGCCTTTTTTCTGTTTAAAAAGCCCAACCCAGGTATTTCCTGAGTGGTTTTTATTGATGAGCTCAATGCACCTATCTTTTTTTTTTTCCTTCTTTATCTTTTAAGGAATCTTTTTCTAACTTCTCCACCCTTCTCATCCTTAATCCTGTCATTAGAGCAATATGGCTTACATAGTGCTTTCATTTCCACTACCTTAGGTCTTCTCCACAAGTAGCCCTGTGAGGTGGGTATTGCTGATACCCGTGTTAACAGATGAGCACACTGAGGCTGTCTGAGGCTAAGCAGCTTTGCCACATCCTACATTCATACAGCTGGTAAGTGGAGAGCTGGGGTCAGGTCTTCTTCGGACTCCTGGCCCAGTTCCCTTTCCTCTCAGACCACAGCTGCTTCCTTTCCTCTCATTGTGGAACGTCCATCTCATCTTCGCCTCTCTCGCATGTCCCGAGGTGTTGGACATCTCTCGCCCTTGACCCCCCTCAACAGCTCCTCTGCCACTTTGCTTCTTAGCAGGTGCTTGCGATGTGCTTTGAGACTCTTATCTCATTTTGGTTTTCCCTTTCTAGTTCGTTCGCACATCGCTCTTTCTCCTGAATGGCAATTCAACTCCTTCCTGGGAGACTTGATCGGGACTACAAAACTAAGGGTACTGTGATCCCCAACCTGCTTCAAATCCTCCCCATTCTGTTTTTCCCCCTGTTCCTGGGGGAGCCAGACCAAATGTGCATTGCTCTGGAAACTTCATTTGGCATGTTGTTCTTATGCAAGGGCTTAGAAATGTTCTCAAGGGCTATTACTACTTTAGGAAGCCCATCTGTTGTCTTGGTGCTGGGTATTTCCCATGACTGATCCCTCAATAACACAATTCACTGAAGGCCAGGCCAGGCTGTAATGGCCAAGAACTTGATTGCTCAACTCGGTTGGCACTGTAGACACTCTGCCCTACTGACCTTTACTGCCAGTTCAGTCTTAGAGCACAGCCCCAACTCCTGCATGTTAATACTGTGACAGTCGGGGCCTGTCCCTACCCCAACCTTTACTTTCAATCTGTTTAAAAGCATTATTTTTTACTTCCTCCATCCCTCAACATCCACACATCCAGATTTCTGATTCTCTTCAGTTTCTGCTTTCTCTTTCGATGCCCAACTAGACAGGTTAGTAGGAAAGGAATTTTTCAAAGCAGGAAACGTGTGCAGCAGGAAATGGTTAAGAAGACAGTGGTAGCTCCCGACAGAACCACTAGATCAAAAAGGAAAGTACACCCAACCCAGGTTCTCTGAACCTACCTGACATCAGAGGGCAGAGGCTGTGTAATTGGCATCTCTACTGGAAGATGCAAGAGCCAGACACATTTCAGATCTTGGTTCCCCTTTCCCCAGTTAACATAGAAATGGAAAAATACAACGAACAAAAAAGCCTTCCTCTCCCCTCCTTTTGTACATGGAAGATTCCCCCAATCCAGTGAATTCACCTAGTCCCTGTATCTGAGTGGTACTGGTGTGTTCACCCTCCGATCATCCATCCATTCTGCGTTTCTGCACGCACTCTGTCTCAAGCACCAATCTGGAGCCTCTGTGTGCCCCGTGGCCTTAGGTCTGAAAAATACCATCAGCCAAGTTCTTCCTAATCTCTTAGAAGTCCACCGTGGTAGATAACTCATGTTGAGCTATCTTACTTGAGTTTATGGTAGGACCCAGTAGGTAAGCACATGAAGCAAGTCTGAGTTGTGGCAGATCAGACTCCACCCCTATCCTAGGGCCAGCTAAGCCTCAAAGCTGGTAATACCCCTTTTCCCCCCTGAATCACCATCCGGCAAGAGCTGCATCTGATGGCAGTTTGTGTGATGGGGAGGGGGACTGCAGAAGCCCGAGTGCTTGTAGATTTGGGAAACACCATCAAACACAATTAGCCAACTCTTGCGGTCCTGCAACTGATGCATCTCTTTGCCACATCGTCACCTTCATATTGCTTTTTCTTGATTTTCCATAGCCAATCTTTTTCTGAACTCTAGAAATATTCCTGATCACCCACTCGCTCCACAACGTAATGCCAGTATGTAGTGTTTTTCAGGAAATACCCTGTTCCTGTCAATAAAGTGTCTCCAAACGCGGCTTGCTCTGGTTTTGCTCTACTATGTGTAACTGCAACGCATACTACGGCTTCTACCTCCCTCCCCAGCCTGCATCAACTCCTGAACTCACCATCAGTGGGTATTTTCCCGGAGAACAAAAAATGCGTTTAATAGTCTAGAATTAAACCATACAAATGTATGATGCAGCCGTCCTCTTCCTTCCCTCCCCAAGTCAAAGGAACACAAGAGTCGCCAGTCTTCCCTCCCGCCTGACACCAAATAAGTTTCCCATCAAGTGGTGAGGGGATAACTCCAAGAAAGACCTAATGAGGGGAGGGGGCCAGATTTCCTGACCAGTCCAGGCTAACAAGGAAATAAGGCAAAGCTGTCTCTCAATGTCCATCTTCCTGAAGTGCCAAGGCACAAAAAGGAAAAGTTAAGACAGACATTGTCATTGGGATTCATAGCATATGATAATATGCTTCTTTAATAATAGTACTGCTTGGAGTTCCCGGGTGGTGCAGCTGGTTGAGCATCCGACTCTTGGTGCTGGCTCAGGTCGTGATCTCAAGGTTGTGAGACTGAGCCCCACGCTGGGCTCCATGCTCAGCAGTCTGCTTGAGATTCTTTCCCTCTCCCTCTGCCCCTCCCACTCTCTCTCTGATTAATAAATCTTTAAAAAGTACTGGTTAATAATGAAATAAAAATTATCTTAGTATAGTACCAGCCACTATATGAAGAAACACACACACATTCTGTACATCTCTAAAAAACTGAGGCTTGGAATAATGGATGGGGACCAAGGTCGCAGGGCTGATAATGATGCTGCAATCCGTACTCTGGTCTGATTCTAGAACTTCTTACCCATCTGACTTTATCAGGCTGCCTGCCTTCCCAGGAAAAGGGCATCCTAGACACACACACACACACACACACACACACACACACATCCCTCACCCCCCCACACACACACACCCCTTTGGGCCTTGCCCTCATCACATCTGGGAGGACCAAAAACATTTGGGACGATGAGCACTAATGAATTGAGCAGTAAGCACACACACCATTTATTATTTGTAGTTCAATACTTTTTTCGTTTAATTCATACTGTACTTCCATGGCTCTAGCTACTTTACATTAAGATTTGGCTGGGAAGCTGTGTACGGTTCTAGGTAATAGCAGTTAAGTTTTCAGACCTTGCGCACAGCGCCAGGCAAAGTACAGTTCTAGATCCAAATACAGATGGCCAGACAACTCGACTGCAATCAACCTGTGTTCTTTCCCATACATGGCCCAGTGCAGGCGTTGGGGACTGCTCCCTCTGCCCCACCCCACTCCACCCCTTGTCGGGATCAGCCAGCGGCCACTGGGGCCTCTGACCCATCTCTCCCCACCTTGGAATCTAGGTTGAGTGGGGGGAGGAGGGGAAGCACCATGGGTTTGGGAAGATGATCTGGTCCATGCAGAGAGTGGTCTGGCCCTAGAGTGCAGGACAGGGAAATGTGGGGAGCCACACGGCCGTTGGCAAAAATGGTTGCTTTTGTTATGCAATCTCAGCACGTGGCATCCGAGCCCGGGGCCAACTCCCCAGACAGAGCCAGCTGTCTCTCCCAGGGCAGAGGCCACCATTTTGCTTCTGCAGCATCTCACTGTGTTGAGAGAAGCAAGGAGGCCAAGGGGGCAGAGATGACAGTATTCTTTATGCTTTCACATGTTGGGCAGATCGTCTGGCATCGGCTCCTCTTGGCAGGCAAGGTGCTTCTCGCCAGCAGCCAAGGCTCCAATCCAGGCTCCCAGGCCTGCTGAGGACCTCAAGTCACAACAGAAAACAATGCCCAAGACCCCTGAGCTGTCGCACAGAACACCAAGACAGGGAGCTGGCTGGGCCCGTCACAGCCGTGGCTGGAGCACGAGTGAGGTAACAAGGCTGGGCAGAGAGGTGGGAAGGGGCGCTCTCTACACCTTGTGCAAATTCCTGCTCCACATCAGGGAAGCAGGGGCATTAAAGAGACGGCCTTCCAGAAAAACGCTCCACTCGGACCCAAAACGCATCTTCTGGAAGAAAACATAGAGGTGGAGGGAGTGGGGCCAGCCTGCTGGAGGTTGGGGGATGAGGGTCAAGGATGTCAAGTGGTGGATGGGATGATTGTCCCACAGCCTAGAGACAAGGGGTGAGGGAGGAGAGAGTCAGGAAGACAGGTTCTCAAGTTTCCTACTGGGGTGGGCAGGTGGGGTTCAGGGGTGTCGGGAGGGAGGTCACAGCCCTGCCACCTGGGGGCCCTAGGGAGGAAGGGCGGGCTTTGGCTGCCCTGCAGAGCTAAAGCAGCAGCATAGTATGGCACAGAAAGCATCCTTCTGAGACCATAAACCGTCCAGAAAGATTCTTCCCCTAGTCCTTTCTCCAAGAGTTCACCCTAGAGATGCTGCCCGCAAATGATTTTAGACATGGTCCAAGCTTGGATCAGGGACAGGGACAGAGAGAAGCCACTTCTGGCAAAGCATTCTTCTTGAGGTTTCTTGATTCCTCTCCCCCTTCCTATAGTCCCAGGTTCTTAGGGTCAGCGCTCTAAGGCCACCCAAGGATTTTAGCCAAAGCTTCACAATTAATCCAAACCCCAACAAGGTTTGGACTGAGTCAAAAGAGAAGCGCTAGGGCCAGGAATGACTTCTCTCCAGTGTTTCTTCTAGCAAGGAGGAGGGAGGATGGACAGATGAAAGGCTTCATAGCCTACAGACAAACGATGAGCTTAATCCAAGACCGTGCCCTTCTTGCCATTATCCTCCTAGCTCAGAGAAAGTCCCTTCCCAAACTGAGACTAGGCCAACAAAGGAAGAAACACCCTCCTAGCTTAATACTGGGAAATACAACATGCCTGACCTCACTCTCCCTACCTCACTAGGCCTCCCTATCCTGCTGGCTCATAAAGAAAGTGTAACTATCCTGGATTTCTCAGGAACCCTGATGCTGCCCTACTACTCAACACCAGAGAAGCTCTGGCCCAAAAGGTTTGTTCTCTTCTGGCAGAGTACCTTCCAAGTTTGAGAAAGCCCTACCTTGCCAGTCTCTGACCCAGCCTCCAAGACAATGCCTGTGCTAGAACCTACCTTACAGATGGTCCAGCTCATCCCCCTTCCTGTTACAAATGAGGATACTGCAGCTCAGGGAGGGGAAGCGACTTGTCCAAAAGCAGAGCCAGGACTCAGGCCCAGGTCTCCTAACTCAGCTCGGTGTTCTAACAGAGAGCTTCAAAAGTTGCTGATCTTGCTGCCCTTGTCCCAGGGAGGTGAATGGGGGGAGAGGAGTTGCAGACATGAGTGGGTTCTCCAAGGCCAGTCCTGTTAATTCCTTCAAGGAAGGTGGAGTGGAAGTATAGACCCTCTAGCTCTTCTCCACCTGGTTAGAACTCTGCAGGGCAGCCAAAGCCAGCCCTTCCTCCCTAGGGCCCCCAGGTGCCAAAGAGTGCAAGCTCTCAAATGTGACCCCAGGAATTCTTGCAGAAAGATTTCCACATGACCAGAGTCCTTACATGAACAAAAACAAAGCACAGGCTGAAAGAAATAAAGGGTGTGGTTCTGATGCTCCCAGGCACAGCTACAGGACAAGCTGCTGGGCTTGAGTTTTAATGTTATTTATCAGTTTCACTCCCAGACTTATCTGCAAGGGTGAGTTAGCCTTTGACAGGCTATTGAATGTGGGGTTGGGGGGAGCTTTTATTTGGGAGTGAATAGAGGTGTTAGGTCTTCTGCTTTGAAAGCTTAAAATATTATTAGAACAGAAAGTGCCACAAGAGATCCATGATTCTTAGGAATGAGGCAGGCTGATGTGTGTACGCACTGTCTCTGGAGTTCAAACCCCCAGGGTTCCTCGGACATACTAAGCACCTTCCTCCCTGTCACCTACTCCTCCCTGGAATGGCTGAAGAGGTAAAGCAAAAGCAGAACAGCTCTGTGCAGCCAAGCCCACTTACGTCACTTTACTCCCAGCAGAGAACCCTTTGGAAGTATCCCCAAAGGTCCCACTATGGGACCATCAGCAACTGGATGATTTAAATAAATATTTAATTATGTGTGGAATAAATGAGAGAACTTATCACTTTTGCTTTCAAAAGTTTCTGAGAATAATTTTGGCTTCTGGCTCCTACAGTAGGAACATTTCTAGCAGTCTGCACTGTTCCTCCTTTGGCCCAAGGCCCATGAGCCCTGACCATCACCGGAGTGTCTCCTAGTCAAAGTCCTGGACAAGAATGAGTAGTGACCCACTGACCTGTGGGCGTATGCACCCTGCACCTGGATCACAGTCAACTCCAGCCCTCACATCTCCTTTCCTAGGGAAGGGATACCCATTCTAGCTGATTCCATGGAGGCTTCTCAGCCTGCTCCCCTACGGCATGTATCCTTTGTCTTCTCATCCTGCTCTCAGCTTAATAATGAGGTTGTATTCTCAGACTGAGAAGTCAAAAACGTGTCTCTAATTGTCAAGGGCGGGGGGGCGCCTGGGTGGCTCAGTTGGTTAAGCGACCGCCTTCGGCTCAGGTCATGATCCTGGAGTTCCGGGATCGAGTCCCGCATCGGGCTCCCTGCTTGGCAGAGAGTCTGCTTCTCCCTCTGGCCTTCCCCCCTCTCATGCTCCCTCTCTCCCTCTCAAATAAATAAAATCTTAAAAAAAAAAAAAAAGATTTAATTGTCAAAGGGGGATGCTCAGGCCATTCCAACAGAAGAACACGACTTGCTTTTTTTGAGGCTAGGTCAGTGATAAAACCTTCCTTTCCTTCAGCCCCTTACAAGAGGTGCCCTAGGAGAACAAGCAATTGGGAAGAGTTTTCCTGGCCAAACCAGTATGATCCTACTGAGGATCTGTGAGGCTGGCAGGATTCCTCTGATCATTAGATGGAGGAATAGCAGTTAAGTGAGTGAAAAATGGTAATTGTGCCCAGAAGGGCCCTGCGAGGTCAGATAAAATGCACGGGTCCTAGTGAGCCAACTCCAAAATGGTCCTGGATGACTCACTTCCCTAACCAAACGTCTTCTTTCTCCTCCTTCGTGGTCTCCTACCTCTCCGGGGCCAGAGGCTAGAGGAGGCTTTGCCCCCTTTGCCAGAACTCCCACTCCCAAGTCTGAGGAACAGGATTTGGAATGACCTCCACGTGAGGCAGAGACTCACTCTGGCCTTTTCCTGCGCAAATGCAATGCACCTTTGCCAAATGCTTTCCTTCCAAAAGCCTAGGTCTTCTACCATGTGTGGAGTGTCTTCGTTGTCTCCCTTAACCAAAGTCAGCTCTTCCCTTAGAGTAAACGATGCTGGCAGCCAAGTGAGTGCTTGGATATCAATACTCACTACTCACACCACGTTCTGTGTGAACCTATGATCCGATCCATACAATGCTAGGGCACTCACTCCCTCCAACCCCAGGTGTCCCTAGGACATCCTGATTCATCCCGGAAATCAAACTGACAGCTCAAAGTGAAGGAATTAGAGCCACAGGCCCGACTGGCTCATAACCACTTAAAAAGGGGTTTAACAAGATCCAAAATGCTCCATCCTGGCTAATAAACAATGTGCTCTTAGGGCACAGAGAAAAAATAGGGCTTTAGGCACTAAAAAGTGACACTTCACCCAGATCCAGCCTGGGAGAAGACCAGAGAGAAGGGCGGGGGGTGGTGGGAAAGTAAGAAATTCCCAGCCCTTATTGGGTCCACACCAAACAGGGGTTAGGGGAAGGTGCAGGGGTGATGGAGGAGAACCCCATTCCGCATGCACGTCCTCGGGAGCCTGCGGCTCAAGGCCCAATCCCGCAGGGGCAGCTTTCCCAGCCTTCCAGGCCTCTGCCTGACTGGGGGCGCATGGTCCTTAGAAAGCGGGGGGTTGGGGGGTTGGGTGGGGCTCAGGTGGCAGAGTTTAGATTGGGCTCTTGCCCTTGATGCTTCCTGTTCACAAGAGAATACCTGGGGAAGCGTGGGGTAGGGAAGAAAAGATTCTCTTTTATTTTGGAAACAAATCAAGAGGGGATTCGGGAATGAAGCACCTTAAGCCCCTTGAGATTTCGAGATCCCAGGGTCTTCACAGGCGTCACTTTGGCTCAACAACATTTCCCTTCTCAGAGCCAGGAATGGCCAGTGAGGGGAAGGGTGGGGACGAGGCAGGGGTAGGGGGGGAGGAGGAGGATCAGGGGAGGTCGGTGCTGAGAGGTGGTCCCTGCCCTCCTCGGACCCTCCACCGGCCAGCACAGGAGGTGGGCCCGCTCCTTCTCCCTGGTACATAGGCGTTATCTCTTTTTAAAATCTGTATATAATATATATATATTTATATTCTGTATATATATATTTATATATATCTATGTATATGGTCTATGTACACGTATTGCACGGGCCTCTCGTAGCCACCCCGTTCCTGCCTTGTCAATGATAACGACTCCTCTTCTCTTCACTTTCTGAAGTGTAGTCGCGGGACCTGATGCCGTTCTGAAGGTTGATGAGAGAGTCCTTCATCTGTAAGACAGGGAAGCCCGCCCAGTCCCGGGTTTGTGCCCTCAGTGCGCTACTCTGCCACGCCCGCCCGGGGCAGTTCCCCCAGCACGCCAGCGAGGTCAAGGAAGCCGGGCTCCTGAGACAAGGGTTCTCCTAGGACGCGGTCTCTGGCAGAAAGGGAAGAGCCAATCTAGCACTGGGAACCCCTGGGGTGAGGTTCACTGTGTCTTCATGATTAAGGATTAAGGATTCTCTCTCTCGGGGCTCCTGGGTGGCTCAGTCGGTTAGGCGTCTGCCTTCGGCTCAGGTCATGATCCCAGGGTCCTGGGATCGAGCCCCGAGTCGGGCTCCCTGCCCAGCGGGGAGTCTGCTTCTCCCTCTCCTGCTCCCCCTGCTTGTGCACTCTCTCTCTAATAAATAAAAAAATATTTAAAAAAAATAAAGGGAATGACACAAAACACCTATCCACACCTATCCCAACGCTTACAGAGTTGAGTCCGCCACGCTACAATTCTGACCGCCCCGCGCTCCAATGTAAGGGGCCCCATCTTGACACCGAATTCTGGAGTTGGAAGAGAACCGGGTCATCCAGTCCAACTGCCTACTTAATTCTTGAGTTTCTTATCTGACATCATCTGGTCACCCCTTGGGCACTTTCGGTGATAGAATCTCAGGCCTTCAAAGTAGCCCATTCCATTACTGGATAGCCTGATTGTCAGTGGTCTGTTTCTATTTGATGACTCATCAAAGCTCCTCCCTGCTCTGTAACTTCTAGCCCCTGGGGTCTCACGAGCAATCTTTTTATCCTTCTACCTGGTGGACCTCTATGTCTCAAGACTACCCTGTTTTCCCTGCCCCCATCTTTCCTTCTCCTTCCTGTATCTTTAATTCTATCAACCCTTCTTGATATCGCAGGGCTCCTAAGCCCCCTGCTGGGCCATTTACCCCTTTTGTTTAAAAAAAAAAAAAATCCATGGCTCCAAAGCTCAACATGATATTCTAAAACACATTAAATTGGATCCTGATAGCCACATTAAAATCCTCTCTCCTCAATTTAGAGCTAAGACCATGCTACGAAGGGGAAGTAAGATTTAGTAATAACGAATGCCTCCCCTGTGCCCTCAAATCCTGACAGCAATTTCGTGAAGTTACAATTATAATTCCCATTTTATAAGTGAAGCAACCGTGAAGTCACTCATATTAAATCCCTCACTCAAGGTCACAAAACTAGTCCTTGGCAAGACTGGGATTCCATCTCAAGTCTGGCTGACCACCCAACATAAAGAACTCCTTAGGAACAGAAAATTTTAATGGAACAGGACAAATCCTTTGTCTCCTATCTTCTTAATTCTCTTGTAGAGCAAAGGTAGCTTCTTGCTGTCTTGGCAACTATGTGGGAGTTTTGTATAAGACATTAACTTCTGGGGGAAGGAAGCCAAGTTCCTCCCTCCTTTGATAAAACTAAACTTACTGATTTTGCTCCAGGATCATTTTCTTTTTTTTTTTTTTTTAAACTTTTTTTTTAAGATTTTATTTATTTATTTGAGAGAGAATGAGAGAGAGAGAGAGCATGAGAGGGGGGAGGGTTCCGAGGGAGAAGCAGACTCACCGCTGAGCAGGGAGCCCGATGCGGGACTCGATCCCGGGACCCCAGGATCACGACCTGAGCCGAAGGCAGTCGCTTAACCAACTGAGCCACCCAGGCGCCCCAGGATCATTTTCTTAAATAGATGAATGAATGCAGTTTTTGGAAGGAACACAGGCCCTTGTACTAGAAGATGTTACAAAAAGATGACCCAGTACAACCACCATCTTCCCAGACTATCCGTGCAGACTCTGAGGAGAAAGGACGTGCTGGGGATTGTGTGTTGGTTTGTGTGTGCGTTGAGGTCAGGGGGAGGCAGTGGCATAGAGCAAGAGGAACTAGAAAAATATGCCCTCTGGAAAGATAAATCTCTGTGAAAGGAGGTTCTCTCTTTAAATGCCTGTCAGATGGCCATGAGTGACCAAGGCAGGGGAAAAAAATCAGTCCTTCCACCGAACCTACAACTTTCTTGCCGCCCAATTTCCGTTGTTATTGTCTGAGGGAGTACACCTGTGTTTCCAACAACCCATTCCAGGATGACTTTAAAATCAGAACAGTGGATGGCCCAGGGGAAGTATGAATGGGAGGCTGAGGTCCGGTGGGTGGGGATGGGGATGGGGAGCTCTCTCCCAGAGTGCAGGGAAGGAGCTCATCTCTAGAAGATGAGGGCAAGGAGAGAAGGTGGGGACATCTCACCTGGTCAAGAAGCATCACTGAGGACTTGATGATCTCCCTCCATTTTTGGAGCTCTGTATCGTGGTACTTTTGTTGGGACTCCAAGAGCTGGGCCCATTCTGTCTGAGACTGGGGTAACCTGTGGGGCAGAAGAAGGGGTACCCCGGCAGCTGGAGTTATGCTCACTGGACTGTCCTGTGCTCCCAGACCCCTGAAGGACAGAGAGTCACATCAGACTGCTTTGTCCTTTGCTCAGGGCCCCTGGTTCCCGTGCCCCAGGTCAGAAGCAGACTAAATTCTACAGGGACAGTTTTCAGAGCTTGCCTATGGACTCATCCCAAAGGGTTACCCACTGGCCAAGGGCAGCGGGGCCGTCCCACAGAGACTGGGTGGCAGGAGCTGGGGCACGGTACCGGCTGGGGTGGAGGTCGTGGCCAAGGGAAGAGGCAAGGATTACCTTTCTTGGAGCCTCAGACCCTGCCAGGCAGTGAGGGTCTGGGTGGTGTATTCCAACATCCAGAGTTTGTAGAAGAGCATCATGTTAAGGATGACCAGCAGCACCAGACTGGGAAGGAGACAAAGAGGGACAAAAGCAACAGGCATGAGATGTAATCTTGAGAATGCACGCTCCCTCTAAGAGCCAGGGATCACCCCCCACCCTCCCAGAGGCAGCTGCTGTCCTTGACCATTGGTGCCCTGAAGCATGGCGGTGAGGGAGGGAGAGGGAAGGATGCAGCTTGGGGGGAGAGGAAGTGAGCAGGTGCTCTCATCTGGAGGGGCCAGGACACAGCAGAAGCGCCATGGAGAGGCGTGTGGGTGAAGGCAGTGGGACAGAGAGACACACAGGAGCCACCCAGACCCTGGGTGCCTGTGGGAAGAGGTAAGATGGAGAGGGAAGGAGATGAAGGGCAAACGAAGCAATCAGAGAGCCAGTACCTGAAACAGATCCTAATGGGAGCAAGGAGGAAAAATGGGGAGGAGGCAGAGGTTAGAACAGACCAGTGCGGGGATGGGGAGGGCTGCACTGGAACCAAGCCAGAGAGCAAGTGAGTCTGCGGGAAAGAAACACGGGAAGTGAGGACACGCGGATGAGGAGACCCAGCAGGCAAGGAGCAAGAGACAGCGGCTGCAGACAGATCTTGGTATGTCAAGGGCGACACATGGAGGCAAGGCCTCCTACCCAGCCAACCTGAGGCACGACAGAAGGGCGAAGCTGTGGACTATCGGCCTGACCCGCCCGACAGGTGTTAGCAGGATGCCCCAAAGCATGGTCTCATCTTTGCACCTGCCTTGCACCTGCCCAGACCCAGAGGGGTCGTGAGGGTCCCTGGTATGGGCCAGCACTGGTCAGGGCCAGGGAGGGGGAAAGGAGGACCCAGGGGTACAGAGAGCCGCCAAAACACCGGGGACGTTCCCTTCTTCTCCTGGCCTCAGGGGCTGCCACAAGATCATCTTAGGACACAAGTTCATGGAGCAGAGAGATGAAGACTAGGGGAGCAAGGGGGTCTGGAGACGCACGGGACTGGGTACAGTCCTGGCTCACTGCTTCAGGATTCTTAACTTCTGATGAAGTTCCTCAGCTTCTCTGAACTCTTCTCTGGACCCCTTCTCTGAATGGTTCCTATCCTGCTGGGGCTGCGACGTGTGTGGTGTGAAGAAGTGGATGGAAAGCTCCCTGCACACAGGAGCTCCTCAACAACGGGCGGTTTTATCATGAAAGGAGGGGGTACAGGGACACACACAGGAAAAGGGAGACAGAATGAACGATGGAAAAGGACCAACAAAGAACATCTTATGCTGTGCCTTTGACCTTTCGAAGTGTGCGCTTGCGCGTGCGTGCATGCATGCAAGATACTGCGTTCTTCTCTGTGCTTCCAGTATTAGGGAAGGCGGTACTCCTGAAGCTGGCAGCAGCCAGTCCTTGACCCCATCTAGCTGTGCTCTCAGGGCTCTGTGACTTCTCCAGAACAATCTCTAAATTTCACGTTGACGTTCAATGACCCCACCTTTAACTGCATCCACACGCGCCAGAGGACCTGAATGTCCACCTCTTCAGCGTGGGCTGCATACATCTGAGCTCCTGCATTTGGGTCTATGTACAATCCTGCCTGTGCTCAGTGGAGGTCCAGGGACACCCCTGCGAGCTGAAGGAAGGGCCTGTGGTCCACACAGAGAACAGAGGGGGCCTGCCGGACGCAGGGCGGTCTGATTCACATGCACACGGTCAGCAGACCCGCCGCCTGGACCCTCAAAGTGTTGAAGATGAAGTGCCATGATCTTAATCCAACAAAGCCCCCATGTCAGCTAATGCCATGCTATGCCATTTACTCAGGAGAGCAGGCCTACTTAACTAAGTCAGCCTGCAGAGAAGGCTCAGAGAACTTACCTGAGGTTCAAGTTTTCTATCTACCAAACCCAACACCAGAGACTTAACAGAACAGCACGAATCCCCTCAAATGGAGGTTGCTAAATGGAAATCTTCCTGGTTTCACAGCTGTCTTTGTAGATGACTTTGTAAAAAAGACCTTGGCTCCTCAGGCCACAGGCAGAAGAATTCTCCCCCTCTGTTTTTGTTATACACGCAGTCAGGGCAGAGGAGAGCCCGCCTCCCGTTCCTCACAGGTCCCCCCTGCTTTCAGTGGTGCCCACACCTTGCCTGTGGCCCTGTTTTCTCTCTCACACTCGGCGCTGTCCTGATATGGTCTCATTCTCGCTCGTGGCTCTCATGCTCCCGCTAACTACATCAGCATCGATGAACTATGCTTCCCCGCCTCGCTCCGGGTCCCGCATCGGCAAGTACTGGTCACCTCCACCTGGATGCCCTACGGCCACTCAAGACACAGCTGGAGTCCAGAGCGTCTTCTCGGACAGCTCTGCGCCCCGTTCGGGTTTCTAGTAACGACACAACCGTTCATGGGTGCCCACCACAGTCCTTCTTCTTCTTCGGCTACCCGACCAGATGGCTAATTGGTCTTTGGTCCCTCCCCTGCTGGACAGTCACGCTCACCTACGTCGCTGCCACTTACTTGGACCAGCCTGCCTGCCTCCAGTCCTTTCTTCTCTAGGCCTCCCCCCATGGTTGTCAGAGTGACTTAACGACAACAACCACCAAAACACGTAAAGCCAATCCTGTCACACTCCAGGGCTCCTTCAGGGCTTCCTGATGGGTCTGGCTGTGCCTCTGCTTCTGCCTCTCTGAAAATGCATTAGTGGGGGCCTGAAGGAGTGGGGAAGGGGTGTCATAGAAGAAAGAGCCAGAGACAGGCTAGTGCCCGGTGCAGAGCTGTCAAGGCCCGCATCTGGGCAGCTCCCATGCCACTCCCCCAACCTGTGCCCCGACATGCTCACCCCCATCTCCAGCTAAGGTGGGGGGAGGGTACCCGGCAGCAGGCTGAACCAAGCAGAAGAGCTGTCCGCACTCAGCTGTCCCAGGAACTCCCTGCTCCCAGCGGTTCAGGGGTGTCCCTGGAGGGCTCTGGGCTTCCACTGCAGACAGCTGTGCCCTCCCACCCTGCCCGAGCATTCCTTCCCCCCTTCCTCTCTCCCTGCCCAGCATCCTCCTGGGAACGTTACTGAGCCTACTGCTTTATAACATGATGGCAATACTGTAAATTACTGAACTATTTCTGAACAGTGGTCATTGATTTCGTCTGGCTATCCTGCCAAAGTGTGGGCCCAGGAGTGCCCGATCCTGGCGCCCGGCACAGAGCGGACACTCGGGACCTCCCTCACAAGTGAATGAATGGGCTTCTAAGACGCTGTGTGGCGTATCTTTGTTATCATTTCTCCAACGGTGTAGTAGTTCTGAATTTCCTGTCTTACCCACTTGAAACTGAGTTCCTAAGGGCATGGATGCTGTATACAGCGTTCTGTTCTCAATCCTGAAGGCTTAGCTTACAGCAAATGCCAAATCAAACAGAGGAAAAGAAACAGAGAGACCAGGAATGATGGACAGAGCAAGTGATCTGAAGAGAGAGGGCTGGAGGACAAAGAAGGGCCACGGTAAGGGGTGCTCATACGCCTGAGGAGCCAGCAGACGGGGAGGGAAGGTGATGGGCAGAGGCGGGGAGGAGAGCTAGGATCCCTTACACACAGCTGATAACCAGCAGCAGCTTGGACACACTCTGCAGGTGGAAACCATTAGGGGTGTCCTCGGGGATATGCCGTGTCTGCGTGGAACCTGTGGGGAGAATAAAGAGGCCATCACCACGGTGGCTCACGAGTCCCCTGGCTGCCGTGGCAGCGGTCACGCCCAGAGCTTCCGGGAATGACGGATACACCCAGCCCTCCGAAAGTACAAGGGAAGCCCCTCAAGGGCAAGGTCAGGGGCTGGGTCAGGCAAAGTGGACATTCAAGTCCCCGAACAAACAAGAAACTCAACAGCCTTACAGAGCTAGGACATGGGGAGGCGGCACAAAGTGCTCTGCAGCGTAGCCGTAGCCGTGGCACAGACAACTGCACTGGGCTGGGACCAGAGACCGCTTTCAGCTCAGGCTTTGTCTGTAACCAGTGATGTGACATTGAGCAAGTCTCAACTGCTCTCGGAGAGTCAGTGTATTCACATATGCCATGCTAGTCAGAAATCCTCTATGTGAGGGATGTAAGGGAGTGCTCTGGTTGAAGCTGGGAGTGGGGGGGGGGGCACAGAAGGCTGGCACTCTCCTCCTCTCCTGTCCCCATCCTGAGGAACGCCCAGGGGCGTGCAAAGCATAGCCTGAAAGACGCTGGATTAGTGGTCTCTGAGGCTTCTTATGGCTACAGGTTGCCATGACCGAGTGAAGACATGAGGTTGTGTGTGGCTGGATGGGAAGAGGGAGACACGTCACGGGAGTCCACTGCCTGGGAGGGCAGGTCCCTGATGGGCCTGTGGGGGCCACGTGATCTCGGACTCCCTGACGTGTGTGTCAGGAGGGCACCTCTGGCCTGAGCTGTGGCTTCTCCCCAGTGCTTTTGCCAAAAACTTGGAAGCTGCTCGTTTGAGTCTATCAAGGCGGACATGGAGTTCAGGGAACTTCTGTTCAGCAGACCCCACATGCGGGTTCAGCAGTGACTGAGGAATATAAAGGGCAAAAGGAAACAGGTAGAGGATCCAGAGGCTGAATAATGAGTTAGGGGCAAATTACACACGATCTATACCCAAGGACGCAAAATGAGTGCATACGTGTAGGTCTTGGCACAGGCATGCAGCTCAAGCCCCGAGCCCCGTCCCCACTGCCAGACAGCACGCACCTGCCACGTGTTTGATCCTGTGGCCCACATCTTCATCAGTGGGTGTGGTGACGGGGCTCATCACTTCTTCCAGGTGAGGCACCCGCAGATGGGCATGGGGACGTTTCCTCCTCCGGACCGTTGGGGCCTTGCTGGTCTTCTCTTTGGGAGACTGTCTGTGCATCTCAGCCAGGTAGGTGCTCTCCGTTTTGGTCAGCTCGCTCTCTGTCAGAGACAAAAGGCCACCTGCCTGTACCTCTAGCCCCACGCCCTGGCCCCCAGAAACAACTCTGTCTCCTAGCTGAGCCTTCTCTGAGAGAACCATTTTCCTGGACTGCACTCTGGGACGTTGACTGGGAGGGCAGGGGTCCCTCAGGCGTGGCCACGAGCCTCAGGAAGTACCGCTGGGACGCAGCCTCACCCCTCTTCTGGGTTTTGCTCGATATCGTGCAGAGACAGAGGTTCCCAGTATCTGCACCCTCAGGTAGACAGTTGGGGGCACGTCACAGGTCCTAACGGACACATTCATAGGCTCATTCTTCCTTTCTGTAACTGAATTACCACCGGTGTGATGAGATGTGGAGTTCATGTGCTGGGGGTTGGGGGTGGCCACAGACACCATAAAATCACAGGCATAGCCTCTTGGAAAACACATGTGTTCACAGACCTGCCAAATTGTGTATCCATTTCTGGGGCCACCTCAGGGCCCTCATGACACCCCTTCACCATCTCAGGGTGGCCCCCATTTTCTGTGCTTCCCACACTCCCCTGAATGGTGGCAGCTGTGCAGCCGAGCCGGGGTCTGCGGCCTTGCTCACCTAGGTGGCGGAAGTAGTCCTCCAGCCCGCTCCAGAAGTTCTTCTCGATGAAAGTTTTCACCAGCCCCCACGGCTGTTTTCGATAGCGCAGCTCTGTGGAGACCCTGAGGAGCAAGCCAGGAACGAGATCAGCCATTTCCGGGGCAGACCCTCCTCTGCCGGGAAAGGCCCTTCACACCACACCCCCTGTGCCATCTGATCTCCCTGGCCACTTCTGGAGGTCAGGGGAACGGGCGGACTGATCCTCATTTTATGGGTGAGAAAATGGGAGTTCTAGAATAGTCCAGCAGACCAAAGGCTACCACACAGGGCTCCTGACTCCGGGCCCATAGCTCTTGCATGAGGCCACGCCGCCTCCTCCAGACGGTGCCAGGCAGCCAGCCGGCCGTGGGGGGGTTCTTCTCTTCTGCAGAGACTTGCCAGTCCAGATCAGACTCTAGGGTTCCGTGACTCCCACTTTTAGGGGAGTGATCTGCCACCGGCCTGGGCTCCTGCCTCTGCACCCCATGAAACCTCGCCAGTTCTCACTTTTTTCCCAGTATTCTCTCCCCCAGCCACAGGTCTCTCTGCTGCCCGTGCTGCCTGCTTACCAGCCCCTTCCTCCCCTCCACAGCCCTGTGTCACTGCAGCGCCCGGCTTATGTTCCCGTTCTTAAGGCTGCCTACCCCCCTCTCCCTGCCGTCCTCGGGGACACCGCGGCCTGACGTGAGCAAGCCGATGCTTGCGTGCCACCTCACCGCCACCCTCCACCCCGCCACCCGGCAAGTGTTCACGGGATTACGGGTGGGTGCCTTTCTGGAGAGGTTTATCGGAGGTCAACAGGCTACTTCTGTGTGAACTGGGGAAAGAAAGGACGTCTACTCAGAAGACTCTCCAAAGAAGCTGGAAGTGAGAAGTCTAGACAGCGTGGGCAAGGATGGCGGGGGCAGGAGGGAGGAGAGAGGGCTGAGGGAAAGGGAAGGACGGAAGGAGGTATAGATGGTCAAACAGAGGCACAGGTATCAAAAAAAAAATATGTATGTATTTTCTTAAAGAAGAGGATGGATGGGAACGACGCAGGCCCTTGCTGAGATCTGGGTGTTCAGAACGTCCCGATTCCTGAGAGGTCTCTCTCTAGCCTTTCACCAAAGCCCCGTTTTACTGCGACTGCATGAGCGAGGACACCCAAGCACACCGGGGACCTCCTGGGAACCCACGCAGGCCCTCTAGACGCTGCACCTGAGTCGACTCTTGTTCCGAGCCACGCGGGTGAGAGTGTAGCGATTGATGGTGTAGAAGTAGTCGTGGTAGGGCACGTCGTGCGTGAGGACCTCGGCATCTATCACGTAACATTCGCTCTCCTGGCTCGCCTTGTACATGGTCTGGGTGGGGGGAGAAGGGACAAAACTTAAGAGAAGCAAGACGGGAAAAACACTGTCCTCCCTACTCCCAGACGGAGAACCCGGAACCAGTGGAAATGGGCAGCCTGGTACGTGTCCCCACTTCGGGGCCCAATGACACTTGCACCCAGAAACGTCTTCCTAGCGTCTACCCTTAATCCTTCTCAGCAGGACAGAGGCTCTTCCCGCTGCTCTTCCGTGCCCCTGTGCTCAGCTCACCTGTGTCTCCCTGACGGTGGCAGTTTTAGGAGCCAGAGGGTTGGTAAGGGTGATGGTGTAGAGGATCACTCGGCTCTGGTTTCCATTCTCTTCCTTCTTCCATGGATGGAAGATGATATCTGAGGGTGGACAAGAGTCCTGGAATGAGGGAGGGAGAGAGGCACGGCCATGCCATCTCTGAATTTCCCCTCCGAGTGAACTCTTGACTGTACTAACGGACGACTGGCCCCCAACAGGAAGCCAATGGGAGCCCGAGGGCCCCGGGAGGAGGGTGGGGGGGAGGGGGAGTCAAAGCAGAAAGAGGCTCATTGTAGCATTGCCGGAATTCTACGCGGGGCTCCAGAATGCTGACTGTTCCTGGGGCCGGGACAGGAGGTCTGGGGGCCCCCTGCGGGGGTGCTGGCAACACTGGAGTCACTGTGGCAAGGGCCTGGGATCCTTGGGAACGAGTCCTTTCCTCTAAGAGACAGCCTCCGCGTGCCCTCCGCCTGCCCTCTCCTCCTGGCCGAGGGCTACGCTGATACCCGGATGTTCTTGCACAGAGTCGGGTGCCCGGCAGCTCTGCCCAGCCGGAGCCACAGCCCCTGCTCTGGGCAGAACAGGGGTAGGGGGGGGTGGGACAGGAGCCAAGCAAGGATGCACAGAGTCCTGGGTATGAATCCTGACCCGCGCCCTGCTTGGCTGCATGGCCCTGGGCAAGTGAGAACCATAGGAGCTCTGGTTTCATCCCCGGTACCCTGGGGATCGCAATGCTCACACACGCGGCAGGTCCAAGGGTGGACCCGAGATGAGGTGATTCTTTGCGAGACTGTGAGCCCTGGGCGGTCCTGCTCGCCGGTGAGCCTGCGGGTCTGGCACTGAGGGCCTGGCGCACGGTGGGCGAGCATAAAGCAGCAGTGCTGGGGGACGGAGTAGCATGCAGGGCCCTGGGGGTGGGGGTGGGGGGCGGGAAGAGGGTGCCCCCGGGAGGAACTGACCGGAGAAGCGACGCTGCTCCATGAAGTCCCGCTGGAAGGGCGAGTCGGTGAACAGCAGGTCGTAGAGCTTGTCCACGCTGAAGTTGAAGACCTCGTTCACGTACTGCCGGCCACTCAGGTCCTCGTAGAAGGCCTGGACCTCCCCTGCACGGAAGAGGATGAGGAAGGAGAGGGTGAGGGCCGAGGGGCGGGCGGCCCCAGGGACACCCCCCCCCCCAGGCCACCAAGGGTCAAGGGCGGCCTGTGTGGGCAGTGGTTCATGACCTCGCATCTGTCCGTCTCCTCCTTTGCCGGCGCACACACAGCTCACTCGAACCGGCCTTCTGTTCAGCCTTCCTTGACAAAGACTATGGGAATGTACTGTTTGCTTTTAGTTTTTCAAGCCTTCCTAAGGAAGTTGATCTCAGACTAGAATTTAAATCAAGGATGACTTCCTGAACCCAGAAGTTATCAGTTACCCAGTCTGTAAGTTAAGCACAACCGATGACACCTGGCATTGCAACCATGGTACAGGGGGCATTAAAGGGACATGGATCCATCTGGAATGACCTGTTTATAGAAAAGCTTCGAAAGCTGGGCTGGACTGTAGGGCCGTGCTCTCTAACCACACAAGGTCGGCTCCTCTTCCATAAGGCAGCCTGTCTCCCCCAGGGTTTCAATGCCTGTCACTTTTCTCAGGTTTCTGTCTGCTCTGAGAGAATGTGCCTGAGAGTAGAGGTGTGCTGCTAAAGCCCCAACACTCCCCCCAGGCCCTCGGCACCCCATAGTCCCTAAATCGCTGCACCTACAGAAGCTGGCGTGTGGTCTCAAGCAAGATGCCGACATTCCTGGTGCCCCTGCGGCTCAGAATCATACAGAGCTGGTGCCTGTGTTCGTAGAGGATAAGCACTGTGTGAGCGCAGCTGGGGGGGGGGGAATAGTCATATCTGAGTTGATGTGCATGGCGCCCCTGTTGTTGTGCAGTACCCAACCTGTGCAATCATTGGCACTGGCCCTGCATCCTAAATGGGAGTGGGGAAACCAGCCAAGGGTGAGGAAACCACTCCAGCGGACCGTCGGGAGAGACTGTCCACAGACGTTTAAATGAGCACTGTCTACATACACTCACTAGTCCTAGTCTATCACCAAGTCAGTGGGGATCAACCCGTTTCATGAATACTGACAATTAGGCCTCTCGGCTCCAGAAACGCCAGAGGCAACGCATGCCTGAGCCAGGTCTTAGAAGCTGATCTGATGCAGGATTGAAGTAAAAAATACTACCTAGAAATACTACAGAGAAGGACAGGTTCCAGAGTCTGAGTCACCCAGCAACACCTTTTCTTGCAGCCTGATCTAAAAGCCCAACGCTGGAGTCACTAAAGCAGGTTTCTATTAAAATCTCATTATTTCCAGGAAGCAGCTGACTGGCACTTTCCTGTGGCATATAACCACTGCCTTGCCTTGCATCTCTATGAGGAACAGTGTTGCAGGGCAAGCCCGGGTTGACAGGGGGCACATTCAGTGGCAAGACTGGATGGCAGGACACAGCATGATCCATCGAGTAAAGAAAGACAAATACGGAATGATAAGGATTCTGCAGTGGTTGTTCGGAAAATGTCTGTATGTTAATAACAAATGAACCCACCCTTCCCCCCGGAAACCCAGAAACTGACTTGACTCCAGCCTCCATAAAGGGACACCCTGTTAGCCTTCAAATGGAGAGGAAGGGCCACTCTGCACACCCACTTTCAAACGCCCACCTTCATCATGGGTGTCAGAAGAGTCACTGAGCTCTGTGGGGATGTCCTCATTGTCATTGAAGTCCAGCGAAGGGGAGGTCACAGGTGCGATGATCTCAATCTTCTCCCCGATGATGTTGTCAATGGCAAGCTCCTTCTCCAGGGACCCATCCCCCTCTAGCACCTCCTCCTCCAGGGGCAGGCCATCGAACTGGGGTGGAGACAGAGAAGTCACCCAACAGGGCCAACCTGCTCCGGGGCCCCTCTCTAAAGGGAGGTTAGGGACCTGGCCTCGGGAGCCCTCATGTTCACAACACAGCTGCTCAGGAGCTGGGCTGGAGTCATGCTCTAGGGGTTTTCCCCAGCTCTGCCATGGAAGACGGGAGAACCCAGGAGAAGGTTCCGACCTCGTCCTGCTCACCATTACATAGCGCACCAGCCCCAGCAGTGAGCAGAGTTAGTACCTTCCGTCTCAGCAACGCTCCTGGAGCCACCCTCCCCCATGCTACCCGTCGGCCTGCTTCTCACTAGGACTCGTCTACTATGAGGCTCAAAAGCTTTGTAAGCACTTTTTAATTTATTCTCCCCTTAGCCCTAGAAGGGAATAGATATAAGCCTTTATATTTTTAAGACAACCTCAGAGACGGAAAACGGAGATGAGGCACCAGATGAATGATGTTTTCATTCTAAGGCCAGGTGGTCTGACCCTTAAGCCGCTGGAACACGAGGCTCCCCTCTCTGGGAATCCTTTCTAAGAAACCCCGCCCATTCTCCTACCCGCCAGGGCACCCCCAACACTTCCTTCATCAAGCTCCCATCCCCTCTGTAACCAAGTCTCAGAGAACAAAGGCCTTTCTTAGCACATTTTTCTCCCTTTTGCGAAGTCTAGCACAATGGAAAAATAAGTCCAGAGTGTATACACTAGGAATTAAAAAACTAATTGTTGAATGAGTGAACAGATAACAAACAGGTCTATAGCCCTAGAGTCATGTACAATTTTGATCTCAGATCAAGGCCGTTAAAAAAAAAAAAAAAAAAAAAAAAGACCTGGGATAGTTCTCCATAGAGGGGCTGATCTGGAGCAATCACACAATGAACTTGGAATGGTTTTCAAATGCTCAGAAGCCAAATAAAATCTTGTATCCAAGGCACCAAGAACCTGGCTCTGAATCCTGGGACTACAGCATCAGAACAGAGAGCCCATTGGCTCCAGGATGCCTCCTTGAATAAACTGACCGCAGGGTAACCAACCTCCCTTCTCCCTGTTCCCCAGGCCAGGGTCCTGTGGCATGAACTCAGCTGGGAAACACTGGCCACCGGATGAGGGGTGGAAGCAAGGTCGTATCACCCATACCGAGACAGGGGCTTCACTGCTCCCTGTGGATGTCAGCGTGCTGTTGGTGATGGATTTCTTGGGTAGCTGTGGACTGGCATCCGGCTTGGTCTCGATGCTGCTTTTGGATGAGCTGTCGTTCACTTCATTCTCTTCCACAGGGATCTCCTCACAGTAGCTGAGAGAAGACACCATGAATCCCTGTCAACCTCAGTTGCCAAGACCACCGACTATTCTAAGAACCTCACATCTGTCTATCCGTCCCAAACTATGGCTTTCTTGCTTCTTTGCTTTGGATGTGATCTTCCTCTAAACACCACCCCTCTGCTACAGTGCTCTCCTGAAACGTCGTCCCCACCTTGCACTCCACTCCCCACGTATTATTTCTGGCTCCAAAGTCACCTTTTCCATGCATTCTCCTTAGATTTAACCCTATCCTATGACCATTATGCGTCCTGAACTATCTTTCTTCCAGTGGCATCCCATCCCATCCCAACCTCACCCCTCACAGAAATGCCTGGGCTCTGAGCATACATTTTATGTCCCACACGGTGATGAGGGTGGGACCCCACACGAGTGCCCTTTGGTGATAACGCCCGGATTCCGGATCCTAACTAGTGAGCTTCTTTGCCTTGGACACCTGAAGGGGAACGCTCTCTGAGATAAGGGTGGGTGCCCTTCTAGGGACACTTCCGCCTCTCCCAAGGGAGAACTCATCCCCTTCCTCCTCATCTGACTCACACTTTACCTAATCACCCCACGTGGATGCATGACAACTCTGAGTAACCCATGACACGCCTCATAAAGATAATCAAACAGATACTCACAGAGATTAAATGATAACACTATTGAGTGTCACTAGTCAGCGTTCTTTCCTTGCTTTCCACTGCTCTGTGCCTCGCACACCACCACTGAGCCTCCACCTACCTCCCCACCTCGAGCATATGCTCGTATGGCTTCGAGGCCCCATCCTTCTCAACCCATCAACAGCACGGGATACAGTGATGCTTCCTTCCCCTACAGCTTCCTTCCCTTGGCTGTGAGGATGTGAGCTCTCCTAGTGTTCCTCCTACCTGGCTGGCTGTTCTTTTGGGTTTTCTTTTGCTGCTGCTGCTTCCTGTTGAGTGCTCCCAGGCCCAGTCCTTGAACTTCTTATGTTCATCCAGCCATTTGGTGGTTTCAGCTAATCTCCTGGCTATCCACTCAAAATTCCCAGGTTTATGTACCTCACCCAGACTTCCCCGGTGAACTCTGCATTCGCATCCACAAATGTCTATGTGACATCTCCATTTAGCCAGCAGTTATCTCAAAGCCAGCTTGCCTGATCTTCCCCCAAAGTCTGATCTGTAGTGCTGTCCATCTCAGTTTGGAACACCTCTAGCCTTCCAGTTGGTAAATCCAAGAAAACCTTAAAGCCATCTTTGGTTCCTTTCCAATCTGTCAGCAAATCCTTCAAAACAGATCTGGTTCCACTTTCAAAATATATTCAGCAACAAACCACTGATTGTCATTTCTACTGCTACCCTCCTGGCCCAAACCATCTTCACCTCTCCTCTAACTGATCTCAATTATTCAACAGCCTCTTAGTCTGCCCTTGCTCCCCCCTGGTCTATTTTCAATCCACCAGCCAGAGTGATCCTGTTAAAATGTTAAGTCGGATCTTACCAATTACCAACTCAAAAGCCTTCCCCCAGCTTCCCAGCCCACTCTGAGTAAAATCCAATCATAGCACTGGCCAAAAGGCCTTCAGGATCTGGCCCCTGGCCTCACCTCTTCCTGCTGGCCCTTTGTTCATTCCGCCCAGCCACCCACTGGCTATTCCCTCTGCCTGTGAGGCTCTCCCCGCAGGTACCCTCCCTTCCTTCGGGGATCACTTAAGACATTGCTCCGCAGGGAGGCTGTCACCGCCATCCCAGGCCCTCTTGGAGAAGCACCCCGGCAAGCTGCCCTCTGCCTTGCTCACCCCATCGTGTTGAAGTCGTCATCAGGGGGCACGTAGTCCTCATCGTCACTGGTAAGGCCCAATTCATTCCCGTAGCACTGGTGAACGAAGTGCCAGAGCTCCTTGGGGCACAGGGGCTGTGGGGGACAACAGAGGGACTCTGACCCTTCCATCCTCAGGACCCCACTCTACACGGAGGCACTGAGTTGAGCTGGACTCCCCAGGGGGTAGGAGAAGCTGACCTCCGTTCTCCCTTGCTAAACTAAGAGTTTAGCTAAACTAAACTAACACGTCCTCCACTTCCTCTTCCCTCCTCTCAGGATCACAGCAAGATGCCAATCTCTTGCCTAAATATGGCTTTCAGCCAAGCCAGGAATCTGGCCCTGTTCCCACAACTCAGGTTTGTATAATGGGATCGCCTGGCCCCTTAAGGATGGTAGCTATCCATCTTTTGCTCCTATGGACGAGGTCAAGCATTAAGCGTGATATATAGATGTGACTCTTGCAGCCAAGGCGATCCCAGAGCTTCTGATGGGGACTTGGTCCCTTGAGCCAGTCTCCCCAACACAAAGAAACCTCCTAATACTAACAGTGGCCACGCAGGCAGGCCCCACTGCTTCACGTCCAAGAATGAGGTGTGACCTCACAGGTGGCCATTCCATAGTTGGACAGCTCCTGTGGTTAAAAAGAAGCCTATATTCTCATAATTTAAGGGGCCTCAAGGTGAGCACATCCAACCCTCTCGTGGCTACCTGAATACTGCCTTCGTTGTTCTCGAGTAGAATGAGTTTGCCTACAGTTCTGTGTACTAGCTCCAGTTCCGCATTTCACTGCGTGCTACGTGTCCTCCTCAAAAGCTCTGTCCTGAGAAAAGTGAGCTCTTGTGGGGTTCAGATTTGCGGGAAAGAGGCAACAGAATGTGGAAAACCAACGACTGGAGGGGCCATGGATGAGTCTTGAACTGGGAGCAGGGGCAGAAGGTAGTAGGGTCAGGATTCGAGAAAGTGGGCAAGAGCCTTAAAGAAAACAGAAGGAGTCAAAACACAAAGAAACATTTTACCTCAAACTTAAAGAGGGGCGCCTGGGTGGCTCAGTTGCTTAAGCGACTGCCTTCGGCCCAGGTCATGATCCGGGAGTCCCAGGATCAAGTCCCACATCGGGCTCCCTGCTCAGCGGGCAGTCTGCTTCTCCCTCTGACCCTCCCCCCTCTCATGTGCTCTCTCTCTCTCTCACATTCTCTCTCAAAAAAAAAAAATCTTAAAAAAAAAAAAAAACAACTTAAAGAATGTTTCCCATCAATAGATCTGATAAAGAATCCGAGAATTCTCTGGGCCCAGCCTTTCCAGGTGTGGTTTAGGAAGCAGGCGGTGCCAGGCTGCCATGAGCCAGGGTTCTGGTCTCCCAACTGAGGAGAACAGCCCAGAACGGCACAGACCAGGACTCCCCTCTGAGCTGGCAGGTGCTGGCCCTCACTGAGCTGAAGGGAGGCATCTCCTCCTTTCTCTGGGCCTCCTGCCTCCGATCTCTGGCCCTGGCATAGACCATTCAGCCTTCCTGGGACACATCTGCCTCGCTGCCTTACCACATCCTGCCCTTTGTCACAATTCCCGTTCCCCGCGCACCCTTCCCTGACCCATCCTCCAGGCTCGGCTTGTCTGACCATAAGCAGGACAACGACAATCGGCAAACATCTGTTGTGTGAGAGCTTCTGTCTTATTCAGAAATGACAGTGGCTGTGAGCTAAAAATCCAAACCAGCCAGTGGAGGTTCAAACACATGATCATTTTACTATTACTGATGGCTAATAAAGGCAGAAGATCGCAGCGCAAATAAACTACCTGGATTTGTGCCCTGGCTACAGGCCTTCAGGTTAGAAAAAATTCTAAATAACAAATCTGCTCAGTTTACTTTAGATTGTTTAGGAGTCAAAGTAGATACATATGTGTCATATGTATAATATAGTTATAACCACATAACTTTTCTGTTATGTCTCTTTCCCTGGCTTGGGGCTCTTTCCCAACACCCCCTGGCATCTGAGTGGGAGTTCTCTAAGGAATGCGGCCATATCATCGCCCATATCCGTGTCCCCTCAGAGTCCTTCAGACACTCGAGTAGTCAAGTTGGTGGCTCTATTAACTCTATTTTCCTATTTTCTGAATTTTTGATGCTCTGGCATCTGAGGCCTTGCTGACTG
This sequence comes from Eumetopias jubatus, assembly GCF_037043125.1. NCBI lineage: Eukaryota > Metazoa > Chordata > Mammalia > Carnivora > Otariidae > Eumetopias > Eumetopias jubatus. The sequence continues at coordinate 94,583,691 of NW_028274819.1, forward strand.
GCGAGGGAACGTCCATCCCAGGGTTAGCTAATTCCTGAGATAGAAAACAACTCGCCCGGAAGTGCACCTTTCATACGTAAGCAGCCAATCCAAAGCCTACACCCTCAACCACCTTCTTTCCCAGCTCCTTCCAGTCTGGGCCAATATTACCTGGCCTTAGGTATCCCAGGGCCAGGCAACGAGAGACAGTCTCTATGTTCCGGAGCCTGATGGAATTATTCAAACTAGCCAATCCTAAACCTGGTTGGCCTGCTTACCCTGCCTCCCCCATGCCTTCCTGCAAAAGCCACAACGTAAGCTATTGCCCATGCTTTCCCCTCTCGCTCTCTGCCTGACAGCCCGTGGCCTCCTTCCCTTCCCCGTGTGATTCCGCAAGGTGTGGCGGGCCTCCGCCTCTACGAACCTGTGAGTATAAAAACTGATTCCTTCCTGACAGTCCTTTCCACCTCTGCGGGTCTCACAAACCCTGGTATGTTTCAGAACAGCGGGACGGAAAGTGCCTGAAGTCAACAAGGGCCTTGCTCTAGGCAGCAATGAGGCTGCTCACAGACCACCACCAGGGGAAGAATACAGGACTCACTCCAATTCTGGGGGACTTCCAAAACCTTGAGGACACGTGGGCTGCTCTGGAGCTAGCCCAGGTCACAGGAAGAGCACTCTTTCCACTGGGCCCTCACCCCAGGGGAAAGAACATTCCAGGTGGATGTGAGTCCTGAGGCCGAAGGAAGAAAGGAGCTGGACAGTACTTACCTTTTCAAGGAGCGCATTCTGCCAGAGCCGGAACATCATCATGTACGTCCTATCCCGGGCCCCAAATGAAGTGAAAAAGTGCTAGATGGAAAGAGAAAACAGCAAGAAGTATCACAACAGAACAGTAAGACTCATAATAGAACGGAGGGAGACAGGGTGCTTCATCCTTTTAAGAAAAGCTACCGACTTTATCCCCAAATACTATGGACTCAGTTATTCGTGACCATGACACCAAGGTACTCTAGTGACAGGGACCAAGTCCCCAGTGGCGCTAAGTCCTTTGGCATTCACCCCTGCTTTCCACGGCGCTTCTCCCTCTGGTTGGAGGTTTTCATCTCCATAAAACAACTTCCTTCACCCACCAACTGGACCCGGGTTAAGTGGTGAGCTGCGAACCAGCCTTTGGGAAGGAGAAGACAAACCCACTAACCCACTCACCCTTTCATTCCCTAATTCAACAAATATTTGAATACAGTATGTGCTGGGTACCATTTTACATATTTGGGGTATGAGGGCAATCAAAACAGAGACTCCTGCTCTTACTGTGCTTACACGTTAGCGGGGACCCTTTATAACACGCGGGAAGGAAATGATGGGGAACCAGATGTTACTGAACACGATCTAGGGGCTTCACAAATGCTGCTGCTTTGTGTAAACCACATGTGAGTCTTGGAAAATACACGTAACTGCTAACGCCTAATAAAGAGAAACAGGCTGGTGGGATCAGGGGACTTCTGTCATCACAAGGCTGATTCAGGCCAGAAACAGAATTCAAACCAAAGACTATCTGACCCCAAATCTCATGGTTGTTGCCACTGAACTGCCCAAGTCCAAGGGCTCTGCAGACCTGTGTTCAGCTCAGGTCTAGTCCACCCCTAGCCCTGAAGCTCTTAGTTTCCAGGTGCTGGTTAAAGGTCCAAGATCCCTGGGTTTCCTCGGTCCAAATGTTACCTACCACCTGTCCCCCATGCTGACGTGGACAATCCACTTCCTACGGGACTCTGCTAATACGTAATAACAACTGACATTTACACAGAGCTTTGCAACTTAGCGTTTTCAAATCTGTGATGTCATTTCAAGCTTCTGCTATAGGACCGACTGGCTCGATGTCACACATGAGAAAACTCATGTGGAGAGAGGTTACACACCACACCCACAGTTACAGGACTCAAATTCAAGTGCTCTGGCTCCAAGTCCAATGGATAGACCTTCCGTCCTCACCCCTGCTCAGACTCCACATACCCTGATCCAATGGAGGTGGTCCCCACGATCTGCATCCCCTCACCGTCCCCCACCCCCATCCTCCTGGATAGTCCATATTCATGTAGCTGAAGGACAGAAATACAGAAGTGGGTGGGGCTTGGGGATTGGGGAGGCGGAGAGTAGAAGGTCCAAGATTAGATTCTATTTACCTTTTCTGAGTCAGTGCAAACTTGAATGGCATTGGGAATGAGGCGAGCCGTTTTTTCTTTAGTCATGGAGCAGATGTCTTTCAAACGGACGGTCAGCTGGCACCCCCCACAGGGACGGAGCACGGATAATAAGCAAGAAGAGACATGCATTGAGTCGGCCACGAGTGTTGACGTGGCACCAGTTCAGAGAGAGGAAATCACATCTCAGTCTCCTTATTTCTAAACCTGGAAGGGTCCCCGTTAGCGATCATCTGGTTTAGCTCCCTATTTCACAGAGGCCACACAGTGAGGGGGTGGCTGAGCCTCGCCTAGAGCCCAACAGTGCCTCAGCTGCTGGTCCAGGGAGCCTTCCTTCTCACATCTACACAGTCTGATCAATGTGCACAGACCCCATCACTACTTGGCACTTACAGAAACACAGGACAGTGACAGGGTAAAAGTCACCAGCTTATCTCTTCCTGCTTCATTTTATTATAAGATGAGGAGGCAGAGAAAGAACAAAGGACTAGCCTCATAAGACACAGCCAACTAGCTGGAGAACCCAGATAACGTACAACCTGGACCTGAGTACCAAGGCCAATGCCCCTTTGACTCAACTCTTCTACCTTCTGCAGTGACTCCTGCCAAATATTTACCTGCATCTGCCAAGAGCAAATGCTCTCATGCTCTCTTCCATACCCAAGAGGGAGGGAAGGGAAGACACTGCAGAGATCTCTCCCTCAAGACTCAGGGATGTGCTTTTATGAATTATGCAAAGGTGTGGGTAGAGCAGGAAGCCAACAAAAGGGGCAGAGTAAAGGGCAGCTTGCTCAGTGCTAGCCCAGGGACCAAGCCCCAGGTCTTTACCAGAGTTTCCCAGCGGAAGATGTTGCTGTAGAAGCATATCCAATTTTCAGAGAGGTAGAGTCGGCCCTGAAGAAGAATGTCTCTTTGGAGTGCACATGAGTAATCTGTGGTAGGATGGGGGACAGAGGAGCTCAGAGACAGGAAACATCTTCAGCAAACCACTACAAATGAGGTACGCTATCCCTCCCACCAGCACCGCAGGAGCCCCACTGCCTACTACTGACTAGGTGGGTGAGACGCTTGAACTAGTGGCCAAGGGAGTCCCTAGCAGCCCATGTGACGTGAAATACGCCACTATTGCCTAAAGGCAGAGGGACGGATGAGGTGGCGGAGGGAGTGAGAAAGAGGGAGAAAAGACCAATAAAAGTCAACTAACACCCCTCCCCCATCCAAGTTACCCCAACCCTTCACTGCTGGGCCATCTGCAGAGGTAAGAGTGGCAGTGACTCATTCCAGGTTGGGCTCTCTGGAGAGGCCGCCAAACACACGTTGCTCAGCCCTGAGCCTCAACCACGGGGCTCAGTGCTCTGGACATCCTCTCTCCCTGCTCCCAGACAGATGTTCTTACTTGGGTTGGCTCTTTGGTGGGGAACCTCAAGACAGAAGCAGCCTGGGTGCTGTCTTTGGGACGCTCAGACTTCCTTCCCGCTCCCACCTGCTGCTCCCAGGTCCCCCAGCTCACCAACAATGAGGCGCTCCGTGTCTGGAAGTTGCTTAAAGAGCTTTCTGAAGTCTTCATTTCTCTGCTTATAAGTTGGGCTTAACACCTGCGTGACAATGACCGAGGTTAGCAGGATGTTTCCAGGTTCTGTGGGGATGGGGAGGAAGACGCAGGAAGAGCACCTGCTTGCATGTTTAAAAGGCAAAGATGAGCCTCTGTTATCCCACAGACCCTAAGCGGCTCGGTGAGGCAAAGGGGGCTTTGGTATGTACGGAAAAACACCAGGGAGAGAATCGGACACTCCTAAAGGGTTTGTATTCAGTGTCCATCAATGAGAAAATGTCAAACATACTAAGCAGGGTCCACATTAGATCCCAAGAAGAGAAAGGAAGGAGGGACACCTCCAGGGAGCTTCCTGGGACCCACCACAAGAGCTATTGTTGCCCTGTCTTCTGCCAGCAGGAAGTACCACCGTGACAGCATAAAATGGGGGCCCAAGAGGGCTCCCCCCAGGGCCCCCACAGGACCCAGAATATGATGCTCTTCAGAGCATCCCTCGGAAGCAGTGGTCATCGTGACTAACACAGGAAGTACTGGGCTATGGATGAAACTGACGACTAGAAAAGAAAAATCATAAAATGTAAGGCTATTACGATGTGACCTGTCAATTATATCTCAGTGAAACTGGGGGGGGGGGGCGGGGGAGAACTGTACTTTACCAAGACTAGATTTAAAAAAAACCAAACAAAACATAAAACTAGTACTAGAATAAGCACAGAAGGAGAGAATTTAAAAGCATGTCTGGTAACTGGAGGCACCCAACCTTTATAAGACTATTTAACCCAACCCTTCCATTAGCGATGAGGAAATGAAGGCCAGAGAGGAGACCCCAGCCCAAGAGTCCCCAAGCTGGTCAGTGGCAGATTTCTGCATCCCTGGTCCTCTGCTCACCTCTCCCCACCACCTGTGCTACCAGATGACCCTGTGCCCACTTAGCTTTTTGGGTGCAGACCTACACCCATAAACTGCCTTCACAAATCCTCCTTGGAAATTCCATCAGTCAGTTGAATAGACAGGAAACCTCATCCTTCCAAGCTTACAGTCTTAAAATTAAAAAAAAAAAAAAAAAGAGGAGGAAGAGGAAGAAGAGTAGTAGCAGCAGCCTGTGGATGAAAGGCACCCAAGCACAATACATGAAGACAAGAGCACAATCCAGGAAGAGTCATGCATCACGACAGAGAAACATCTGTACCTGTACAGGCGTGTCGCTGACCGACCTACTTATGCCAGGAGCGCACCAGACTGTCCTGGTGATGGTGACAGATAGGTCTTGGCCATTTACACTTTCCACCCACTTCCCTGGGGACCCACTGGCGTATAGCTGCAGTGGTGACGAGATGCGCTTCAGACGGTTGATTTTTGGCTTTTTGCAAAGCTAAGTGGCCCTCGAGCAAGCTTGGGCTGTGGCCTAACCGAGTTCAGGGCATGCGCTTTGACTAGCTGAGCTAAGTGGCCTGATGGTGTTTGTGCTAGAAGAAACGGGAATATTTCAGGAAGTTGGAGGAGAGAGAATGGCATGACTTCAGTTTGCAGGAGGATTTCCAGGAGAGAGAGAGAAGACAGTGCTTTCAACTACTCTGTCTTTAGTTAATTTGAATTTTAAACTTCTGTTTTGGCTTGTTTATAAAATGATTTATACTTGCAGTAGTCAATGCCCTGCTACCTTCCCCCAAGCAATGCTATGCTATAGAACCCCAAACTTCAACAATCACCTGCCATATGTTTGAACCAAGTATCAGGGACACTGGGAGAAGCCAACTTATCCTCTGACTTCTATGGCTAGAAAAGACCTCTGAATACATACTCCTCTGGCCCACAGGTTGATTCCAAACTGATACTGAGATAACCAATCTAACTGGCCCCTTGGCCTTGTAGAACAGAGCCCACATATTGAAAACCCTTGCTTGCCCACCTGATCATCAAGAAGTTCCTAATTATGTCTAACTGACCTCCCAGAGCTACAGCTGAGTGAACGTGAAATGAGTCATTACCACACCAAGCACTGTCATTAGCCCTTCACATACATCACTTCACTGGACCACAGATTTTTTATTTTCCCATTTTATACACTAGGAAGTTGAGGCACAGGGAGGTTAAGCAACTTGTCCAAAGTATGTGGTTACTAAGTGGGAGAGGGGAGCATGAACTGAGGCAGTGTGACCCAGAGTCCCTGGTCTGAGTCACTGCTCTATGATGGTGCCTCAGGGTCTTGGTCCCAAGAGGGAAACGGATGCCTCAGCAGAGCACTCTCTCTGGGGGATGAGATGTCCACCTGCTCGGGGGCCCCACTAGTCTTTCATGCCCACAAGTGTTTGTTTTTTTTCTTCCCCCAGGGGGTTAGTAATAAAGCTTCAATTTTTTTTCAAGACGAAAAAGTTCTGGAAATTGAGTGCAGAACAGTGTGAATGAACTTAATGCTACTGAACTGAGAAATGCTTAGAAATACTTAAGATGGTAAGTTTTAGGTTCTTTACCACAATTAAATATCTTTAAAAAAAAAAAAAAGTATTGGGCACCTGGGTGGCTCAGTCGTTAAGCGTCTGCCTTTGGCTCAGGTCATGATCCCAGGATCCTGGTATCAAGTCCTACATTGGGCTCCCTGCTCAGCAGGAAGCCTGCTTCTCCCTCTCCCCCCCCCCCCACACCCCCCCCACGCCGCCTGCTTGTGTTCCTTCTCTTGCTGTCTCTCTGTTAAAAAATAAAAAAAAAATCTTAAAAAAAAAAAAATCAACCAGGCGAGTCTTCATATTTACCACTTTCCACTATCAGCCCGAGGACCAGCATAGCAGATGGCCCCAAGCCCCTTCAGGTGTAACCAGGCATCAGGCATCCAATTCTCTGAAGCCTGGAAGTCCTCCTATTTCTCATGTGCTTTCCACATTGCTTCCTCGCCCATGCCTCTTTCGCCTCCACCAGGAACTGAGACATTGACAGAGGTGGAGGTGCACGGAGTCTGGCAATCATCTCCAAACCAAACCCCCGGCAAATGGAGGGAGCCGCTCCCCTCCTCTCCTCTGAACAAAGCTGTAGCCCTGGGGAGAGGGAGGGCAACTCCCAGCCCTAACCTCTGAACTCAGCCAGCTCTACAAAAACTTGCTTGGGTGCAGGGACTCCTTAACCCAACCTTGCAAATAAATGCCCTGATTCTCCCAGGCTGCCAATGTGGATGGCAGGCCAGTCTCTGCCTCCCAGACTCTAAAGCAGAGATTCATCAGGTCGACCTGCCACCATATATCCTTTTGATGCAAGAGCCCACAACCCTCTGCCTCCCACCCCCGTGCGCTCAAAGCAATCTCCTCCAAAAGCGAGGCATGGCTCACGTACTTTAAAATGGTCAGAGAATTTTGGTTCAAGAATGGTCAGATGGGGGGGCCTCAGGCAGCAGGGCCGAGTGGGGAATTACAGGGGTATGGCAGAATGGTCACATGGGCCCAGAGATTTTGGGATGCACACTCACGGCTGGAATCTCCTCAGATTCATGCCAGCAGCAGAGCTCTGCACCAGCAGGTGTATCTGGAAACTTCTTCAGGTACCACTGCAAAGGCTGGCTGTCCGGCTCCAGCAGGAGGCTCTGGAGGACCCCAGACTCGGTCAAAGATTCCATCGCTACCCACGGCTCCACCTCCCAGTGGAGCCTGGCTCCCGGAGCTCTGGTTCCCGACCGTCCCCTCAGGATGAAAATAGTCAGTCTCGTCTGGGCTGCAGACAGACAGGCAACCTCCGGCTTCTCAGCAGAGGGTCTGTGTGACCCTGACTGGCCTCCTTTTCTCTCCCAGAGCTCTGTTCCCAGCACGAAACCTCACAAGTGGGAGGGTATGGTCAGCATGCTTCTTGGGACAGGCTGGCCGGCCAGTCTCCCATGGCCAGGTTTTGCTTCGTCCCACTTTGGCTCCCACAAGGTGGCTGGTCTTTGGGTGGAGGGTGACCCAGAGGGGATGCGGTGAAGCCCCTTGTTCTGGTTCAGTGTGGCCAGCCACTCCAAGAGGCCAGCTGAGGCCAGAAGACGGCAGGTGCACGAGGGGGCTGGCTGGAGGGCTGGGGACAGCAGGCCCCTGGTGGACAAACTGCGCAGGAAGAGGGCGACTCCACAGCCAGGTCCAGAGGTGCACCCCGCTGGTTACTCACACACAGCTCACAGTTCGTCGGAAACTCCGGGGAGAGAATGAGCTCCCAGCCTCCCAGCTCCGTCTGGCCCGTCCCATGAGGCAGCCCGTTCACCATGCAATCTCTCCGCTGGGCGGGCACTGGTCCCTATGACTCACAGCCCTCTCCCAGGCAGAGCGGCCACCGCTGGCTGTGGCAACAAGACCTGTTCTCACCCCCACCCCTACACACACCCCTTTCCTTCCCCAGACCGTGCTCTCCTTAGCTGACCAGCAAACAACTTCTTTGTTAGAGTTGCCCGTGGCAGGAGGGAAGCCGGGTGGGTGGGTGGGCGGGCGGGCAGGCCCAGAGCCCTACACATGCCTCGAGTTACAGGATCTGGGTGACGGTACTGGCCAACGTCCTCCAGTAACCCCCTGGCCTAGCCTGGCCTCCCCAGCAGATGTTTCCTGCAATGGAAAGTAGCTGGCCAGGGCTCCCAGGGTGGGGGGGAAGGGGGGGAGGTGCCAGGGGCACGGCTGCTGTGATGAAATCTGAAACTGGAGATGCTGATGGCCAGGGACTTCTGGAGCATACTCCCGTCACTGACCCACTGGTCCACCAACCTCCCTGTGTGTACCACCAGCAGGAGATTTGGAAGTCTGACTCCTCTCATGGCGGATGTACCGGTGGGGAGAAGCTGGGCAGATCGCCTGGACAAGTTGAGGTCACCAGCTCCGGGGACCCTGCCCTGCCTCCAGCACTCGCAGGACGGGGATGCAAGCCAAGAGGATTCCCAGGCAGCTCCTCAGACCTTGAGGGCCAAGAAGCAATGCTAAGAGCAGAGAACCTGGCCCCCGGGGTCAAAAGGAAACAGCTGAACCTAGGGAAGCTGAGCAACGGGAGCCAGGCCAGTGGGGCCAGGAAGGGCTTCAAGGGTCCCAAGCCCGCATGTGCTGGATGATGAATGGGGCCTCTGGCCTAGGAGTCTCTGAGGTTTGAGCCAGCAGGACTCAAACATGAGCATACTTTAAGAGGACCCAATGAATGCATTAAAAATGGAGATTCTTGGGGCACCTGGGTGGCTCAGGCAGTGGAAGCATCCGACTCTTGGTTTTGGCTCAGGTCGTGATCTCAGGGTCACAAGACGGAGCCCCATGTCGGGCTCCGCACTCAGCAGGGAGTCTGCTTGAGGTCCTCTCTCTAAAAAATAAATAATGCTTTAAAAATGGAGATTCTTGACTCCCAAATCAAAGATTCTGTGTCCAAGGAACCCAGAGTCTCCTGGTTAAACGGTGTTAGAGAAAGTAGACAAAGAGTCTAAATCTGTCCCCAAACTCTTCTCTCTCTCTCTCTATGTCTGCACACTGGACACAGCCCCACGGCCTCCACCGTCACCTATGCAGCGTGGTACCTCCGTCAGACTATCATCTTCCCAGGAGGGATCTATGCCTCAAACAGCTCTATCTTCTACAGCAGAGCATGATCTGCTGCTCAGAAACTCTTTACCAAATGAACACATTCCTTATACACCTCTAAAATTGTTCCTGTTCACACTGCAACTGACATGGTGTAGCCAGCCAGATCCCCATCTCTATATGCACGGCTTCTCGGTGCCCGATCCCTGCCACCACTCCAAACAATATATCCGAGGTTCTCTCTGCTCTGCAGAGGGCAGCCCTATCCTTTGCAGTGTGGTAGGGGAACCTGACAGTTCCATTTTCCAGGGTGACCAGAATGCCTCTCTCCTGGGCCATACCAGACCCCAAGATCTAGGCAGTATATAGACCCACAAAAGCTGAATGCTTATAGTAATTCCCCGGGAACGTTTACATATTGCTATGGCCAAACAAGGGGATGACGGCTGCAGTCGGTTGAGGTGGGGGCCAGCATACACCCGGAGAGATAACCCCAGGGAGACAAGTCCCGGTGCTCAGCCTTTGTCTCCTACACCTCCCACAATGGAATGGGCTGGACTGGGCTGGGCAGGGCAGAGTGACAGGCAGCTTCAGGCCCGAGGAGAGGGAATTGACCCTGAGCTAAACATTAACTCGATGGCAAACACTGCGAGCTGGGACCAAGTGGTACCCCCTCCTTGGGTACAGCACGGGGAGGGGTGGGGTGGAGGAACCCAGGAGAAAACGAGATGGAATTTGGAGTACTGGCCTCACCTGGGAAGAAGTCAATTAAGACCCTCCAAGCCAATCCTGGCCCTCCAACCACATCCAGGCAGGGAGGAGCCGGGTGTAGGAAATAGGGAAGGGGGGAGGGCAATGAGCAAAGTGAGGAGAGAGATGCAGGTGCGGCAGTGTCATGCAGAAAGGCAAAGGAGAGCGGGACTGAGAGGGGGTCTCATCAGGAGAGCGGGGACCATTCCGGAGAAGGTGAAGGATGGGGGGGCCAGGGGAGCCGAAGTCAGGAAGCCTCTTCCGAGACACCGGGTAAGTAAGAACGAGGGGATAGGCAGAGCTGACAGAAGCACAGGCAGCCTCCCTGGAAAGAACAGGCTGCCAAGGCTGTAGGCAGCAAGTCTTGTCTCCGAACCTCCACTTTCTATATCGTCCCCCTAATGTCCCAGTTTCATGCCCACAAAAGCTTTGTTCTCTTGCGCTCAATCTCATGCCTGCCAGACCTGCTGGGTCACCCCACAGGATTGGCACGATCCCCTCCTCCCCATCCAAAAAAGCCAGCATCCCCATCCCGGGGCATCGAGGAGGAGCCTAGGTGCTAAGTCCCTCCCAGCCACCAGGGCCTAGGCTCCTAACCTATGACCTCAGACAAGATGCTTCTCTGGGTCGCCGGGATGACCGACCCCCCAGGAAGGGGTGAAGCAGATGAGGACAGTCACCTGTGCCCACACAAGGCGAGGCACCAAGCAGAAGACCAGTGACTGCTTCATCCCAGATGCAAACCTACTGCACCCAACAGGGGCCATCTTTGGGGAACAGAATACACCCCTCCCACGCCCAATTTTGCCCTTGGCTCCCTACTGTAACTATAGCCCTGTCTTCTTATCCCACCATTTCATGTCTACTAGGGCTGCGCCTCCCAAGCTGGGGGCCTTGATGAATAAAGCTGGGATCATCAAGTAAGTTGGGGGAGGGGGAGCAAGCGTAAGGGGGCGTAGATCGGGCATGGGAAGGCCTTAAGGCATTTGTAGGCTACGCTGCCTTCAAACCCCACTCCTGACCTACAGATCATATCCCTGGCTAGAGACCAGAAGCCCTCATGCCTCAGCCCCTCCAGGTGTCCCTGGAGTCTAGCCACTTCCCTCCACGGGCTGCACTTTTCAGGCCAAAGTGGCCTGCCATCATGGTGACATCTCCTCCCTGGTTGGATGGGTGAAAGTAAAAAGTGGAACAATGAGATACCACCTCACACCAGTAAGAACAGCTAAAATTAACAAGTCAGGAAACGACAGATGTTGGCGAGGATTCAGAGAAAGCAGAACCCTCTTGCAACTGTTGGTGGGAATGCAAACTGGTGTAGCCACTCTGGAAAACAGTATGGAGGTTCCTCAAAAAGTTAAAAATAGAGCTACCCTATGACCCAGCAACTGCACTACTGGGTATTTATCCAAAGGATACAAACACAGTGATTTGAAGGGGCACCTGCACCCCACTGTTTATAGCAGCAGTGTCCACAATAGCCAAAATACAGAAAGAGCCCAAATGTCCATCGACAGATGAATGAAGAAGATGTGGTAGTTATGTACAATGGCATATTACTCAGCCATCAAAAAGATGAAATCTTGCCATCTGCAACGAAGTGGATGGAACTAGAGAGTATTATGCTAAGTGAAATAAGTCAATCAGAGAAAGACAAATGCCATATGATTTCACTCATTTGTGGACTTTAAGAAAAAAGCAGATGAACATAGGGGAAGGGAAAGAAAACTAAAATAAAACAAAATCAGAGAGGGAGGCAAACCTTAACTCTAGGAAACAAACAGGGTTGCTGGAGGCGAGGTCGGGAGGGGGATGGGGTAACTGGGTGATGGACATTAAGGAGGGCACGTGATGGAATGAGCACTGGGTGTGATATGCAACTGATGAATCAACGAACTCCACCTCTGAAATTAATAATACACTATATGTTAATTAAATTGAATTTAAATAAAAAATTTAAAAATAAGTAAATAAATACGTATCACAAATACCATATTTAAAAGTACACTAGTGGAATCTCGCCCCAGGAAATTACAGAAGTCTGTTCATTATCACTATGTTTTTTGTTATTCTGGCAAGAAAAATAAATACAAATATCAGACCAAAAAAAAAAATGTGGAAGAGAGGCAGGGGAGTGGGGGGGGAGGGGCTGGGTGGGCTTCCCTCCCATCAGACCCAAGCTACTCCAACCACCTGAGATGTTCTCTCAATAGTCAGCAGCTCCATGAGGACACCCGGTCCGGAACCTGACCAGGGCCTGTGTGACTGTCCCTAGAGCCGGGATGACAAAGCCTTTGCCCATCCACACAAGGATGTTCCAGCCCAGCTGAAGCACCACCCCGAGTGTCAAAGAGGGCCATCAGCAGCGCTGAGGAGGGGAGACAGGGCAACACAGAGGCAAGGTATGTGCCTTCTGGAAAACCATGGATGTATTATTGGTGGGCAGTGCTGGGGAGCCAGGTGGGGGGTTTGGACGGAAGTTTCCCGATGGGGCCTCTGCACACCAGAACATGGACACATATATGATGCACAGCAGGGCGGTGTCCAGCCACCCAAGGGTACACGCGCCGGGCGCATGGGGGCACCCCACGTGGGCATCCATTCACGTGGCTCTGGGGAAACACCCAGGTGGTAGCTTCCTGATTGCGGCAGGTCAACGGTGCCTAGGGGAAGAGCCACACTTAGGTCCGTGCCATGGATAAGCCCACGGGGACCATCCGAGTGGGCAGAGATGGGGGTGACGCTTGCTGTGTGGAACAGGCAGCCCCTTGCTTCCTCCAGACACCCACCCAGAAGCCAGCAAGCCCAGGGCCAGGGCTTTTGTCTCAGCCTCAGGAGGAGAGCAGGGTTTTCACGGGAGGACGAGGCATGGGTTACCTGAAGCCAGCCTTTCTAGGGCTCTACCCGCTACACCAGCTGCTGATTTCCCTCCCGACGTGAAAACACATGAAGACAAAGTGCAAAGAGAAACCAGACACAGCCCCTGACACCTACAGCTCAGGCCCGCTGGAGGTCCCCTGTCACCTCTGGCCTCCCAGGTCTCCCTACCTTTTCCCTGTCCCTCCTCCACAGCACTCCATTCTGCAACTTGTCCCTGCCTGCGTCAGGCCTCCACAGAGGAAGAGGAGCAGGACCCGGGCAGATGGAAGGCAGACAAGGAGCCACATCTGCCTGGCAACGTGGAAACAAAGCCGAGGAAAAGGGAGCCACAAGAGGACATTTCTGGATGGGCCCCCTGGTGTCTGGCTCCAGAGCGAGAGCGTGCGTCCTGGGGCGCGGGGGCGGCAGTCGGGGGGCCGCGAAACGCTGCTCAGCCGAGTCTCTTGTGCACTAGGCCTCTCTGTAAGTTAATGATTTGTGCCGAGTGGAGAGTCCATCACGTTTTTGCAGTTCATTCGGGCTGCGGGGGTAGGAGGCCGGAGGAGACACTGACCATCTGTGAGTCCCAGGAAGGCCTGGGAGCTGACTATGTGGAGGCCCATTATAGAAGGCGACGTGCAGTCAGGGAGGGTCTCCAGGTCTCCAGCTGCAGGGCATCGGGCAGGAAGCGGGGCTCCCAGCTCCTCTGCCATCTTATCTGTCTCCGGGACCCCCGAGTTGGCTGGCATCCATTCCCATCCCTCACTCTGTGATGTGCGGGGCAGACAGAGGCCCTGAGTTGACGGAATGCGGAAGCCAGGGAGGGGAAGGAGAACCTGCTGGCTGGTGGCAGAGAGGGAGAGCCAGCCAGAGAATGGAAATCAGAGAGGAGGAGGAGGAACCAGAGACGAAAGGGTAGGGAAGGAGTCGAGGAAAGGGGAATTGAGCTTGAACAGAAGAGCCTGATTAAAAGAAAGAGAGCGAGCAAGAGAAGAGAGGCTGGTGGGGTGGGGTGGGGTGGGGGGGGGGGGGATTTGGATGTCCAAATTTGGATGTTTCAATGGTCTGACATGTCTGCAGCCACCTGTTTCCTGTTCCCTCTGGGGGCACTCATTTTGCAATACCACTGAGAGCGGTGGAGGTTTTGTCAGGGGAGGGATGCTGGAGGCCCCACATGGCTCCCAGGAAAGCGGCCCCCACTCTCCTCCCTCACAGAAGCAGCTTCTGTCGCCTCCAGGATGTGAGCTCTAAGCAGCGCGGGGGCTGAAGACCATGGTGGGTCCAAGCGGAAGGGCTGGGGAATGAGGGGGTGTCATCTGGCTTCTCCCCGACCCAGGCCACCTCAGCCCACAGCTCGCGTCCGTCAGCGCGGCCCTCCAACCTCTGCCTCGTGTGTGCCAGGCTAGGTGGCCAGAGCTCCCGAGGGAGAGGGCAGGCCCGCTGAGCAGCAAGAGGTCAGAAGCCACGGGGCTGACTGGCATGTGCTTGGCTTTGGGGCATCCCTGAGCCGCGTGCAAAAGAATATATCCCTCTACCTCACCCCGCACGAACACACGATTTGGACCCAAGTCCCTACATTAAACGCAAGCCTCCCCTCCCCACCCCAGTGTCCACAGCCTCTGCCACTCACAGCCACCTTCTCCCCCACTTTCCGTATGCCCGTGAAACCTGCTGGAGTACAGCCCGGTGCCAGGGGAGGTGGAGAGGTGGTACCTGCATGATCAAGCAGACGCAAGTGTGGGGTAAAGCAGGCTCGGGGCAGAACGATGGGGACCTGAGGCCAGGCCCTCCGCGGTGCAGTCCCAGAGGGCAGAGTACAATGTGGCGGCGGCTGGCTGAGACTTCAGTCAGCTGCCCTCTAGGGGAAAGGTTCAAAACGCTGCAGCCCAGTCTGTGTGATGGGGGTTGTGGTCTTGGACGGGACTGCTTAGTCCACGACACAATTTCTGGCTATGAAGCGGCTGGCTGAGCCACCACCACGGACGACCCCAGGCCACACCTTCACCACAGACCCAAGAGCAGCGGATGTACTAACGAGGAAACGTCTTCTGGCTGCATTGCCCCCAAAATGTGTCAGCTAAAGGAAGGAAAGTTTGGTCCTAAGTTCAGGCCCCGGGGCTGACCCAGTCCCAGAATTCTGTCTGGTCTCTGGATGCCTCCCCCAGCCAGCCCCCTCCACTGGCGCTGGAGGAGCCCTGTCCAGGAGTCTAGGGGAGGATAAGGAGGGCCGGCCCTCCTCGGTCTCCCTGAATCAACTCCTCCTTCACCAGCAGTCCTGTCCTGCTGCAGAGAATAACCAGTGAGTTTGAGGGCGGGGGCTGGCCAGGGGCCCCTCAACTGGCTCAAGCCCATGGGGCAGCCAAACTGCACTCGGTGCCTCTCCATTCCCCGACCACTCCCATCCCCCACCCACTACCCAACAAGAAGAAAAACAGGGATACTTACATTATACCAACTCTGGCTTTTCTGAAAGGACAAAATAAGAGAAGGTACCATTAGTCGGGGAAGAGATGGTGGGAATGGCCGGGGTATGCCCGGCTCCGGAGGGAAGGTTACACAGACATGTAGCGGAGGACGGGCAGGGAGCAGGAAACCCAATGCAGCTGAATGCTTCCCATGTGGCTGCTCGAGAGGGGCCCTCCTTTCCCAAGACAGCTCCAGAAAGGAGGCCCAGGGTAGGTCCATGCTGGAAGCCTCACCAAGGTCAGGACGGCAGGCAGCGGCAGCACCAGCCAAGAGCTCAGCTGGAAGGGAGTCGGAGCCCCATCACGAGGTTCTGATGGGGGGAAAGGATGCGCTGCAGGCATCCAAGACCCAGTCCCCAGATGGACCCTGACCAGAAGCAAAGTGCAGATAGAGACCAACCCAGCCTTCCGCCCCAAGTCAGCCCCTCTGCAGAAGGCAAGAGGGGCCCCGTGGGGTAAAGGAAGAAAAGGGGCTGCCTGGACATCTCCTCCAACTATGTTCTCGGGGAGCAGAGGAGTCCGTTTCTCCTCCTGCTCAACCACTGGCTGATGACCGAGGTGATAAAGGCAGGGGAGTACTGGGGGTTCTGCCCTGGGAGGAAGGTGAAACACATCATTGCTAAGAGTGCCTCCCAGCTTCATGGTGCTGTAATTCTGTTACCAACAAAGTCAAGACTCCGTGCCAGCTCCAGAATTCAGGTGCTCTCCATTCCCGGCCCTGGGCAAAGGTGACTCGTTTTCATGGCAACTGAGAGGGATGGCCGAAATTGTGCTTTGTCTACCTCCAACCTCTATGGCCAGGAGTCTTTTATGCACACCCCACTTGAAAGACAGGCAGACAGGAACAGGCACGTGCGTGTACACACACACACACATGCACACACGTTGTCTGGGCCCCATCCCTTGAGGTGCTGATCCAACAATTTTAAATTGGAGATGAGGTATTTTCGGTTGTAAGAAACTTGCCAAAGGTATAACTGCAGCAAAGGATCACTATATAGGGGAAACTGCCTGCACGTCAACAACTATACACAGAGGTGTGGATTCTGGGCCAAATGGCAACCTTTATCCCCCCGCCTCGACTAAGAGGCCCTGACTCATAAGGGAAAGAAAGGTCACAGTCTCAGAATGTCCACTGGGAGCGTGTCTGGTGGGAGTGGAGGGCGGGTGACAATAGCATGGTCATGTGATCTCCCCCTTCGCCCGCTCTCCCACTCCACTGGAAGAACTCTCTAGATGCTCTCCATGGTCATTTCCCAACAAAGGCTGTCACTATGGCCCAACTGCAAGCCACATACTCGAACCACGACCTTACCTTCTCCTCTGATCCAGAAGTCTCAGCAGGTAAAGGGGCCACATCTGAATACTTAAAACCCAACTATTTCACTGTTGAGGGAGCTACCGTCACATGGGAATCCTGGACCTGAATCCGAAAACTAGCCTGCAAACATTTGGCAAAGGCCACCCGGACCCGGGGGGAGAGGGGATAGGGCAGAGGCTGCATCTGACCTGATCTGCACCTCGGGAGGTCTTCGCTCCTGGGGCCTGCCTCTGAGATCACAGGGCATGAGGCTGTGCAGACATTCCCTGAATCCCATCTCCCAGCAGTGCAGAGGGACCCCCTAGGCGCTGTCAGCCTTGAGGGCCGCCCAGCTCCCGGCATTTTATCAACCCAAAGCCTCCCACACCTGCTTCATAGCTGAGAAAATGCTCTTGTCGCCTGCCCCCCCCCCCCAGCTCCTTACCCCCACTGTCCTGGCCTTCACGGAAGACCCTAGGAGGGAAGGGGGCAACAGGAACAAACCTAGGATGGGTACGGGGACCCAAGATCCTTTATGATTACTCCTATGAGGTATTCTCACTCCTGCCTGAGGTACAGAGAAGAGGTAGATTTTCTTCCTGTACTGCCACACAGATACGTGTCTCTTCTGAATCTGTTCAGAACAAAGGGCTTCAGAGTGACAAAGAGCCTTGGCCACGGAACCTGTGTCCCATCTCTGTGTGACACCTCTGTGTGTGATATTTGCTCTTCTGTAAAGGGAGGGGATAAGAATTTGTGTTCCCAAGTACTGAAATGTGAAATGTACCATCAAGAGCGAGGACTTCTGTCTTCTCCCTCAGTGTGAGACTCTACCCCAACCAGCCATCTCCAGGCAGCTTCTTATCTGCCACCACTGGAGAGACCCCTTTGGAAAATGTCCCCCCCCCATCCTGATCCACAGTAGCTCCCGAAAATACCCACTGTGGGTAGGGGTCTCTGAACTCTGACCAGCCTCCTGGAGGCAAATCTCACCCTCGTAGTTTCACTCTCCCAGGGCTGAGTCCCCAGCTCATAGAGGCAGGGAAACCAGGTGGGGCTTACAGACCTCGGTGACAGGAGAGCAGAGGCACGAGTTAGGCTGGCTGCCCTTGCAGATTCCCTGAAATGCCCCTCCTTTGCAGAGAGGGCCAGAAGCATGGGGAAAACAGAACTAGGCGGGGGGGGGGGGGGGGGGTGAAGGCTTTTCTGACAGGTTATGAATAGATTTGGCTAAAAAGGGGAGGAGGGAGTCAGGAAAAGGACTCAAAGACAAAGCTGCTGAGGACAGGGAGCTGAGTGGAGCGCACCTCTATTCCCTCCTAGAAGGGGTCTCAAGAACAACCACTAAAGGAGCGCAAGGCCCCTGGAGACAGACCCACCTTCCCTAAAAACATCTCCCCAGTGCCAAGCCTCCTGGAGTTGGGAGGATGGGGGCTGGGGGGGACCAGAGGAGGGGGAGAGAGGAGCTCTATCCAGAGGAGGTAGGAAATAAGAGAGACTTCTTACTTTGATCAGGTTAAGTCTGTCATACTGGAAAGAAAACCGTAAAAATTAGGATTGAAAGACAAGGAAAAAGTCAAGTGGAAAGGAGCAGCAAAGCCAGTGAGCCGGGATGACACAGCCCACCCAGCCCAGGGTTCACCTGGGCTACGGGGGCGGAGGGGGACCCCCGCAGGGGCGGACCTTGAGCAGGCGCTCCTGGGAGCAGGCAGCGGCCACTGGCTCCGCCTAGTGGCCTCAAGCCAGCACTACAGAGCGGAAGCTGGGTGGTGGCACAAACTCAAGGGGTCTAGGGAAGAGGAAAGAAGCCTCGATGTCTTCTAGCTCGCTGCTCTGGGCAGGGCTGCACCCAGGAAGGGTCAGCCTCTGCGGTCTAGTTACAGATTCACAGGTATGGGGCCTTACTGATCCCCTAGCCTGAGCCCTGCAGATTAACACGAGGAAATGGAGGCCCCGGGGAAGGAAGGCAGACACTGCAGGACGCCTGGCTCCAGAGAGAATGGGAAGCCCTCTCCAGCTTGCCTGGAAAACACAGGAGGTGTCCTCCTCTGTGAGGTGGATGGGCGGCAGGGAGGGAGGTGGCGTGGCTGGGAAGAGACAGCTCTGGCTACCAGATCCCTCACCGTGGATGTGTTTGGTCAACCTGAGACCAGAGTCCACCAGGGAGGGGGTATCCCCGCCTCACCCCTGCAGCTCTCCAAACCAGGGGACTCCCGGACGCTGTTTGCCTCCCCTGAGCTCTTCAAAGGGAAAATAAAACCCAACCCCTCCCCCCCTTCCCTCCCCCATCAACTCCTTATTGAACGGGGGACCACGGCTAACTGAATTCACGCTCAGCTCATGGTCCCTTCTTTATGCCTTATTTTGCCTCTCAGGGCCCCAGCCTGGCTCCATGCACCAGCTCCCTGACACACGCCCCTGCCACCCCACTCAGAAAGGAGTTCCCTGGCCTCCGGCCTGTAACAGCCCCCGCTACACATGTGCTTCCAACAGGTTCGGGGTGTGGACAATCTAGGCATGCGCCTTCACTCCCTTCCTAGACTTGACACTGCCTGGGAGGAGCCTGGCCTTTACGCTCCTTTCCCAAAGAACACCCGCCGTTTAGCAGGAGATGTGTAAAAATTCTCATTAGCGAGTGCTCACTTCCACCCAGCATCTGACTGAAGAGGCGCCGGCACCCCGTAGGTGGGGACTGAGGGCCATCAGTAAGGTCTGCGTGCCCACGGAGTGCCTTGCTAGGCGTGGGGGTAAGAGGGTAAGAAGCCTGCAGCTTCACCTTAGGATGGAAAAGTGTGCCAAGTCCATGGGCAGAACCAGAGAGATGGAGCAACCCGATGCGTGTGTCTGGCCACACACACGCTCTCCCCAGCCAGAGGGGCGAGGGGCCGGCGTGGGGTGCTGGCCCCACAGAGAACTCCTCGCTCACGCCAGGGAGAGCTCCTCTTCCCCTCCCTACGGCAAGCAGCCACCGCTTCAAGTCCTCAGAGGCAGCTTTTAGCCTGAAGGTCACAGACTCCAGGATTAGCCCTGAAGTCTCCTGTTCTTCCCTCAGGAAAGAGAACAGCTGTTCGCCCTCCTCCTCCTCCCCAAAACACTTACAGAGGCTCAAGACTATTATTAAGGCATTCCTCTGCTTTTTCTTCTCCTGGCGACATCCCACCTCCTTTCCCCCATGGGGATTATTTCCTGAGCCCTGCTGTTCTAAAATACCTATTGCTCACACTGTACTCCCTCCAAGTTCTGCTAGGACCTCTGAAATCTTGGGGGGCAGGGGGCGGACTCTGGCACTGCCTCCCTGACCTGGTCGCATTGCTGCGGGGCCCGGGAGGGGCCACCATCCACGACCACCAACCGCCAGATGCTAGCACGGTGCCCTTCTGGGAGAAGAGTTCTGCTCTGATCACAATTCAGGGTCCGGAGACCACCACTGGCCCCCGGGCTGGGCAGTGGGTGGAAGCGGCAAGGGGTGCTCAGGCTGAGCAGTTGTCAGTGGGCAGGCAGAGGGAAGGAGGGTGCCAGGTGGAGCTCCTGAGGTCACTCTACTGCACCAGGGAACTCACCTATGGGCATTTGTGACCCTCAGTCATCTTGTCCGGGGAATCAGGACTCACCCATTAAAGCAGGTACAAGGAGCTATCAGGACCTGAAGCCCCACTGGATGGGGCCTCCCTTCCCGAAAGCAACGAAAGTAAGCCCTGGCAGGACTCTGCTTCTAGATGGCTCCATGTAAGAAGGGAAGAGATTCCCAGCCCAAGGCAGTGTTCCAGGAGCAGGCAGAGACAGGGGAGGACGGGGGACGGGTCTGTTCTCCGACTTGGGGTGCAACGGGAACGGTCCCTCAGTGACTTCACGCCGGCCTGCCAGGGGGCTGTGGGGCCGGCCCTTCTGGGAAAGGGACCAAGCGAGACATGGGCCAGAGTGGGCGGGGGCGGAGGGAGGGGTGCGGAGCACTACAGACAATTCAACACCGGAGGGGAGACCAAAGACAGAGACAAAAGATGGCTTACTTTTGAGAGGCGCTTGTGAGACTAAGACCATGCATGCAAAGGAGGTATTTGGGAAATGGTGAGGAAGAAGAGGAAGAACAAGAAATCAAAAGACAAATCAGGTGGGAAGCCAGCTCCCATGCCTCCCGGGGCCCCTTCCCCTCCCCAGGGCCCAGGAGTCCAGCAGTAAAGAGAAGCTTTTTGAAGGAGCATCTAGGCAAAGAATATCTCCTGCTTCCCAAAGGACTGAGGAGGGGAGAAGAAAATCTCTGGGGACCCATCCGTAGCCCAGGCCCCCCTGGGGCTTCTGTTATGCCTCTCCTCAGGCAAAGGCCCAGGTCCTCAGGCGTCAGGCATCACCTCGGGAGCAACGGAGAGGCCCAGTCACCGCCCTGCTGGCCAAATGAGTACCAAGTGGGGTATTACCAAAGATAAGGCAGAGAGATAAAGCCAGGGTGGAGGTTAAAAACACCTCTCTTCCCGAGGACTCTCTCCCGGGCCCTGTAGTTGTCCCAAATAATGTTCCCTTCTACCCCAAATTTGAAAAAGGAAGCAGGGCTAGACAGATGAGCCCCCCTGGTCCCCAGAGCACCCTTCTCCAAATCTCAAGGTCTAGGAGGCTCCTGAGGCCAGAGAGAGAGAACAGTCACTGTGGAATCACACAACGAGTTCCCCGGGGGCGTTCTGAGGGCTTAGCCGAGAAGGCAACACTTAACTAGGGGCTCCCCTGCCTGTCCCACCCTCGCCGCACTGACGCAAGGGCCCTGGAGGAAGGGGCTCTCTACCCCGCCGTTCCCCCAGCACTGGCTTCCCTGCAGCCGGCTAACGAGGAAGTGGAGTCCCCAGCAGGGTCCAGCTCACCTTGGAATTTTTGCCGCCACTCCGGCCAGACTGTGATGAGCAGCTGCGCTGCACACCCTGCTCCGGCGTGGACGGGGACTTGTCGGAGGAGTGATCCGAGCCCTTCTCCACCATGGTGTCTCCGTCCGGGCTCTGCGGGGTTGGTGAGCGAGACCGTTTCCGGAGGATGGGGGAGCAGGCTGGCGTGCTGCGGTTTGAGTTACTGGCAGTGCTGCAGGGGCAGATGGAGAGAGGGAGTGGGGTGGGAAGGGAGGAGGAGGAAAGACAAGCAGTCAGGGATGGAAGGCCAAAGCCGGGTCCCAAGGAGCCAGCTCGGGGAGCCCGGGTTACGGGCTGGGGAGAAACGGGCCCGGCTACCAACTCACGGCACCGTAATACTGCTGCTGGCCAGGAGGGGACGGTGGTATCAATGGGAAAGGGAAATGGGACTAGAAGGGGTAAGTAGGGCAATTAGACATTTAGATATTCATCCAGCCGTCCGACCGTCTGTCTGTCCATCCATCCAAATACTGCCAGAGCCCCTATTACATGCCAAGAACCGTCTAGGGAAAACAGAATTTAAGAGCTGAAAGATGTATCAGATCATCTAACACTATGAGCTCCTCGCACACAAACACGGCCGATCCAGTTTGACATTTTGTTTTGCAGAAATGTGCCCATAAAAATGGTCAAGAATAAGCCTACTTTTCAAAGCAGTCACATGCATATTATTTCACTAGGTTCTTAGAACATTCCTCCACGGAGGTAGTAATGACAAGGGCCATAATCCCTATTTTTAAAATGAAGTCCGATGCATGGCAGAAAGGCGCCAAGGTGTCCTCTGATCGCAGAGGCATTAGAAACAAAACCTGGGTCTTCTGACTTGCAGCTCACGCACTCCGGAGTATTTCCTTGTAAGCCGTGCTGCTCTCCGCGACCCCCGCCCAGGGCGAAGGTGAACACAGCAGAAGTTCTCGCCTTCTACAGTCCCCGCCACCCAACTGCATTTCCAACGAGCACCTTCTACGTCCCATGGTACCAAACCCACAGACGCCAAGGCTTATAAGCTATAAAAATATTTACTGCTGGATATTGAACTTGAGCTCTTGATGGAAGAGAAGAACCGAAGATGAAGGAAGAGGGGAGGAAAACTGAACGCAGTGAAGTTCTAACAAGTGTCTGCTTTGCTCTGAGAGGCAGGAGCGAGAGAAGACAAGGACAAGGTTAAGTGGGAAAGAGGAGAAATGGGAAGGGAAGCGAGTCGAGGGTGCGACTGCAGACCCAAAGAAAGCGCAAGGGCAGGGGTGGGGGTGGGGAGATGAGAAGCCCAGGGTCCCTCTCACCCACTCCATGACGGTCAGAGAGCAGGGTCAGGCTTCGGGAACAGCCCAGATCCAAGGCTGTGAGGGCCCCTTCATCCCAGCCTTCCCGAAGGGAGTGCCGTGCAGGGTGGGGAACAGGGTCATTTGCCTGAAGATCAAGCCCTGACCTCAGATGTCCCATGGGACTCATTTGCAATGAAAACCATGTACCTTTCAAGCAGAACCTTCCACCTGGGGATCCTCAGCAGAGAAGGAAGGAAGCCCAGAGCCCAAACAAGCAAGTGTGGGAAGGGGGTGGGGGCGGGGGCTCAAACTTTTGAAGGAATGTGAAACAAAGGCCAGAGAAAAGGGAGAGGAATGTGACCAGAGATGTGTGGAGACACGTAAGGTAAGACCCGATGTTTTGCTTCACCTTAAAACAGATTGCAGTTTTAGATCTCACTTAAAATACTAACAGTACCTGTGATTTAGAAAAAGAAACTTTTCAAGTTCTCACCCCATCCCCACCATCTTTATCCTCTGACCACCCCCCAACTCATTCACTATGCAAACCCTGGAGAGAGGAAATTATGTACCTTTTCTTCAGCTGGAAAAGCAGACAGAGCCTTGGAATGGTGGCAAGGAGATGGTGGGACACAGCCTCCGGGGGGAAGCCTCTGGAAGCTTTGGAAGGGCAGACTCAGGAGCTCACCCTTCTGAGGTAGCTGCCTCTCTCTCGGGCCAATTTCAAACCATGGCCAAGTACTCCAAGGATTAAACTGTCTTCTAGGACTGCTTTGCTAGAGGAACAGCTAGGAACTCTACCCGTAACCTCAACGAGTTTGCCCACAGATACACCAGGGTGTGGACAACGCCTAGCACATGCCCGTCTCAGGCACAACACACCCACAGCTCGGCTCCAGTCTTCCCCTTCAATAAGGGACATCTTGACACATGGTGATTCCAGGTGCAGGTATGGAAAGGAGACCCCTTTATCCTCCTCCAAACTCTCCATCCCCACTGAGAACAGGCCGTTGAGGAGGGATTCAGTAAGGGGCGAGCCCCAAATTCTAACCTGAGGAAACTCACTCCAACTGCCCCAAACCACATGAATCTCACACTCAATGATCAAAATGTCCCTGAGATTCCCTCACCACTTAGTGGCCCCCTATCAGCTGACCCGACGTATGCCACCCAAGGAGACCTCAATTTCGGCTTTCCATACATCCGTCAAAACGTTAGTCGATAAACTTACACTGTCATCTGTCCCTTTAGTCTCTGTGCTTTTAAGCCTACTGGTCATCTGAGCTGTTCCTGAAGATCTCTCCTCCCCTCCCGGATGCCACACACCTCTTTCCTCTAGTCCTCTTCCAGCCTCAGACGCTGGCTTCTCTCTTGCTAACTCCGCCTCAAGTGTGGTCCTTCCCCAAAGCGGAGTCCTTCACTGCCCACCGTCTCCTGCTTCACAGGGCTTCGACTGTGCCTTGCAGCAGAAGACTCACTCCCCTACCTGCTTCCGGCTCTGAACACACTTGCTCACTTCAGCCCGGCAATCTGCTGCTGAGGGGACACTCCCTCCAAACCCATGTCTCACAAGCCACTCGGACTGAAAGCCCAGCTTGCTGTCCTTCGTCCTGAGCCCCCTCCCGCTTTTGCCCCTTCTCCACGGCATTGTCATTCCTGGGCTCTCAGGCTGCAAATCCACGCCTTCCATTTCACCCCACAGTAAGCCAGGCGCTGGATCGCATCAGTTCTATTTGCTGAAAGCTCTTTAACCCAACCTTCTTTCCCCTCCGCCCAGGGCCCCTTCCTGAGACTCTCCCAAAATAGTCTTTAAGCAGCCTCTTTCATCTCCCTTTCCTCTCATTCACACCTCTGGCATTCAATCTTCCTAAATACAAGCCTGATAGCATCTCTCTGCTCACCCCCCCCCCACCACCCGCATTCACATTAAAGTCTCAGATCCTCAGAATGGAATTGGAAGTTCTCGACTGAAAAATCATTTTGACACTTACCTGTATTCCAATACTTTATCTCTCCTTATACAATCTTTTGAGAGTTCTCATGTATAGTTCTATGTATCTTACCCTGGTTTTCTTCATACCCACTCTCCTCCTTCTGCCTCCAGACTTCCATACCTACCACTACTTGTGTGTGAAGGGTCCTTCCCCGCCCCGGATCTACGTACTGGAGGTCTTCTTCAGCCTTTAAGACTCATCTCAAACCCCACCTTCTCCAAAAAGCTTTCCAAAGTCTCCACACTACTGAGCTGACTAGAGCATTTAACATATTCTGCCCGGCGCACACTGTTGGAGGCACCCACCTGTGCACCTCCCACACCGCCCAGTGTGATGCTCTTTAAGAAGTTATGTGCTCAGTAGATGTCCTCTGAATCGAGTTATCATTCTAGTCAAAGTTTTTAACAATCCCCATGGCTTTTGCAGTCCCCAGTATCGTGAAAGCTCCCGAGTCTGTGCCTTCAACCTGGTAACAAAAATAGCTACGAGTTTCTGAATGTTTATGAGTTCCTGGCCTGGTGCCAAGTATTTATGACGCACTATCCTATTTCATTCCCCAGCCAATCGATGAAGTATTAATGGACATTATTATTTGTTCTATTTTTCAGGTGATAAAAGTGAATTACTGACAGGTTCAGTAACTCACCCAGAGTCACACAGGTAGGTTAAGTGGCAAGACTGGGTTTGAAATGTAGGCCTATCTGATGTTAGAGCTTGTTCTCAGAACCAGCATTCAATAATACTTCTTTGCTGGGTGAATAGATAGAAGGATGGATGGGGTGGGTAGGTGGATGGAAAGAAAGAAGGAATCAGCTTCTTGCCTCCAGTTTTCAATCCAATATCTGGCTTTGCTATCAAGAGGAACTTTCTAAAAAGTGATTTTGCCGTTTTGACCACCCCTCCCCTGGCTAAAGCCCTCTACGGTTTCCCATACCCTTAGAATAAAATCTGATCTCCAAACTATGGCACAGAAGTTCCTCAAGGACCCTACTCCCAGCTACTTGGAAAGCTCCATCCTTAGCTACTTCTCTCAGTGGTCCCCCTTCCCCAGCCCCCCAGGACTAATTACAAATCCTTGTGCCAGGTTTTCTCCCTTCCACATTTTTCAGTGTCTCTCATTCTGAAAATACCATTTCTCCCCTCCAACCCTTCCAACATTTACCCTTCAAGACTAAACCCTAACCACCCCCCCACCCCATCCCCATGCTCTGATCCTTCACTACACAAGAAGACACCTTTGAAGCTGTAGTTCTAACTCAGCAGAATCACTACTAGATTTCCTACACAGCTAATCCTCTTTTAAGAGGCACCCCCTTATCCAGGGAGCCTCGGTGGCTCAGTCAGTTGAGTGTCTAATTCTTGATTTCAGCTCAGGTCATGATCTCAGGGTTGTGCGATCAAGCCCTGCATCGGGCTCTGTGCTGAGTGTGGAGTCTGCTCAGGATTCTCTCTCTCTCTCTCTCCCTCTGCCTCTGTCCTTCCCCACCTCCACTCACGCTCTCTCTAAAAAGAATAATAATAAAACAAAAATAAATAAATAAAAGGTACCCCATTATCCTATAGACTTCGGATGTCCTGCTGAGCAAATAAAAACTAATTCCCATGTATCTCATAACCCTACACTATTGTCTCTTTGGAGCAAACTCTGTGGTGTGCCGTTAATCCTAGCCTGCCACCATTATTAATAATAGTATTACATTAGGTTTCAAAATCGTGGGAATTTAAAGCTAAAAAGGACCTTAAGATTTGCTACAGAAAGGGCAGGAAGACTGATATTGGAGGAGCTACTGGACTATGACCCCCTTCCAGAATTTAGAATCCATCCAGCTTGTCACTTCACGTATAAGAAACCTAAGAAATAGGGAAGTTAATAAATGCCTGGCCAAAGTGATACGCCTTCATCCCTGGATCTTCTGCTCCAGAAACACTTACTGGGCACCTGGCATCACACTAGGCATTCAAGTCCCTAAGGGTGAGTAAGAAAGGATCCTTGTCCCTAGGACATTCTAATCTGGAAGAGCCCGCATTCTCCTCCTTTTAACATAAGCCACGAGTGGCGAGACAGGGAAGCGTCAAGGAATCTTATCTACACTTGAGGGATCAAGAAAGGCTTCCTTGAGGTTATGGCACTTGAGACTCCAACGGGGATCTAAATAATGTGTTAGAGTTAGCCAGGTTAAGGGCATGGTCGAAGGAGGGAAGAGAATGTCCCCAGGCAAAACAAAACAAAACAAAACAAACAAAAACCCAGGATAAACAAAGGTGTGAAGGCCTAGAACAGCACGGAATACTCAAGAGCATTACAAGAAACTATGTGTCACTGAGGCATAACACACTAAAGCTGATGCTTCTAAGATTGCTGTAACTGTCAACTCTCCCCAATAACAGGTCCACTGAGACCCCTACCAGCCACTTTCAACCCACTCACTGCAGGGGGGCCCAGAGGTCATCCACTCACTTCCCATCTTTCCTATTTTTGACTTCCAACAAGGGCTTTTTCACTCCTCTCCTGGTTACCTTGCTAACAAATACTGTTACCTTAAGTCTAACCACAATACGTCATACTGCATTTTAATCCTAAATGCTTAGGTCTGGGTGAAGTCCTTGAGAAACAGACATATGGAAAGAGGACATCTGGGCTCTCTGTAGCATCTCCCACCCTCACCTGAGACATGGGAGCCCTCATTCTATGCTTTCTTTCCCTATCCTTATACCCGGCGTGGGTCCTGCGGGCACCAGCAACCTTTGTCAGCAAGCCAGCTCCCTGAGAAGCCAACCGTACAGTTTTCAGAACCCTGAGCAGAGCCGAATAGTTAGCCGGGGTTCCAGTGTTCCTCATTCAAGTTCACTTGTGTGCCTTCAGCGTAATCATTCCTGCTACCGAGATTGCAAGATCCAGGCCTGTCGCTCTGCACCTGAGCCTCCACCTGTTGGGATGATAACCGTCCCTTTCCTACTCGCTAGCAAGTTCCACCGGCCTGGCTCATTCCCGGTCAGATTCCCACACCTGGACACTTCATGTTCACTTTATCTGGTCCCCTAAGCCCAGCCCCGCAATGACT
Organism: Eumetopias jubatus; assembly: GCF_037043125.1. Taxonomy (NCBI): domain Eukaryota; kingdom Metazoa; phylum Chordata; class Mammalia; order Carnivora; family Otariidae; genus Eumetopias; species Eumetopias jubatus. The sequence goes on from NW_028274819.1 coordinate 94,611,502, forward strand.
TGTCTGATCCAATGTTCGGCTGGCATAGTATCAAAGCCAGGGCACCGGTAAAAAAAAAAAAAATTTTTTTTTGACTGCCTGATACATTCCAGGGCACCCCAAACTAATAGAAAGAGCATTTAATTAGAAATCTCACAAGCCAGTTTCAAACGAAACATTTGTTTGCTGAGGGCCTGCTTGGGCCATATGTCAGGATTAGCTGCCAGTCGATGGAGTCGTGTCGGCGGGCTCTGGTTTGAGTCCCAGCTCTGCCACTTGCCGTGTGACACTGGCCTCTGGGTCTCATTTTCCCATTTGGACAAACGAGAGATCCCAAAATTTTATGATAGGACTGTGAACATCAAATGAAATAACCACCATAAGATATTTAGCGCAGTGCCTGATACATCACAAATGCTCAGTAAATATGATGGAGCTGCTGGTATTATTATTAAGGCGGCTTCCGTTCCTTTCTGTAAAATGTGGGATAAATATCCTTGCCCGCTCTCCCCAGAGGATTATATGGACAAGCTTCAAATGCTCGAAAGCATTACTTCCCATCGTAGGGACCACATCTACCTGGGGTGCGGAATCCCAGTCCTCCCCTGCTCAATAAATGATCATTTCCAAGGGATGGTCTCAGGAATCTGCATCCTAAACAAGCACCACGGTAGATGTTGCACTCTCAAATTTGAGAGGACTCCAAGGACGAATCGAGGAGTAAGTGACGTTTTCTGTCCCAGACAACAGAAACCTCCTTAGGGCTCTTTGAGTCAATCAGCTGTTCAGAGTGTACCAGGTTGGTGAACTTGCTGCAACAGAAAATGAGTTGAGTTTGCCATAGAAACTGGCAATGGAGAAGAATCTAAAGCCGATGGGGAGCGGGCATGGAGGCGTAGTTCTCAAGGTAAGGAAGGCCACGACTCAGCACCCAATGGGAGAGTGTCACCTTCTTTTGGTATGGGGAGCCTGACCATTATCATTAGAATCCACACCCACAACCATGTGACAGGCACCCTCCCTGCCTCTAGGGGCAACGAGTTAAAGCTGATTCTGATCTCTAGCAGTCCCCAGTTCCCAGCAGACAACCATTCCGCCATCCAACTCTGCGCCTCCCATCCCCATGCCGATTCTGAGCTTTCGTCAGTAATCCTCCTCGGTTCCTTGTATCAGCACGGCAAATATCCAGGAGAATTAGCTAGCTCCACTTTGAATTTTCCCATAGCACATGCTCAAGTGCCTGAGACAGAAAGCCCACAGGTGTATTTGCCTAACACTGACATGAATTTACATGCTGCCTGCAAATGCCTCTGTTAAGGCTGTCCACCTAAACTGGTTCCCAGTTCAGTTTACTAGGACTCCCTGAAGCCGGCTGTTTTCCAGTTCCTCTCTATACTCCTGGCCTGTCACTTAACCATGGACCCTCATAAAACCACAGCATGGTAAGTGGGAAGGGCAGACCCAACAGGAGCTTTGTAGAGGGGGAATGGGGCCCAAATCACAAATCCCAGCAGGGCCCCAAATGCCCCTTGGATCCTTCTCCTTAGGGAGCAGAATACCAAGTCACTTAGAAAAAAGATCTTCCCAGGCCTGTTTCACCCCTTGTTATAAGGTCCTGGAGCTCCCGATCTTGGCCCCCCGCTTACCCATGATGATAAACCCAGTCTCGGGTCCCCAAGGAATGACTGGTGTGGAGCAAGACTGGGGAGGGCTCATTCTGTCCAACGCTCTCCCTGGTGGATGGGAAGCACAGGTCCAGGGAGAGGACAGGACTGTCCCCCAGGGGGTTAACAGGCAGCGGGACATCCCGACGCCCAAGCACAGAGGGCTGAACAGCACGAATCTCAGTGGCTCCCCCTGCCCCACTTTTTAGAATACTGGACAGGGAGGACATTTGAAAGGGTAAGAAACGTACTACTGTTTCTCCTAAGAGGAGCTCCTCCTGATCCTGTATGGAACCCACCCTTTGTGGACCTATGATATGGACTCTAAGCCTGGGGACAACTCCGCCATTGGGTCCAGTTCCTTCCTTTGTGGACCCCACTGTGCCTTTGGTGGCAAACTGATTACCTGGCTGAAGAACAAGGCCAGGCGGCGACTAGGAGACAGATGCTTTTTTGTTGGTGCTGTTTTCCTTTTGTTTTGTTTGAAGGGCGCAGAGGTTCTCTTCGAGCTCAGGCTACGGCAGAGTCTCCACCTGGTCCCAGCCCGCCGTTCTTGGGCCTGGACAGAGCAGCCTGCGGCATTTCAGCAAAGCGCAGCAAAGGACAGGGCTCCCAGGACACTGCCTTTCTGCCCTAACACAGTTCACACAATCGCAACAGTGGAGCTCCACACAGAAGGGGCCTCCCTCACCTGCCGCAAGAGCAAGATTTTGACAGAGATGAACATCTCGTTCCCTCTCCTCTGTTTGGGTAACTTGCTGAAGTCCCCTGGGGGCTTTCCAAGATGGGCCTTTGGGTGAAGGGTACAGGGTGTTCACAAACAGGTTTGGTCTGCAATTTGGAACCAACAAGGTAGAACTAGACGGTTGCCAGGTCACACTGCTGGCAGAGAAAACTCAGGAAGGTAAGCCTGACAATCCTCCACACTCGTTAACTACTCACTTGGTCATCTACACACTGACTCACAGGGTCCACCCTGGCCCAGGCCTTGCCCTCTCTCTGCACGCTGCCCCTCATGAGTCCTCATCTCTGTAGGTATTGTATAGATAATTCGGGTCACTTCCTATGGCCAACAAGCTCCATTTACCCCTTCCTCCTTCCCGATCTTGTTCAAGTAACTATGGGAAGTTTAAAAAAAAAAAAAACAAAACTTCTGCTTACAAGGAAATGAAAGGTGGCAGAGCCCATCCAAAAACATTTGCAAAACATTTAATACCTAGAGGCATTCTCACTAGAAATCTACTTAAGCCTGGAAGGAATGACTTGTCTGGGGTGGGGGGGTACATCCTAGCAGGGCCTCCGGTTGTTGATTAAGTTATTAATTGACCAGTTAATGTCAGGGCAAGGTCCATGGAAAGTCTTTGGCCAAGCAGAGAAAAAGCAGACCCTCAACCACCCTTCTACTGATGTTCCCAGTCCAGGGAAGTGATGGGTGGACAGAGCGCCGGGGACTGGGTAAAAGCTGTTTGCCTTTGCGACTCAAGCCAGAGAGAAGAGATCCCTCATCACAAGGGCTGGAGCCTCCATCCATCCTGCTCCCCCGCCCCCTGGCTTTCCTGCAGCTTCTGTTCAGCCCAGAGTTTGGAATTCAATCCAGGAACAGGCATGACAAACGCTATTTTTCATTTCCATGGAGACCGAGGCCTGCAATAGAACCAGGACTCCACGCCTGAAATGCCAAAACAGCCTGACCCACTTTTCCCCCTTCCTACAAAAACAAAATAAGTTTGTCTGGGTCCTGCCAGGGCTCGGGGAGAAGCCAGAGCTCCTGTTATCTCTATGGACACGCTGAAGAGGAATGATTTAGAATAACCTTTGTGAAAACACGGATGATGCTACAGAAATTGTCAGGCATGAACTGCTGTACCCTAAAGGCTCTCAGACTGCACCAAATCCATCCTGCATCCTCATCCTAACCTTCTGGAGGGAGAGGTTCACACCCCCCAAGAGACGTACTTAATGGCCAGCGACACTACTCCTAGAATCCGAACTCAGGGAACTGTTTCCCTCAACTTCCTCTTATACCACTTTCCCCCTCACTGTCTTCTGACTTCCTTGGACCCTTCTGTTCCTGAGACAAACCAAGTCCACCCCTGCTCCAAGGTATTTGCACTTGTTGGTCCCTTCTGCCTGGAACTCTTTAGAGAGTTTTGAATTCTGGTTCCTTTTTAACCTTCAGAGTTCAAATGTCACCTCCCTAGAGCAGCTGGTCTTGAATAACCACTTGCTGCGTCTAAAGTGGCTTTGTCAGAGCCTGTCTTTCCCCTCTCGCTCTTGAGAGCTTCTTCTGTATCATCACTTAATAAACTTCGATTGTTTAAAAAAAAAAAAAACAAACCTGCCTTTCCCCCTTCATGGCATTTAGGAGGAACTGAAATTGTCTTTGTGTTATTTTGTTAACTTTTTTTTATTAAAAGTGAACACTCGGGTGGGGGGGGCGCTGTCTGTGGTGTGGGTCCCCGAAGCCTCCAATACCATGACTGGCACCTGGGACCACAGACTCATGGCATGAATAAAGGAATGAGCTCTTTTTTAAAGCCATTCAATCCACTGTTCAGCCACTCTGTTAGACATTTCTTTCTTAAGCCTGCCCCAAATCTGCTTTCTTATAACACCAGCCCACTGGTTCTTATTCTGACTTCTGGATCCATGTAAACTGAAATATGACATCACTTCCAGGTTCTCTGCTGGCCTGGCCCCTTTCCCTCAACATCAGTACATGTGTCTGAGTTTAAATTCTGAGCTGTTCTGGGCTCTTGAGAAAAATGAGTTGATCTCCCTGTGAGTCTGCGTCCCCTGTCTGCCGAACGATCACAACTTACCTTACTTGGGTGAGGGGCGGAATGTTAAAAAGCAAACGAACAAACAAAGCTAATTAGTGCCTCCCCAAAGTAAAGGTCTTCCTATAATTGCTCATCAAGTGAAAAAAGTGTAAGAGAAGCAGGAAGTAAATTCCCAGTGAAGAAACCGAATCTTGTTTCTAAATTTTGTCCTCTCCTCATGGCACAGACAGGGGGGTGAGAATTTCAGTTGCTGCTATGCACGCCTTCAGCTAGTTCCTTCTTCCATGGGGCTGGGAAGCTAAGAACTTAGGATGGAGCACAAGATGCTGAAATTCATCACAGGAACTTACTGGTGTGGTACCATTTCCTTTCCCTGAGATTATTCACTACAGGACAAACACCTACACTGGGAGACAGTCCTGCTGGGTTCGTGGGCAGTGCTGGCTGAATGGATCTGCAGCAACAGTCTGTTGTCTGAGAGGGACCATAGTGGTCTCGTAATCCACTCCCCTCCCCCCCACCAAATGCAGGAATTCCCTCTGCGAGGCCCTGCACTCACTAGATGGCTTAAGACAGCTCTAAAGGGATTTTTAGCACCATGGTCCTTATTTCTCTCCATGATTCTTGGTGACCATGATCCATCCAGTGCTCCCTGAGCTTCAGTCTTTGGAAATTAAGCTAACTGTGCTGATTTGATGTCCGTGAACAAGCATTTACTGAACACCTACTATGCGCCTCCAGCCCTGAGAAACCTATTCATCTTGAGGGCCCCACAGGGCAGTGACTCTGTCGTGGTTCTACGTAGATACACAAAGATTAAACACACAATTATCAAACATGATTATGGGCACACAGTAGGGACTTAATACTTTCAAACTGGACTCACTATCAGTCTCAGCCAAATCTAAGTACAATCCCACCCAAAGTATTCCAGAAGCCTCAGCACTCAGGAGAACGGGACCTTGTGAAAGCAGAAGGCGCTAAGCTATCTCAGGAAGCCCCTTCCTTGAAAGAGATCTCCAATCCTCTGGGAGGCCACAAACCACTGGAACAAGGCAGGGAGGCGTTCAACTGAATAGAACTTCCTTTGCCCCTCAAGGGCCCCTCCCCCATCCTCAGTAAGAGAAATGCGCTACTAAAAGTGAAAGGAACTCGGGCACGACCCATCCATCCACCCATCATCCATCCATCCAACAAACAGCTGAGGAGACCACACTCCATGCCAGGTAATGTTCTAGGCATTAGGGATACAGGCTCTCCCTCTAAGGAATGCACAATCAGGTGGGAGACAGACATGTAATGAACTAACACCATTACATGTCTGTCTCTCCCACCCAACACCATGTGATAAAAGAGCTACTTGGATTCAATCACAATAGCTTCCCTTACTACCTGACAAGGGAGCCAGCCAGCCCTGACTCAGCCCCTTCCCCGTGTATGATCTGATGGCAAACCACTCCTCTCTGAGCTTCAGCTTTAATTATGCAAGAATAACGAGTGTGGAGGCCACCTAATCCCCTCAAAGACGTGACGGGAGGATGATGAAGAGCATCTCGAGGACGCACTGTGAACTCCTGAGGGCAGGAGCTTCTCCGACATAGAGGGACTCAGATCTCAATTAGGTGGAGGATGCAGAAACAAGACCTGGGCAGTCTGGGGTCCTTGTTAATGTAGCCTCACCAGTAGCCTTTCCTCCTCCCAAAAGCTGCTGCCATGCTGTCCAAAGAAAGTTCTTAGCTCGGCAGCCTAGCAGATGAGGAGTGTGTGGGGTGCAGGGGACTGAGGGCGAAGCGGCAGCACTTAGAGCACCCTGCCCTGTCCCCCTCCCCCCACCCCGCTCCTCCCTAGCTTCGCTGTTAAAGCCAAGTATGGCAAACCCTTTCCAGACTCCCGTGGATTGAAGTCCAGTTGGGATTTACTTTTGTGCTGGCGATCAAACAGAAGCAGGCTGAAGAACAACCATTATGTTAAAATCACAGAAATTTTAGAACGAAGGTGACTGTACGAGGTCAGCCAATTATGCCTATAGACCTAAATCACTCCAGAGAGCCTTCACCCTACTTGAAAATGTATTCAGGGTACAAAAATCCAGGGCTCCCCTTTGTGATCCTTCATCATTGCCCTCTGCTACCACCAGGAAGTTCCCAATGCTTAAAACAAAAGTCTGTTATAACGCATTTAATGCCACTTTCTCCATTCCAGTTTTCCAGGACCCAGGGTCAGTTCATTAGCTAGAACACTTCCTCTGTTCCTATCCTCCTTTCTTTGGGTGGAATGATTCCAATTCCCCAAGCCTATTTTCAGAAGTTAAAAGTCATTTCTCCTACAATCTCTCCACCAAATCTCTGTTTAGATTATACCTCAAGTGACGGAAAAGTCATTAATTGACCGATGTAGTTCGGTTCACCTTTGGACAACTCTTTTTATTTTAAGCTCAAACTGTTTCCTGTGGCTTCCTACCAAAGGTTTCTGCTCCCCTGGCAGACACAGAATTATCTAATTCTTTTTTTAAAAAAACTTTATTTTTGAGGCGGGGGGCATGCTAGTGCGGGGGCACATGCGAGGGGAGGAGGGACAGAGGGAGAGAGAATCTCAAGCAGACTCCCTGCTGAGTGCAGAGCCCGACTCAGGCTCGATCCCACAACCCTGACATCATGACCTGAGCCAAAATCAAGGGTTGGACGCTTAACTGACTTGAGCCACCCAGGTCCCCATAATTCCTCTTACACGTGCAATTTGCACACGGCTCGCATGATCCCTAAGCCCTTTCTCCTCCAGACCTGCCAGTCCCTCTGGCATCCCTCGTACAGCATGGCTATGGACCCCGCAGCCACTGGGCTCACTCTCCTCTGAATGAATCCCGGTTCATCCCAATCCCCCTTATACTCTGGAACCCAGAAATATAATCTCACAGAGAAGCGCTCTGAGGAGCTCAGAATAGAGCAGAACCACCACCCCATGTGCTTTTGGAAATCAGAATGCAAACATATATTTTTGGAATCATCTTCTGAATCAGGAGATTCTGGAATTAGTCACTGTTCTCTTATGGGTCTCTAGCTACAGCCTAGAGGCTAAGGAAAATGTATGCATGGGTACCGTATGTATGCATAACCCTACAAGGAACACCCCACCCCCAGTCCTTCCCCTAACCAGACAAACCCTCGTTCGCTGCGACGATGAAAAATCCACCCAGTTCTCAACCCAACTGGGGCTATCTCAGAATTCTGAATGTTTATAGGAATATCTCCAGGCCAGACGCAGAACCACAGACCTTAGAGATTTCTTATCTGGAGATGTCCAGTCCTGAGCAAATGTTTTCCCTCCTCCTAGTCCACAAACGTTTGTTCCTTGGACCCTTACAGCTTAACTCACAGATAAGCTGAGGTTTTGCCGAACTGGCCGAGAGCAAAACTGTGAAGTTCTGAGGTCATTAGGCAAACTGAATCCAGCCATGTCTTGTCCATAACCAGGAACCGCAGGGTGCGTGTGTGCAAACACATGGATAGTGAGGGCTGCCTCTCCCTTCACACCCCATCGGGCTTTCCAATCACACTGTCTGATTTAGGGCCAGCAAACTATGACCTAGATGTATATGACCCACGAGCTAAGAATGGTTTTTACATTTTTAAATGGTTCGGGGGAAAAAGAAGAGTATCTTGTGACATGTGAAAATTGGATGAAATGGAAATTTCAGAGTCCATAAATAAAGTTTTATTGGGATCTCGGCCACATGCATTCGTTCACAGACTGTGTCTGTGGCTGCTTTGGCTGGACAAAGCAGACCTGAGTCGCTTCAACAGAGAACAGCGTGGGCCACAGAGCCGAAAATATTTACTCCCTGGCCCTTTCCAGAAACAGCTGGCCAACCCTTGGCCTGACCATGTGTGACCTTGAAAAAGGTCTTTTCTGTGAGCCTGCTTCTCTTCCATCAAGTTGCAGAAGGGGGTGTCTGTGTCCCCCAAACAAAGAACCCGTGCTTGATGACGTCACAAGTTGAGGGAAAAGGTCGCAGACTTGCTCCCACCTGCAGAGGAAAAAGCCTACGCAGGACCATGAACGAGAGGAGGTTTCTTCTAGGTAGTATAGAAAAGCTCCCTTTCCTTCGTTCTTTCCCAGTGGGGTATAACTTTCCATGGCCTTGACGGTGACACACTTCTGCCACGGGCAGCTCCCCAAAAACATCCCTTTCTCCTTTCCCTTCTTTCAAGGCCAGCTTTTTCCACCCTGGCCCTAAACCTCTCTAACCCGTGAAGTGCCACTCAAGGCCAGTGGGGGAGAGAGGGAAGGTGGGAAGCAGAGAAGCCAAGGGGGTGTCCACAGAAGCACAGTCTGCTAGCAAGTGTCAGAGAAGGTCAAGAGGCAAAGTTCCCTTTCCCCAGCCCTGGCTGAGAGCTTGGCTGAGCCCCACGGAGACAGAGAGCTTCGAGTCCTCCCCCACCCCTCCACTTGCCTAAATCAAGCAAATAACTAACAATGCAAGGAGGTGTGGGGGAGTAAGGACCAGCCACTGGGTATCTATTTTCTGAAAACACATGGCAAATCTCTGAGCCAAATGCCCACTAAGCCAAAAAATAAACAAATCCCTTTATTTCCCTGAGACAGGAGCTATTACCGACTTCCCCTCCGGTCCTCTCCTTCCGCTCCCCAGACCCAGTGGTCCCATGGTCCTCTCCCTGTCGGAAAAGCAGCATCTGCCCACATCTGAGAGGGTCGGCTGCCTTATAAGCCTCCAGCCTGCCTCCTTTCCCTTGCTAACCTCTGCTCTGGTCCCCGAGCCCCCACCAGGGGCACCCCGGAGCGAAGCTGGTAGGTGGAGCACAGGAGCACATGACCTGTCCGCACCTCCCCCGGAGGCTCCGGCCAGCTCTCCATGACGCACCGCTAATTCAATCCTCTGCTCTCTTTTCTCCAAGTTACAAGACCCTGAATAAGTCTTGTTGGGCCAAGGGGACGCCCTCGGCCCAGCCCACCCCCTCCCTCCAACCGACCAGTGCCCACCCCTCAGTGCTCCAAAGGTCTGCTGAAGCAGGGCTACTATGAGGGAGGGGAGGAAGCCGGGGAGGTGGGGGGGAAGAGAAAAGCTAGGAAGGGAAAAGAATCTCTGCAGCATGATGTCACATCGGCTGCTTTCGGATCCCCCAACACAGAACAGAAGCAAACAACATGGACTCCGGATTTACTGTCTTGGAAGGGTTGTGTTCTCAGCAGCTCCGAGCAGCCTGCGCCAGCTGGAAAAAGCACACGGCCAGACAGACAGGTCCTCCTCCTTACAGCCCCCAGGGCCCCGACCCGAGCCCCCGGGGCGGGGGGGGGGAGCGGCAGAGCCACCCCTCCAAAAAAAAAAAAAAATGCCCGGAGGAAACAAAGATAGACTGACACATACACACACACAAGCGTCAGTGAGCACTAACCTGGAAGCCATTAGGAACGGTAGTAGAGTGCAGTGCGGAGGAACTCATTCATTCATGCATTGGGCAGTGGGGGGGGGGCGGGGGCGGGGAGCGGGGGGGCCTGAGGACGTCGGAGGGCACTCACCTCCATGCCCACCCCACAGCCCTGTTTCTAGCGGGGAAGGGAGTGGGGGCGGGGTGCTCATAAGCCCGGGGAGCTGCCTTTCTCTGCTGTTTCGCACCGCTCTGGAATTGTAAGCATGACCCCCCCTTTATTTCCTGCCCCCCTCCCTCCGCGGCTGTTACTTGGTGTGGTCGCGCAGCGTACAGAAGTCCCTCTCTCCCTGCTCCCTTTCTCTCTCTCTCCCCCTGACTCCCTCACAGACAGCTGTTCTCCAGCCCCTGCACGCACGCGCACAGGCGCGCGCGCGCACACACATTCAGACACGCACCCCTCTTTCGCGCACATGCACGCGCGCGCACACACACCCTGCGGCCAGCCGCTTTACATAATGCAACTCTTCGGTGCAATTATTCATGCCCGTTTGGAGGACAGAACCACTGGGGCGGCGAGCATTATTTCCTCTTCATCCCCAAACCTGACAAAACACATGATGATGCTCCCAGGAGATCCTGCGCCCTCTGTGGCCACCAATGATTTCCCAGGTGCTGCCTATTAGGTCAATCTGGATCAAGGAGGTGACGCTAAATCAAAACACAGAAGCCTGGCTCAGAAGAGAGCCCTGCCTTTCAAAGGATGACAGCTGGTCTCCCTGCCTGAGCCTTGGGAATAGAGGAGAGGAGGAAGGCAGCTCTGGAGACCCTAATCTGTGCAAGAAAATGGCTGAGGGCCTCTTTAGGGTAGCCTCTCCCAGAATTCCAAGACAGCAGGCTGATTCTTGCACACAAGGAAAATGACACTCAAGTAAAGCACTTGCTGTCATGACAAAGGAGGCTCATCTGAGTTTTCAGACTCCTAAGCTGCGCCTCTTAAAAAGGTTTTTTCCTCCTGTCCATTCACTGAAATGCAGTGATTTCAGTGGCACTGAAACAGCCCCTAGACAAGTGTTCTTTCAGACGAGAGGCAGTCTCTTCAACAAGGATATTAATGAATATTGTGAAAGTCATCCACGGCTCGCAAAGTACTTTCCCTCACAAATCGAATTCATCTGATTTCCACAACACTCCACTATAGAGACCCCATTATGACTACATCTAACGTAAGGATGCTGAGCCCTGGAAGGTCAGATGGTCCCACAGCAAGAAAGGCTGAGCTGGGAATCCAGATCACCGGACTGGAAGTCCCATGAAAATCAACTAGCCAACGCCCCGAGCATGACTGTGAGCCTCTGGAGTTATTACCGTCGTCTTTTGATGGGAGTAGCAGGGGAAGCCCAACCATGAGCCCAAACAAACAAATAACAAAAAGAATGATGATGGTTAGCTCAGTGTTTCTCACACTTTAATCCCCTGAGGATCTTGTTAAACCACACGTTGATGTGGGAGGTTGCAGGGAAGGCCCAAGGGTTGGCCCTTCTCATAGACCCCCAGGGGATGTCCATGTTGCCACTCCATGGACCACATGTTTGAGTAGCAAAGGTTTGGTTTATGCATTCTCACTCTTTGGATGTTCCTAAAGGACAGAGTCCTGTCTGTCTGCTGCAGCTGCACAGGATAACATGCTGAAGGTGAATACTAATTATAATCCATTGATGTCACCTTTGTCCTGGTCACCAGACACATGCTGGGAGCTAATACTTCTTGGGCATGTGTTGGCAAAACATCTCACTTTGGGACTGCCAAGCCCTATAGGCTCAGCATGAAAGGTCTTTCCAAGATTGTTTCTGTCTGCAGCCTGTTGATAAAAAAGCAGCCTCATGGTATCCAGGAAGCACAGAGGTTTGAGTGTCTGGCCTCCACTTTATTAACCTAGAGGAAGTTCAGCTCCAAAGAAAGGTGTTCAGAGCTCTGCCCCAACTCTACTCACCCCTCCCTGTCCGGCTCAAGTCCTGCCTCTCCTGAAATACCTTCCTCGCTTTGGACCGCCCAACTCCTTCCCCTCTTCTGCTACTCCATAGAAAGAGCTTGGACTTTGGAGTTGAATTGGCATGCAAAGCTAAGTTTGCTGTTTTCTGGCTCTGTAACCCTGTGTAAGTCCATCTACCCCCGTCTCAGACTTGGCTTCTTCATCCGAAAAAGCCAACAGTATCTCTTTGCTCTTGTACACCATTGAAAAAAATGATGCAATAAAATAAATGCATGGGAAAGCACCCAAGAAAACTTAGTACCTTCCCCGACCCCTGCCCTTATAAATGACAGTACACAATTTGTAACTTAATTGGAGATTCTGTTGTTCACTCTGTTGGCTTTCTCTCCCCAAGAAGATTGTAGGCTATTTCTTTCATGTCCCTCCAACGCGTAGGAGTACTGGGTACAGCACAGGTATTCAGTAAATATCTTGGTACTAACTGTCCCGTCCTCTATTAAGACAGTAAACAAAGGGGTTGGTGGAGTCAACCAGCTAGCGCTCTCGTCTTGGCTTCCCCACTCACTACATGACTTTGGACAAATCGTACACACTTTTTGGGGGCTTTCCTTCTTTGACTATAACATGCACAAATTCATCCTCCTTCTGAAACACCTCTACATCCCCCCTATTGTGTTAGTACCTTCATGGTTTAGATTAATAGCAATGGGTTAAAAGGTCAGGCTAACAGATTGGACGATCCTGACTTCAAATGCTGCTTCTCTCAATGACTGATTTTGTGACCTTTGAAAAGTTGGTCTCACTAAGCTGCAGGCTTCCTCATCTTGAGTCAAAAAATAACAGAATCTTACTGGACTGTGGGAGGATTAAGTGAGGTAAATACACGTAACAAGCTTTTCACTGTATCTGACACAGCACCAGTCCGATAAATGAAAATACCATTATCATCAATATTGGTTAAAAATAATAGCTATTAAAAAAAAACAAACAATGAAAGATCTTTTACTGTTGAAGCCTTCAACTGAGTCTGGACCTCAGAAAAATCTCGGTTCCTAGGGTGCCTGGGTGGCTTGGTCGGTTGGGCATCTGCCTTTGGCTCAGGTCATGATTGCAGGGTCCTTGGATGGAGCCCCACATCGGGCTCTCTGCTCAGCAGGGAGTCTGCTTCTCCCTCTCTTTGCCCCTCCCCCTGCTTCTCTCTCAAATAAATTTTTTTTAAAAAAAGGAAGAAAAAAAGAAAAATCTCAGTTCCTTAAGCTGCATGAGCTATTCATGTTATTTACTGCTCCCCCCATCACCAAAATCTTTTCTACCAGCCCCTCCCCAACTGGACCTCATTAAATAATAGAAAGAGCAGGCAAATCAGAGAATCTGGGCTGTGTCTACTGTGTTATAAAATGTAAGCCTTTCTTTCCTGATTAGAAGCTCCTCACTTGAGCTACATAAAACCAAAATGATTCTGATTAAAAAAAAAAAAACAAAACAGAAATAGAGTAGGTGCGATGCAACTTGCTAATGAAGTGAATGATCTCCTTAATCCTGCCAACAATGTTACAAAATAGGTACTTATCACTCCCACTTTTTCTGATGGGTTAAATAAGAGGCAGGGGGTCGGCTAACTTTCCGATAGTATTTGATTAATGAGTAGAACATGTATCCAAAACCCCGGCTGCCTTCCCCGAGTGCCACCCTTAAGCACTGCATCATGCATGAAAAGAAGGTGCTACTGATGTGTCATCAGGAGGCCAGGGGCTAAGATTTGCACTGCTCCCTCATCCTCCCTAGAAGTCCCAGCATAAACTCTGCAGAGGCTGCCAGAGTCTAAGAGATCCAAGACCTGTGATCGTAACAGAGCAAACCCCACCCCCATACTCAACATCCACCTTTTAACAGCTGAGCTATTTGGCACCTAAATTCCCAAACTGCTTTTCTGTAAATGAACTTAGGAAATTGAGGTGAAAGTAGGTATCTTTTTCTGAATTAAACCTTTCCCTTAGAGATATGGAAAACTGACATTAGTTTCTATTTCTTAAAGGAAAAGAGGTTTTCTGAGTCCTGTGCAGTATCAAAAGCACTTTCCAAAGAGGACCCTGGAGGAATCGGGGGAAGAAAGAGAAGTTAAGGTACACCTGCAAATCCAATCCAGTCCCTCTCAACCCAGTCCCGTTTGATCACATTCATAAAAAGGTTGGTGTCCACATAGTATCTTATTCACCTCAAGTGCTTAATAACAGCTGTTGACAAGAACGGGAGACAAAGAATGAGGTCCTATTATATCTTTGAATTCTATTCCCATCCCAACGAGAAAACAAAAGACTTTTTTACATGGTAGGTACTTTCAAACATTTTAACTAAATCTGCATTTCTTGAATGAGAGGCAAAAGTGAACCTGATTATATTACTATTATCATCCAAAACATAGTTGCTTTTTATGAAGCATAAATATCTAGGAGATTCTTGAAGTGTTTGGTTAAGTCAAGGAAGGAAAAGGAACAGAGATCTAACATTTACTGAGACTCAACCACGTGTTAGCCCCATATTTTATTTACTTATAAAACTTTTCTTTAATCCGATGAGAAAACTAAGCATAGAAGCCAATCCTTACCCAAGGTCACACAGTATTTCTAAAACCTACATTTTGGGGCACCTGGGTGGCTCAGTCGGTTAGGCGTCTGCCTTCAGCTCAGGTCATGATCCCGGAATCCCGGGATCGAACCCCATATCCATCCGGCTCCTTGCTCAGCAGGGTGTCTGCTTCTCCCTCTCCCTCTGCTGCTCCCCCTGCTTGTATGCGCTCTCTCTCTGCGTCAAATAACTAAAATCTTTATAAAATAAAAAATAAAAAAAATTAAATCTACGTTTTCACTACACCATGCTACTTCCTTCCATAAATAAACACCTATGAAGTAAAAGGCACTTCAAAAGTTACTGCATTTAATCATAACCAGTTACAATCATAACATTGTATTTAATCCTTGAAACGACACTGCGAGGTTAAGTCCCACTGTTCCTGCTCAGGCCAGTGACCCATTTATTGCCCCTAGGGTCCAAATCCACCCTTCTTTGCCCTGCCTCACGATGCTGGAGCTGAACCCTGTCAACTTCCACCAGCCTCCTAATAAGCCTCACTGCCCCCCCCACCCCCTTGGTGAGGATTTCCAGTTTACCTGCCCCAGCCTGCAGCACCTCGGAAAGCTTCTGGGCCACACACTGGGCCACAACCACACTGTCTCCAAAGAACTCTGGATCGCAGCCTTGTGTGGTGATCACCCTGTGTTCCTTTGCTGGGTGCTCTGCCTTAATCTAAAGATGGTGCCTGCTCTCTACATCCACTTTTCCTGCCTTCTTTAGAGCCCTCTGTTACTTGTTAGTGATTCTTAATTTTAAATCCTGCCTGTCCACTCACTGATGTGCTTCTCTCTCCTGACTGGACGCTGATGCATAGACTGCCACAGCGGTGAGCGAAAAAGCAGCAGCATACCCACCCTCAAGTTATGCGGGAATAACAAAATGGCTGAAAGTCTTCAGAGCATTCTATGAGCCAGACAGAGACTTCATGGATTTAATATGTACTCCTTCCTTTGATCCTCACATCAACCCTACTTTACAGATGAGGAAGGTGAGCTACCTCAGAGCTTCAACAATTTCTTCGGATCACACAGACGACAGACAGAGGAGTCAGGATTCGTCGCCAAGCCCGCTCTCTGCCATGCCGAAATGCTGCCTCCGTCAACTGGCTACAGCCAAGGAGTGACAGAGGGCCAAAGAAGTGCGAGTGGGGCATACAAACACAAGAGTTGTTCACAAAGTTTGCAAGAGAAAGAAGTTAAATTGTTAGCCAGAGAGGTCCAGATATATTCAAAGAAATCAAAATACAAGAAGGGGCCATCATTAAAGGTCTTTCACGTCTGTCTCTGTAGTGGGCAAGAGCTGGGCTACCCTGGGCATCAGGTGCTCCGGAGACCCCACAAAACAACCCTTTCCAGATTGAAATGCTCAGGATACTGCCCCTGTCTTATGAACCCTTCATGTGAGAGAGCCGATAACCCGCACACTTCCACCCTGCCCTGAGTTCCCCAACCCACACTCTAATCCTTGGAAGCTGGGCTGGGGGTGTCCGAAAGGGTATATTGATTGCCTCTGACCCAGCTGCAACCCAAGACATGTCATGAATACTGCATCTCTCACATGAGGAGCCGTGATGTCTACATGATTAAAAGCTGAAGCGAGAGCTGGGGAGAAAAGGCAGTGAGGGTGCAGCCGACTCTCACACGGCTCCCACTCTGTGGTGAGCCTGAGCCACCACCAACCCAGCACCTACTCCTGGGCAGCTATTAAAGCCTGTCTGAGAGCCAACCGGGCTCTAGGCAGCAGGACACAAAGACCCAGCCCCTGGCCCACTGGGAACAGAACCTGCCAGGCTTAAGTGCTCCCTCTTCATATTAGGCCAAGCCCCTTGCACCATGCATGCCAACCCCCTTCTCCCAATTTCCTTGTAATCCTACATGAACGGAATAATTAGTTTCTGAGTATCACCTTTTTCTTTTCTAAATGTTCCCAACCACCCATTTCTAGGTTTTCAGCGAGGATCAACCGTAAATCCGCTCAATGGTCTATGCTGGTGGTCCCCCAACTTGGCTGCACTTTAGTATCACCTAGAAGCTTTTATACATTCCCAGTGCCCCGTCACCCCCAACACCAATTAAATCAGAATGTCTGAGGTGACAGTCAGACATCAGTGTTTAGAGATCTCCAGGTGATTGCAATGTGCAGCAAAAGTTGAACCCACCACTGGTCTATACAACTGTAACCCTAATTCTCTAGAAATGTAATACAGAAATTACTTCTGAAAGTATAGTCTAATAATCTATATTTCCTAGAAGTCAATTTTTTTTACCTAAGACTTTTCATCTCTTTTCATGATTTCCCAAATAATAATCAGAACTAATACTCATTGAGAACTATGTGCCAGGTCTCGTTCTAGGCACTTTATGAAGGTTACATTGGGTTATATCGCAGTTAATCTTATTACTCCAATTTCACAGAAGAGAAATTGAGCCAAAAAGATTACGAGCACATCTGCAAGTTTATTCGGTACACCCAAGACCTCACTCAGCAAGGACTAGAGACTGGAGCAAATCTAAGAAGGTCAAATTCTCCCCATGTTCTTTTCTCTGATCCTTGGGTTTTAATTCCACCCAATTACATTTGCTCTATTCTTCTGGTCTTGAAAATTGCTCTTTTAAAAAGAGAGGACAAGTCTGGGTAAATGTGGTGATGGTCTCCGGTGCAGTGAAACTTTCTCCCTCTCCTAGATGTGCAGAATTCAAGCAGGTGCTCCGTGGCCACAGCAAGAATCCACACAAGGTGGCAGGAACCGAAAAGTGTTCTGCCCCGGAGAGAAAGCGCACATCCCCACATGGATTCAGAACATTACATCTTCTATGTGGAAAGGTCCAGGAAAGAGCCTGGAGTTGATTCCCGGGGAGGAGAAAACGGGATTGGGGGAAATGAGGCTAAATCATGACTCTGTGGGAAGCAGGTGCCAGCAGGAGTCTATGCGGAGCCCAGAAGTCACAAAGCAGATAAAGTTAAGAGGGTAACAGGCGGGACTGGCCACTCTAGGGCCAACCTGAGAACATCATTTTTAACAGAAAAAAGGCAAGCTGTCTTCTTTCCAGGCAATCCTAACTGCCCAAGCAAGAAGGCCCTGAACCAAGGGACTACCCAGAAGGGGAGGCTGGAGACCTTTAAAACATGGGCCCATAACTAATCTAATTATTTAATTATGCAAATTAAGTAGTTTAACTTGGCCCACAATCCCAGGGTTAACACAGGTTAACATGGAAGAGGATTAAACAGTAACACAAACCACTTAGCCCAGTGTTCTTTCCACCACCCAAAGAGTCACCAAGTTCTGGACTGCCACCAGCTGCGCTCAGCCCCTCCACATGTGACTCTCTCTGTCAAAGGCAGATAACACCTGTTCTATAAAAGGGTGATGGTGGGCACCTGCGTGGCTCAGTCGTTGGGCATCTGCCTTCGGCTCACATCATGATCCCAGAGTCCTGGGATCGAGCCCCACATCGGGCTCCCTGCTCTGTGGGAAGCCTGCTTCTCCCTCTCCCATTCCCCCTGCTTGTGTTCCCTCTCTCTCTCTCTCTCTGTCAATTAAATAAATAAAATCTTAAAAAAAAAAAAAAAGGGTGATTGTGAGGAAGAGAAGACACAAGGTCAAGTGCAAGTCCGCAGGTCCTAGACGCATGCAGGAGTACCATCCCATAATGGTTACCTTGGTGTGCTGTTCCCCTCCCCAGGCACTCACTTCCCCAGCTCTCTGGACTAAGAGCTGCTGGTGGGAACTGCCCCTGACCAAAGAGAACAGCCTCACTGAAAGGATAATGTCCCCACACCTAACGGACAGTCCCTTTGTGAGAGGACGTGAAAATCTGCCCCTCTGCCTCTATTTGGGATAACTGCAAGGCCATTCCAGATCCAGAGCTTCTCCTGGAACTGACCAAAACCTCCTGCAAGTTCATCAAAATTTAACTTCTTCCTCTGCCCAAGCCTGATTCCCTCGCTCATTTACAGGTTTGTTCCCAAGAGTGCTTTCCAATAAAGCTCTTGCAAGGCAAATCTGTCTCTGTCTTTTCCAGGGTCTCTTTGCAACCCAAGACATACACTACTTAGCATAAAGGAAGGTGTGTGAATAGGGAAGCAGTGAGGGACATGTTGCTAAAGTATAAGGAAAAAGCCTAATCTCAGACTCAGGAATTCAGTACAAGTCTGGGATTTCTAGAGCGTTCTAGACCCCTGGGACAGGCAGATAACCATGCTAGGTCTTCTACCTCTGTCTGCTACAGGATATTAAGAGAGACTAAGCCCCTCTCCAAATCACCTCTCTGCAGAGGTAAGTGACCTCTCCTTAATCCTAGATTAAGGTCTTAAAGAGAGAAGCCTGCTTGCTGGTGCCCCAGTTAAGATGTTGACATGTACTTAAGAAGAGGTCTTGGTCCCTCCTGCCACAGGCTGGAGGCTGGGGCCACATGATCATCCCCTCCACCCCCTGCCCACTCTTCCTTTAGCCCTAGAGAACCAGGCAGCTTTGGGAGCTAATGGAGCACACATCATGAAAATCCCGCTGCTAGGTCCCCGGGTGCTGGTGAGAAGAACGGATAGGGTGGGAGAGGCAGGGGGTCATAATGAGTGAGGGGAAATCCTAGTCCAAGCAATGGCTGTCGCCAGTTGGGGGTCTTTGGGGCATGCTAGGAGGCTGCCGTGGCCTCCTGCCCACCCCACATAGCCACATGTCTCAGAAGTTGGGCTGGCCATGGGGCCAGGCAAGACAGAACACCTGGGTGGAGAGCAAAGCACCAGAGCTCATTTTTCAAGCCTCCTGACCCGGCTCCTACTTAAATCAACAACGCTGACTCTCCAGGAGGTAACTAAAAGGGCTCTTACACAGGCATTGAGAGAACTTTCATGATCTCTCTTTCCACAGGGGGGCACAGAAGTATGGCCTCCTGGAAGTGCTGTCCAGTGCCTGCCTTTCGGCAGAGGTACCACCCTGCTTGGTGAGGTTGCCAGAACCTGGCTGGGCTTACCCCTGATGGAGATTATTTGTACCTACAGACATCTTTTCTCGGTATCCATTTTCCCCAGACATGTCCAGCTGTGGCAGTTAGCCCCCTCGGGCACCCTCTCCAAAGGGTCCTGCGGGGCTGCTAATGCTATGGCTCCCAAGACGGGCCTCCTTGAAGACAGGGACCCAATACACACTTGACTCTAGATGAGGACAACACAGGCTCATGGAGGAGTGACCGACATGCTGCAATCCAACACTCACTTTAAAAGAGCGTCCACCTTCGTGAGATATGGGGCACCTAGATGACACTGGTGTGTGACCCTGAATGAGTCCTACCCTTTCTCTGGGCCTCAGTTTCCCCATCTGTTATAAGAAGGGGTTGGTCTAGATGACCCTCCCCCGCCCCCCCGGGGTTATTTCCTGCTCTTAAGTCCATGATCACTGTTCACCACCCACATCTCCAAGTGCGAATAAGTAGCAAAAAAGATGAGCTCTGTGACCACAGAGAGAGAGGCAGGAAGAGAGGGTACCACTGACCACAGCAGACAGGGCCAGCGACCCAGGCCACGAGCTCCTGGGCTCTGTCTCTTTCGATCTTCTCTCTTCTACCCACATCACTGCCTTGAACTAACTGCCTCCTCTCCTCCTATCTCTGCATCTCCAGAGCTAAAAAGCTATCCAAGTGGTTGTGCTGGGCAGCTAGAAGTTACCTCTCTTTCCAAACTCGAAGCCAATCCTCATTAAAGAGTTTTGGCACCGCCTGACTCATCCAGTCAAAAGCTAACAGGGGCTGGAAGGGGATGGGTAGGGGCCGAAGAGATCAGAGTAAGGAGATGAAGTAGCTGACTGGCGAGCTGGGGACACTTACTCACCACATACATATGCCAGGACAGCCTGGCCGCACCGTACCCTCCAACCACATCAAATCTCACCCAAATCAAACTCCCTTCTCAGAGTCCACACACTGGGGATCATTCAGCCGTGCACCCCAGACCCTGGAGCCTGCCTAACACAAGGAGGACTGCAGAATAAGCCCCTGACCTTCTGGCAAGGACTTTTCTTCTACAAAGCTCGATGGAGTGTGAAAGTCTAGTTACCGGTGGGCAAAGACCAAAGCTCAGCATGGACCAAAACTACAATGTGGCTGTGAGAATAATTAAAATAAACTTGGGCCTCATCAACAGAAGCAAGGAAAGCGGTAATAAACTTGCCATAGTTAATACTGGTAGGAGCGTACTTAGAAATAGTACCACGCTTTACAAAGGGAAGTTATCAGATGGCATAACTGGTTTTGGAATACAAGGGAATACTCAGTTTTGGCAGTCAAACGTTGTTAAGAAGCTGGCTCACAGAGGGTGCGCTCCTAGTCAAGAGGCTGGCTCCCCACCCCATCTCCAGAAGGGTCCAGATGACCTTCCAAAACCTCCGCACACGAGATATCATCTGTGGTGGAGAGACACCCAGTTGTAGATCACAGTGAGGCTCCAGTGTATGAATGAGTGCAGGGCCTTCTGATTCTTGCACCAAAACCCACTAGGGATCTACATCTGTTTCTATTCTGTACATTCTTCATCCCTAAATTGAGAGGTAAGGTCCTTCCCTCTACTGTTAGGGGCCAGAAAACCATCCACAGACTCCACCCATCTTCAAAGCAGAAAGGCCTTTTGATCTCACTCAGCCCAGATTCCCACCCAAAGCAGCGATCTCCCCTGCAGCTTCTCCGAGAAGAAGAAAAAGAAACCAATCGAACTTTTCCATTAGCCTCCAAAATGATGAATCAATATTCTTAAGTAATAGGGCAGATAGCCAACTCCTTCTCCCAAGGGAGGTTGACAA
This sequence comes from Eumetopias jubatus, assembly GCF_037043125.1. NCBI lineage: Eukaryota > Metazoa > Chordata > Mammalia > Carnivora > Otariidae > Eumetopias > Eumetopias jubatus. The sequence continues at coordinate 94,632,726 of NW_028274819.1, forward strand.
AATGAGTCTCTCAATCCACCAAAGTCCTGTCCCTGCATTATCACTGTGGGTCTCTGAGCCATCAAAGGTATCAAAACCCTCAGCAAGAACAGAAATGGTCCTGTGAAGCTTCCTGGAAATCTCGTAAAATACGCCCAAGTGGGAGTGAGTGGGTGCTAGGAAGAGTCTGCCCACTGCTGTGTTCCCTGTACGCTGACATTTGTAATCAAGATGAAAAACATCCATGAGACATGTCCTGGAGGACTGGCTTGTTTTCTTCTAAAGAATCTAGCATTTGACTCACCAAAAACCCTTGTATCAAGATCTATAAATACCACTGCCTGGGAGTATGGCATCAGAACCCACTCTTCACCCACTGGCCCTTTGCCTGGCCTTGATGATTTCCCAGCACAGCCCAGGCGGCAGGTACAAGCAGAAGAGCTCAATCCTCCCAGGCTGGGTGTCTCCCTCCCAATCTCCTCAACTTCATGCCATGTCCACAAGCAGCTGGATAAATCTGACTCCTGAATGCAAAGAGAAATGACAGAGCACGGGAAGAGAAAGCAGTGCTGAGACGGATACTAAACGTGGAAACCTCGAGTCCAACAGGATCATTTTCAGAAAAGTAGTGGTTGAGCAAAACCAAAAAGTTACAATAAAAACTTGTTTGCATGCTAAACCCTAGTGCCCATTTTGGCTCAGGGGTGCTCCTGGGGGTAACGCCTCCCACGTACCCTTGGTTATACACCCCCATCCCCACCCCACCCCCGCCGAGCCACCATGGATGCTTCTGTATGTTCTTCCTTGAGGTCAGGAAGGCTGTACAAAAGGTTCAATTTAAGCCAGGGGATTGAGTTGGGTGTGGACAGTAATTATAATACCTTATATTTATGTCTAGCTATTTCTGGCCTGCAGCTTGTTTTCCCTTCTGATTCCCTCCGAAGAGGTCAGTCAGCCTTTTAGATGTGGCTTCTGGCCTCCTCCCGACAGCATTCCGCTGCTCATCAACAGCACCTCGCCTAGAGGCGGAAGCCAGGCAGGGATTCTTCTCCTCAGTCTATAGGCCAAGAGACGGGCAGGGCAAATGGCAGGGACGCTTTCTCAGAGCAAGTCACACAGCTCCACCTGAGAGTCGTCGGTCACCGACTTGAAGCACGTAGGCCAGCTTAGCCAGGGCACCTGGCCTCTAAAAGACTATTCGAATCATGATCTCCAACTGGACGATCAATTTACCAAAAAATAAAAATTAAAGAAATGGGTACCTGGGTGGCACAGTCGGTTAAGCATCTGACTCTTGGTTTTGGCTCAGGTCTTGATCTCAGGGTCATGAGATCGAGGCCTGCACTGGGCTTCCCACTTGGCATGGAGTCTGCTGAAGACTCTCTCGCCATCTCCCTCTGCCCTTCCCCCCAGACACTCACTCTCTTTCATCTTCTTTCTCTCTCTCCCTCAAAGAAATAAATCTTTAAAAAATAAAAATAAAGATTTCACAAAAACATATATAGTACAACTGATGTGCGAATTCTGTTGTAAGAACTTTATAAACATCAACTCTGTTAATTCGCATGACCACCCTATAGAGCAGGTACTAAATTATCCCTATTTCACAGGTAAGAAAACTGAGGCACTTACCCAAGATCATAGAGATAGTAGCTGGTGGGGCCAGGATTCAAACCCAGTGGACCAGCTCCAGGGTACCTGCTCTTAACCACTAAGGAGAGGCCCCCTTGCTCAAATTCGTGAGCCCCAGGCAGATAGCTCGACTCCATCTGTCCCCACATGATTCTGATGGCCAGTCGGGTCTGGCAATGACTAAGTGAGTGGCTCTCAAAACGACAGCGTGCTTGTTGAGATTCAGGTTCCTAGGCCCCGGAAGTTCTGGAACTGGAACCTAGAACGTATAGTTTTAACGAGCACCTAAGATGGTGCCAGGGCAGGTGGTTCACAAAAGGCACTGGGAAAACACCAGTCCTATCACTTGTCCCCAGTCACCTGGGACAAGTAAACAATTCCCTGGGGCACCTCGCTGGGGCCCGCAGAGACCATTCATTCTGGCTGGCAGCGGGTGCCCTGGCGGCGGGGGCAGGGGGGTGGTGCTGGCTGTGTGAGGGCTGTTCTGTTCTTTAGCCTTGGTGACAAAACTGCCTTCTGACGGTGGAGGAGGAGGGCAGCGTGGGTGACCGAAGACACCGTCCCTCCACGCTTGACAGGCTGCTCATCACAGGGAGACATGGGGTTGGTAACAGGAAAAGGAAAAAAAAAGACTGGGCGGCCTGGGCCCCAATCTCCCATTGCCAGAACAATGGCCTCTTCAAACCCTGACATGTGAACTGGCAGACGGCCACCAGTAAAGAAAAGAGCTCGCTGTCCCTTTAAGGACGCCCTCTCTCCACAAAGGTCAGAAATGCCAGCTCAGCCTGCCCAGCGGCTGCCGTTTTGCCACTTTGGTGCCCCAGGGCCCAGGGCCATGCTCCCCCTTCCAGCTGGTTCTCTGGGCACCTGCTGTCTTCTGAAAAAGGCAGAGCACCTGGGGGACAGCTGCCGCTCCAAATGAGGTTCAGGGATCCATCCGGCAGGAGCGGCTGATGTGGAGGAAACCCAAAACCTCATTTGCTTCTCCAAATCATTCCCTGGGGAGAGTTAGTCCCAAGAAAGTGGGGCTTAGGGGCCAAGGTCAGAAGCATGACCACAGGAGGAGGGATGGGGTAAGAAAACTGACCGAGGAATGGACGCTCCAAGAGAAACATGGTATTTCATCCAGAGGAGCAAAGGCTGATGGATGAAGGATCCAGAAATCACAAAGAGATGGGGGTAGGGAGTGGAGGTTAGGCGGAAGGGGGCGCTGCGGCAGGAAATGCAGGGTAGTGGTAGGGCAAGGGCTTTCCTCCCACAGACTGGGTTTGAATGCTGCCGCTTTATGTAACTGGGGCATCTTCCCTAACTTTCCTGAGCCCTGATTTATTTACTGAACAGTAAATAGCTATTAGAAACTAATCATGTCGGGGCGCCTGGGTAGCTCAGTTGGCTGGGCGACTGCCTTCAGCTCGGGTCATGATCCTGGAGTCCCGGGATCGAGTCCCGCATCGGGCTCCCTGCTCAGCGAGGAGCCTACTTCTCCCTCTAACCCTCCCCCATCCCATGTACTCTCTCTCTCTCTCAAATAAATCTTTAAAAAAAAACAAACTAATCATGTCGGTTATTAGTGTACTAGCCACTCCATGTGGGTCTCAGAGGCAGCTCAGATAGTCAGAGTTCATGCTCAAGAAGCCTGAATCCTAGACCACACCACCACTTCTAATAAGTCAGCTTGCAAATAGATGCCATGAGGAAAAGGGGTATTCACAGAGCAAACTGCCTGTGTTGGTGCAAATCATGATGCTCCTGGAAAAACAACTCAAGTCTATTCATAATATAAAGCAGGGGTTGGCAAACTTTTTCTGGAAAGGGCTAGATATATAATATTATAATATTGTATTAGGCTTTGCAGACCATAGGGTCTGCCATAACTACTTAACTCTTATTTCTATAGGATTAAAGCAGCCGTAGACATGTAAATGAAAGAACGTGGCTGTGTCCCAATAAAACTTTATTTACAGGGGCGCCTGGGTGGCTCAGTTGGTTAAGCATCCAACTCTTGGTTTCAGCTCAGGTCATGATTTTGGGGTCGTGAGATGAAGTCCCACGTCGGGCTCTGCGCTCAGTGCGGAGTCAGCTTGTCCCTTGCCCTCTGCTCCTTCCCCTGTTCACACTCTCTCTCAAATAAATGAGTAAAATCTTTAAAAAAAAAAATTTTATTTACAAAAAGAGGCGGCAGGCTGACGGACAGCATTAGTGGAGGAAATGGTGCAATCTTTGCGGGAGACAAAAGATACGGAGGCAGAAACCCATCTTGCTCTTCTGCTCTGGGACTGAGTATTATACCCGTTGACTTGATTTCCAAGAAAAGTTTCTGGCTAACACCAGCTTACTGCAGTGACTCCTGCTGGTTTCTTAAGCATCCGTGTCCAGAGTTTGCTCGGCATCTCTCTGCCCTTCCAAGATGTCTTTTTCTTGTTCTTCTGCACCACTTCTCTTCCTTGAGATTGGGAGCTTAAAAGGGGCAGGGTCTCATTCCTCAGCAAAGTCAGCGAGGTACTACTGACCCAATCGCCACCCCTCGAAGTGTCCTCCTCAGCGACCCTCATGGCAAACATGTCCACCTCCAACCGAACATCCCGGGATATGGCAGGTTGGGGTTCTTCAAGTCTGTCCGTCTTCCCAAACAGCTGTGCCTCTCAGGGAAGCCAGGAATATTGTTCACTCACTCACGGATTCATTTAAATAGGGGAGTGCCTACTATGTGTGGGTAAACCTTAGAAAACACCAACTTCACCTCTGCCTTGAGTGGCGCTGCAGAGAGTCCGCTATGACGCGTCCTCTCAGAAGGCTGCCCTTGTGTTCCCTTCCTGCTCCCTGCTGTCTTCCTACCCCAGAGCCCAAGCACTTCAAAAATAACTTTCTCAACTGTACTAACAACTTTTATGACAATTTCTAACTGGCACTAAAAGCAGGGAGGATAAGAAAAGCTGAGAATGAGGCAAAATAGCAAAAGCAAAGGAGGTGGAAAGAAAAGCAAAAAAAAAAAAAATCACTATTTCAAATAAAAAAAAAAAATACTGCCTGCTCACCTCATTCTATCTACATAAAACTACCTCATTCCACAAATCCCTCCTACTACTGTCCCAACCTTCCTTCAAAGCTCTGCTCCCATGCACCTTCCACAGGGAGACTTCCCTCATAAACTCCCCCAAATCTTGAACTCTACAGCATCCCCTGAAATTCTCCAGTATGGCTTACTCTTGCATATGTACCTAATGCATGGTGTACGACAGCCTAAGGGTTCTGTCCTAACCCTTATAATGCCACCCACTCAAAACCCTCTGGGTAACTTTTCCTTCTTCCACATTCCCCACAGCCCACTGTACTTGGCCAGTGCTCTGCCAACATGATTGCTTGACCAAAGCTCTGCCTGGAGGGAAGAGCTGCTGCTGTCTCACAATCTCCTCAGTGACCTGTTATCACTGTTCACACCACCGTTCATTCATTCATTCACTCACTCATTCCTTCATTCAACCAAACGTGTGGAATGTTCATGCGCCATTGTGCTGCAGACTGCCCTGCATCTCATGTGCAAATTCATTTAATCATCAGACCAGCCTAGTATTAACATGTAACGGGCACATGACAACAGAGGTGATTTCAGAAGGGATTATGGCAAATGTGGGTGACTGATGGGAAGTGGCAGACTATCATACCCTGGAAGAGAAGGACTCCTCTACTTGGTGCTCTGATGCTGGCCAAATGGCGGAACCGACCACATTCCCCTCTGAGCCATGACTTATAACTTAGTCACCTGGGTTTTATAAAGGTAGATACAATTTTATATCAAAATGGACCAATGTATTAAATTTAAAAACAAATATCCCAGAAGGACTTGAAGAAAGCAGAGGTGAATACGTATATGGTTATGGTTGGGAGGAACTTTCTACGAATAATGCCAAACACAGAAACCGTGGAGGGCAAGAGTGATTAACTGGATCACATTCAAACAAACACACTTCTGTGTGCCGAAAACAGCCTGAAGTTAAAAGATACAGGATTTCAGGGAAAATACTTCTAACGTGCATGACTAAGGGTTAATAACCTTATTATATTCGAGTCCTGAATAATGAAAAGACAAACACCTCAACAGGAAGGTGGGCAGAGAACAAAAAAGGCATTTCACAGAGGAAATATAAATGGGTAATAAGGAAATTAAAAGCATGTCGCCAATGATCAAAGAGATGCAAATGAACGCAACTCTGAGATACCACTTGTGGAGTATCAGATTGGCAAAGACTAAAAAGAATGGTAATGCCAAGGCAGGCAAGGACAAGGGGAAGAAACAAACACTCATAACTCACTGGTGGGTGTGTAAACTCAAACAACTTTTCCAAAGGGCAACTTGGCACTCGGCATTAAAAGCCATTGACCTAGAAATCCGGCTTCTAAGTATTTATCTGAAGAATGTGAGCACGTTATTTTTAATCTTGAAGAACTAGAAAGAAGCTAAGTGTCAAATAGGAGAAGGGACAAATACTTACATCTTTGCAATACTACCCCTTACACATAATTACAGAAATTAATATTTATTATTATGGAGAGATCAAGTGCTGTTAAAGGATTTCAGAACAGTGTACAGAATGAATTTTAAGTTTCATCTATCTTTACCTTTCTATGTAGAGCATATACAGAAAAAAAAAAACCAGCTCAAAGGATATAAACCAAAATGTTAATAGCGATTATCACTAAGGGATGGTATTATGACTAACTTCTTTTTGACTTTGTATTTTCTGGGTTTTCTACAATACCCAGAGACAATGGGTGCTGCAAAAAACAAAAAAACCCACATATTCAAACAAATTAAAACTACTGACAATTTTTTTCTCAAAAATGTTATTTTTTTGTCAAAAAAGCTCTTTTAGTTCTGATTTTCAGAAGACAAGTAGTATGTGAAAGAACTCTGAAAAGCAAAAAGGACTATACAACTCCAAGAGGGCAATCAATTATCCAGGATATATTTTTTTGAGCACCCACTATGTGTAAATCTTTGTCGAAAGTACCGGAAAATAAAACAAAAATTGGAATGCCTCTCTATTCTCAGAAAAGATTTAATACGTTATAAAAGATAGAACGACATTTAATCCAAGACTGAAATTATGGGGATCCAAGCAAAGTGCACAGAGAATGGAACAGGACTAATTAATTCCTATCTGGGGATGAGATAAATCTGGGATTGACTTCTTCGAGAAGGTGAGAGTAAAGATAATTCTGAAGGATAAATGGATTTCCATAACCACAGACTGGAGAAGCATAAGCAAAGACATCAGGGACGTGAAAAGGTGTGTGTGTGACATGCTCTACAAAGGGAAAGTGTCTCGGGATGGCGGAGACAGAAGAGCCCGTGGAAATTTGGAGTGATGAGGAGGCTGGATGCTCACGACGGGAGCCAGAATGGGGAAGGCCTTGAGTGCCATAGCCAGGGTGTTACCTGTATTTTGTAAGTTACTAGGAGCCAAGTTCAGTTTTTGAAGAAGGGTTGGAAATCTGACCTGTAGGATGGCTGAATGATCAATGACCTGAATGTTCCAAGAAGAGATGAGATTATTCGGCCATAATAAAGGAATGAGCGCTGATACATGCTACGACTTAAATGAAAACATTATACTCAATGAAAGAAGACAGTCACAAAAGAGTCCACATAGATCTATGATCCCCATCCATGAAATTCCTTACAGGGGACTCTACAGAGACAGAAAGTAGATCAGTAGTTGCCTAGGGCTGGGCTGGCAAATAGGTACAGACACGGTTTCTTTCTGAGATGATGAAGATGTTCTAAAATGGACTGTGGTGATGGTTGCACATATTGTGAATATACTAAAACCCACTGAACTGTACACTTTAAATGACTTAATTGTGTGGCATATGAATTATATCTTAAGAAAGCTTAAAAAAAAAAAAAAGAAGAAGAAGAAGAAGAAGAAACCAGCCAGGTGGCTACTGCAACAGACTAAGCAAGACATGGCAGGTTATGAATTCAGACAGTGGCAGTAAGCCACCTGGGAAAGGGCAGAGGACAAATCAGACACTGCAACGAGATAACTCACCATGTGGACAATGAAGAAGAACGAGGAAAAAAAGAGCTCTGAAGCTTCCAAGGTGAATGACTAGGCCAGGATGAGGGGAAGAGAAGGTTGTTGGGGAGACTATCACAGATGTGCTTTCCCTGCGGTGACTCTGAGGAGCTTCACCCCTTCAGGCAGTGAGGAGAGGTGGGGACTGGGAGTGTCCTTCTCCTGGCACGGGTGGCGAGAGGTCTTTTATGACTGGGGACAATTACTAATTCTATTTAGCACAAACGACTAGCATCAAAGTGGTCTTAACTGATGCCTAGAAATATACTTCAGAGAATTTAGCCAGAGACAGAAGTTAAGGCTGCAGTAAACGAGAAAAACCAGGGCCACCTGAGTGGCTCAGCCAGGGAAGCATCCGACTCTTGGTTTCAGCTCAGGTTATGATCTCAGAGTCGGGAGACCAAGCCCTGCGTGTGGCTCTATGCTCAGTGCAGAGTCGGCTTGAGATTCATTCTTTCTCGCCCTTGGCCCCTCCCCCACTCTAAAATAAATAAATCTTAAAAACAAACAAAAAACCAAAATAAACAAGAAAAAAACATACAACAGTCTCAGCATTTAACAGAGCAGCGTCCTGCTCTGAGTCCAGACTTTTGTAAAAAGGAGTTCCATCACTGCTGCTGTAAACGGAATGGTTCATATAAAGACCGCTCAACAACTGAATGGCAGTGGTTAGCGCCTCTTACCAGAGCACCTCACAAGAGTACAACTTGACTTTGCTTGTTTATATCAAAGAAGGCAAGAACATGAAGCACAAACACTAGCTCATGAAATCAGAGGGTTAAAAAAAAGTCATGTGAACAAGCCAGAGTTAGCAGAGGCTAAATACATAAATACATTTTTTCAAAAAGGTACACTTTAGACCAAAAAGATGGCTAAAAAAAAAAAAATAATAATAATAATGTGCACAGCCGAGCAGGGCAGATCACCTTCAAAAGCCCAAAGGTCAGAGTTTCCAGAATTTGCATCCTGAGGTTTGTCAAGTTGAGCCTCTGGAAAACAAAGGGGTTTTGCATGTCATGTCATAATGCCACCGGATATCAACTATGACCATCCAGTAAGGTATAAAAAGTCGAGGTCACTGCAGGGAAGCTATTATGAAACAGTAAGGCTCCCAGTCTCAGGAGAATGGGTCCAAAAAAAGATCTTAAGTGGAAGATAAATCTATTTGCACTACAGCAGGAGAGGTACGTGAGTCCCTCTGTGGAATTTTCCTCTAACATGTAGCACTGGTGAGACCCTACAGAGAAGGGCATCCAGGTCTGGCTCCCCCACTCCTTGAGGCACCCCCACCCCACCCCAAGGCAAGGACCGGTTCCTATTCATCCTCGTGTTTCTGCCACCAGCTGAGTGGGTGCTCCAGAAATGTCTGAGTAAAAAGAGGACAGAAAGAATCCAGTGGGAACTTGAGGAGGGACTATGAAAGGGTCCTACACTCCAGAGATCTTCAGCCTGAAGTCCATGGGGATCTAGAAAGAAAAAATCTGCTGCTCTAATCTCAACTGTCATCTTAGAGATGAGGACACCGGTGCCTTGCCGAAGGTCACACACTCAGCGAGGGGTGGAACGTGTTCCAGGCTCCAGCTAAGTGACCGAGTGACCATACCCATGGGGGACAGAAGACAGGAGAGTTCCAGCAACGAGACTAAAATATATGATTTGCGAGGCTGTTTAGCTGAAAGGAGTAAAACTGACTGATAAGTGGCCTAAGACTATCCCTCCTGGCTCCTTCAGGGGAAGATAATGATCAGAGTTCTCTGTATCTATCTAGGGCATGAGTAACAATTGTGGATTTTAAGTATTTGGGAGAGCAAGGCTATGACCAGGCTCTCTTTAAACAATGTCAAACGTAAGACAATGAAAATGTTAATAGCGGCGTAACATTTATAAGGTGGTTACAACGCGCTGGGCCTCCTCCTGAGTACATTCCGGGGATTTATCTCCATGAATCCTCCCAATCCTTACACAACAGCCCTCGGAGGCAGGCGTGATTTAGCCCCACTTTATAGATGAGAAAATCAAGGCTTGGCAGAGTAGGTAACTTGCCTAGTGTCACGCAACTAGAAAGGAGCGGAACCACCTGCACCTGTCCCTTAGGGTCTCCCACACAGCTTAAAGGGAGGGAGCCCCCCATGATGGAGCAGCCATTCATGTCAGCTTTAGAACAAAGAGGCCCTGCCTGAGAAGCCTAACTTACCCCCTCCAGGGGCAAGAGTCCTTGGCCCAGACTCAGGAGCCCCGTCACTGCTCAGTTCCCAAGATCTGCATTTTCTGGGGTTTGTCCACTCAGCCTTTGAATGTTTTCATAAATCTTATAAAACAAACAGACAAACTGAAGGGCTTTCAAATACTTAGGTAAGGTTATAATGCTTAACTGGATGGTGAACAATGTTTCACTCTCCTTTAAGCTGTACAGATACGTTATACACTTTCTTTTAGATGCAGGATACACTGCACAAATTTTTTTTAAAAGTTTTTTTTTTTTTAATAAACCCTGACCCAGCCCCAGAGTGAAGCCATCAGATCAGCAATGACTAGGGACATGGCTCAGCATGGGGGTAAGTACACTACAAAACTATTCTCCTGTAAGATCACCTGATCCAGAGAGCACAACTCCCCAGAAAGACTGCCCCACCTCCGCGGCAAACCCTTTCTGAATTTTTAAGCTTAAAGCTCCAAATTTCTATCAAGTAAACACTCCTTTTCTCACGAAGTCAAGGACTAGAGTGTAGAGGCTAAGAGCACAGGCTTTAGAGGCAGATACTTTCAGTTTCATCCCAGTTCTGCCATTAACCATGGCGTCTTGGGCTTGTTACTTAAACCTCTTTGAGACTCAGTTTCTTTATCTGTAAGATGGGATAAATACCACCTTTCCCGCAGAGTTGTGTGAGGGTTACATGAGCTGAGGAAGGAAGGGAGGGAGGGAGTGAGGAAGGCTCCTTCATAGAAACATTGTTATAATCTGTAACCCTGTTCTTGCCTGGTCCCAAACCAGGCACTTCTCCAGTTCTCCCCAACAGAACATCTTGCCCACCAAGCTGGGAAACCCATCTCCACCCTCTCTGGCCATCCTGAGCCTGAGGGCTTCACACAGCTGAGTCCAGCAAGCTCACACACCCCTGCCTCACCTGTGAGGCTATCCGTACATGAAACCATGTGAACTCCACTCACCCCTCTGTTCTGACCAGACCACGAAGCTCTCTCTCCCCCAACCAGGGCCTCCCTTTGCTTTCTGTGGTCTAGCTCTTGCTTCTTCCCTGCCTGAGAGACCCCCCGCCCCTCCCTCAAAACTCTCTTGAACAATCTCCGTGGCTTCCATCCTTCAAGGACCAACCCACATCCCACCTTCTCCATTCAAGCCCTTCTCCATTTACTGTGCTCTCTTCCTCTCTGTTCTTGCACACCTTTTTAAGTTATAATTTGTATTCACTAAATGCCTTCATAAATTACCTTGACAAATTCCTCTAACTTTTCATGGGTATTTGTCTTCTCTCTTCTCATGGGCAAAGACCTGTCTTCCAGCTGCTTTATAACTGCAGCAGTGGTTAAGGTGTGAACTCTGGAGTCAGACTGCCAGCTCAAATGCTTTTGGGCTGTGTGACCTTGGGCTGATTCCTTATCCTCTCTGTGTTTCAATTTACTACTTGGTAAAATCTACACCATAATAATATATCGCTCAAAAAACTGCTAGGAGTTAATATATAGAAAACATTTTAAGATATATGTGATATAGTAAAGCTGTCATGTAAGTATTAGCTACTACTTTTGATATCCTTATCATCAGGATCACTATTACAGTGTTTAGAATGAGACAAAGTATCCAGTAAAAACATATCACTTTGTTGCATTTGAGAGGCATCTTTATCTGTCTAAATAAACTAGGGGGAAGCAACTTTGTCTAGGGCTAGATAATAAGGATTCTATCTTTGTGGGCCACAGTTCTCTGTCACAACTGCTCAGCTCTTACCCTGCACCACGAAAGCAGCCACAGACAATGCCATCCACAAATGAGTGTGGCTGTATACCAATAAAACTTTATTTATGGACACTGAAACCTGAATTTCATACAATGTTCACATGTCATGCAATATTACTCTTCTCTTGATTTTTCTCAACCATTTTAAACATGTAAAAATCAAAACCAACAAAACATACTTAGCTTGCAAAGCTGTACAAAAACAGGCAGCAAGCTGAACTTGGCCCGTGGTGGTTGTGTGCTGACCCCTGGCCTACCGCTACACAACGTCTTCCATGACATCTCAAATCAAGACCTTTATTCCACAGGTAGTAAGAAAACCGCCATCGGGTTTTAAGAAGGGGAGTGGGCCCGTGGCCGTGCTTCCAGACAAGCAGCTATGGTCCCCACGACGGGTGCTCAGCGAGACTCCCAGTTCTCCTCTTCTCGGCCCTTCAGAAGCCTCCCGGTTCCCAGACTTCCCGCAGTCAGGCAGGGCCACATGACTAGTTTGAGATGATGCTGAAGGGCCAGGCTCTCCTGACCTCTGCAGTGACTACGCAGGAGGTGCCAGGAGACCCTAGAGCCTGCATCACTGGGCCACCTGCCGTGCCTCACAGAGGATGGCCTCCCTGGAGGTCTTCCCCAGAGCCTCGGGGGCACTTGCATGCTCAAGGGCTAACTTACAGTGAGTTAAGCGACTTGAGTCTGTGCGTGGAGGAGGGCCAGCAATTGCTATCATAGCACAACCGACCAGCTTAATTCAACATCTTTCTGCAAATGTAAACCAAAGAACGGCGTTAAGGATAAGCACACATAAAAACATCTGGCAATATCTAGTTTTCCTATCCTTTCACCTTAACTCATGTAGGAAACAAACGTCCAGCTTTCTGGACGAGGGATCAGAAGCATTCTCCTCCACGTTCTCTCATGAGAAACCCCAAATCGTCTCTTCCAGCAATCAAATTCAACGGCAGTAAGTCTCATAAAGGCCAGGAGGAAGGGTTTCTAGCCGGAAAAGAGAACCTCAAGTGCAGTGGTAGCCCTTATTTATGTGTGGGGGATCCATTCAAAGACCCCCCCCCAGTGGACGCCCACAACCACAGGTAGTACCAAACCCTATATATATATATACACACAAACTATCCTTTCTCCAATACACACACACCTATGATAAAGTTTAATTATTAAATTAGGCACAGTAAGAGATTCACAGCAATAATAATAGAACAATTATATGGTCATAAAAGTTGTGTGAATGTGGTCTTTCTCTCCCTCCATCAAAATATCTTATTTTGCTGTACTCACCCTTCTGGTGATGATTTGAGATGATAAAATGCCTATGTGATGAGATGAAATCAAGTGAATGATGGAGGTGTCACGGCGAAGTGTTGAGCTACTACGGACCCCCTGAGGATCTATCAGAAGGAGGAACACCAGCCTCCACAGCTCGGTTGGCCGCGGGTAACTGAAATCTCAGGGAGCAAAACCCTCCACAGATAAGTCGGGGAGTGGGGGAGGGAACTGCCATACTCATAATCTGATTTGTTTTGATACAATCTCTGCCAACCATCTCACATTCTAATAGAGTAAATTTCTTTCTTCTTAAAATAATAATGATGGTGACCAGAACCACAAAAAATCATGGTTACAGCCGCTTATTTCAAGCCAGGAGCAGCTCCCAAAGTAGAAACCTGGATATGAGGTGGGAAAGGTCCGTCCTTTAAAAAAAAAAAAAAAAAAAAAAAAATCTGTGAAGCCAGAAGATCTGGTCACTGCCCTGAGCCGTCCTGATCACTCATGGGATTTCAATGCTTAGATGACCAGCACTCAGTGCCCTGGATTTAACAGACCATGGGAAAACTCCCAATTCCCAACCCACCAAATAATAAAGTCAATCTCACACTGTTAGCGAGACGGTGTGCCTGCTGGGGGATGTTTGTAAATGAGTATTTAATATTTTCAAATGAAGGTTCAGTGTTTCCTGCTGGCTAAAGAAGTATACCAAGAGTCCACATCACAAGCCATCGCTCTGTAAGGACTACAGCCCTTCTCTAAACCATTAGTGAAAAGGAAGCTGAGAGCCCAACTATTCTGCCCAGCACCACCCTCTCATCTATTAAATGACAATTTAATCCCACTTTCAAAACAGCTACCACCCAAGGCAAACAGAAGTTACCTAGCAAGGTCACACAGCAGGTGAGGAGGTGGTTACAAAACTCAGATTCACGAGTTGGCCCTCCAGAATCTCAAGCTACTGAGGGACCCCGACCTTGACTGCAGCTCACCTTCTGGTAAACATCCGAGTAACTGGGAAGCCTGGCTCTAAAGGAGGCCATACCCAGGCCTTCCTCCTCCTCTAGAGAAAATTTCTCACGGAAGAACCTCGGAACATAAACTATATGACCTGATCTTGACATTCCAAAGACAGAAATTCCAAACCTTTTCCTTATGTCTAATTTAAATCCTCGCCTGCAACCTTACCCACTTCTTCTTTCATGGGCCTAAACCAGAGCTGAAGAAGGAAAGTGTTCCGTTTGTTAACAGATGTGAACGGGGAAAAAAGAACACATACGAGACAACTGACCTTCGGGAGCTAATGAAATATGGCTGACCACAAATCTCCATGAAACATGGAGGAATGCAAAAATGAATTTCTGTCCCAGCTACTGGTGAGGACATAAGTGAGCAGGCTCCTATACACAGCACTCCTATTCTTAAATAAACAGTGTGAAAGTAGCACGAATGCTCACTCACCCACTCAAACACAAAGAGAAGCTCAAAATTCCTCTCCTCTGTGGACCACGGCCTGACCACAGAAATGCCTCCCCTTCTCTGTGTGTGAAAAACTATGCTCTCTTTACCCTATTTTCCCAGAATCGGATTCTTGCAGCACACTGAGACTTTCCTGAAGGTCGACTGTGGAGACTGCACCCACTGACCCCAACAGATGTGAGGACCAGGAACAGAAGGACAGAGAACCATGGACAGATGTCACTACCGTCTGCCATATCCTATGGGCGCCAAAGCACCTGCCCATGGAGCAGCCCCACAAACCTGGAGCTCTTCTTGGCACCTGAGGTTCTGAAGGCCTACGGGAATTAGGGATATCTTTACATCACACACCCAGCAAAAAATAAAGAAATAAATGATAACCATGAGAAGCTAAGGAGGACTGAACTGTTCTTCGATTTTTTTTCTTTAATTTTTAAAGATATTATTTGTGTGAGAGAGAGAGCGAGCGAGCATGTGCAAAAGCAGGGGGAACGGCAGGCAGAGGGAGAAGCAGACTCCCTGCTGAGCAAGGGGCCCAATGTGGGACTCAATCCCAGGACCCTGGGATCATGATCCAAGCTGAAGGCGGTTGCTTAACGGCTGAGCCACCCAGACGTCCCCAAGATCATCCTTTGAGACAGTCTAAAGCCGCTAACAAAGGGGAGGCTGAATGGAGGGAAGATTTCTCTCTCACCATCCAGCCACTTGTCAATCACAGACGCGTACCTTGATCAGCTTCACCCAAAAGCATCCCCTGTGATAACCTCCTAACACCCTGAGGTGGGGTGTTAGTGCTGTACAAAGTACAGCCTCTATTTACCTAACACTGGCCGGCCTTCCCGTCCCCACTCAAGCGCCAACAAGTCCAGGAAGCATCTTTGCTACCCCAGCTAAATGAATTCCAGCCTCCTCTGAATTTCTAGAGTGCTTGTTGTTAATTGCATGTATCTCTCCCTTAGCATTTACTGACTGATCTTGGAGAGAGACAGAGAGAGAGAGAGAGAGAGAGAGAGAGAGAGAGTGTGTGTGTGTGTGTGTGTGTGTGTGTGTGTGTGTGTGTGTGTGTGTAAAGGGGTTGGGTCTCATTCTGTCTGTGAAGTTACCAATCCCCAGAAGTCAGAGGCAATGCCCTTTACATTTTTTAACCCCCACAATGCCTAAGCACAGGACTGTGAAAATAATCATGACTTGGTCAATATTTGTAGATTGAAGGGATGGATGAATAGTGGATGTGTAGATCTTGACCCTGCCCTTCGGGAAAGCAGGTCTAAGGCAGAGACACCTTGCTGTTGCTAGGGTAGTTGCAAAACTGAAGTAATAGTCAAGTAGGAAGAGTGCACCCTACCTTCTTCACTAACTAGTTGCAGGAATTTAGTCAAAACCTTTTAGCACTCTGTACTTCAATTTCCCTCGCTCTCAAATGGAGATGCCAACCACTTCATGGGGCTATAGTAAGGATCAATTAAGATAATGCATTTCCTTACACTTTTTAAAAGTTTAACTAACAAAATAAATATAAGGCAAAGAGACCACAAAGCGGGGGGGAAAAAAACCAGTATTTGGTATTGTTCTATACTGAGGAAAGTGTACTACAGAAGAGCAACCGAGAACAGGTGAAACACAAGCGAAAATTACCCACAAATCCAATGCCTGATTGTACACCCGCTCTGTGTCTCAGATTGCTTGCTCTGTAAAATGAGGATCTTAAGCACAATACTGTGAGCTCTATGGGACTTAATGCCTGTAAAGTGCTTAATGTGGTCCTTGACACGTGGTAAGCACTCAATGAATGTTAGTTGCCATTATTACTGTTATTATCATCATTATCATCATTTTTACCTATTTTTTTTAAGCAGGCTCCACGCTGGGCATGGAGCCCAACGTAGGGCTCGAACTCATGACCCTGAGATCAAGACCTGAGCCGAGATCAAAAGTCAGACCCTTAACCAACTGAGCCACCAAGGCACCCCAGCATTTTCATCATTTTTTATACCACTAACACAGAGTTGGTGTTCCAGAAATGTTTCTAGAAATGACTCAAACACTAGGAAGTTAGTTAATTCCATCTTCTTCCATATGCAGATAATGTTACCCAGAACAAGGCAGCCAATATATTTGGTCACCTTGTTCCTACTAGGTCTCCGTGTTGACAGAGGAGAAGAGTACCCTGACATGGGATACCAAAGGAAACTGCATGTAAGCCCTAACATTCACAATGCAAGGCTGGCCCCTGGGCCAAAATGGACCAATGTATCTACACCTAATGAAATAATGAATCATAGGACCTAACGCTATCCAGGCAGACATCAATGGCAAAACCTCCCCATCCTTGTAATATTTTATTTGGCCGAAAGGGACAAGGTTATTCCAGTTACAGTTCCCAGCATAACACTGTTCTGCTGAAATGCATCAAGAGCTACTCCAGGCAGAGTTTTAAAGGCACCTATGTCTGCATGTCCCTGAGAGACTAACCCAAAATGAGCAGAGAAGCATTCTGTGTTAAAGTGATGTCTCATTGTCAGAGACAGTCAAACACCCTTCAGTCCCAAGCCGGGCGTGCTGACAGCAGGGGCAGGGAAGGACGCTGAAGTGATTTCAGTGATGAGCCCAGTGTCCCCACTCACCCAGCAGGACCTGGGCCTTTCCTGGAGGCCTCACCCAAGTTACAGGCCCAGCTTGGCTCTGCTGAGGAATAAAGGGGCACCTCTAAAGGCTGCTGACTGGGCCTGGAACTCCCGGTAACAAAAGATTCTGCGAATGCCTTCCAACCCTGAAGGAATAAGGAACCTGGCCCCAAGAAAGCAGGGATGGCAGTGCAGTACCTCTCCCTCCTTTCCTCAGCCTCGGGGGGGTTTCCAGCACAAGAGCTAAACATAAGAGGGAATGATACTAAATCCTGAAGAGAAGAAACTACAGGCTGGGGGTGGGGGGCGGGGGGGGGGGTCACTGAGGGTTACCACTCCTCAGGACCTCACAGTTTTTAAGAATTAAGCTACAAGAACTAGCTCCTCCCTTTCCTTTCCCCAAAGTGGCTTGCTCTTCAAAACCCACGCAGGGACCTTTTTGCCTAGAGGAGGAGAGCTGGACTAGACTAATTCTGTCAGACTTTAGCCTCGGGTAGGCAGGGGTTTCTGGAAAGCCAGACGTAACCCAGGGCCAGGTTAGGACTCCATGTATTAAACTGCCCAATACCTACCCTGACTCTAGAAATCAACCTCCAATCCAGACAGGTCACCTCCCACGGTCCCACCACGGACTGGACTGCGGGTGGATGGATGCTAGCCGCAGGAAGGCAGGGCGCACCCCTGCAGGGAACTCTCCCAAACTCTCCTCCTCCCACCCTCCACTGTCCTCAAGGAGAGAAAGCGCCCTCCCCAGCCCAGAGAGCCGTCCTCCTCTGAGCTGCACACGCCACCCTGCAGGGAGCGCCAGGTCCCCTGCCACGACAAAGTTTTCCAGGCAAAATCTCCAGTTTCTCAAGCAGACAAAAAGCCAATTCGCCCACCCACCTGACTCAAAGGAGAAAAGGGAGAGGTGAGGGTTTTATTTTTAAAAATGGAAGGTAAAACTACTCTGACTGCGACTGTGGCCACCAGACAGCAACCTCACACATCAAGCACGAAGAGGCTTTAATATCCCAACACTTGGCCCAGGAAGAGGCGCCGACCAAGCCCCCAAAGTGTGTGTGTGTGTGCCCATGGTGGGCACGGCGGTGGGGCCATCCCCTCTCCTTCGGACACCAGGCATACCAGAGGTTGGGACCTGGCGCTCATGACTGTCTGCTCAGAGAGAAGCCTCTAGGCAATCAGAGCCTGCCTCCCAGGACGAGGGTGCCCTAAGAAGCAGGGTGAGCAAGGCCCCTGGCCAACCGCTGTTGGGCTGGGGAGGGTACCACTGCACCCACCTCCAGCCTGACGCCACCCACAGGTCCTCGTGAAAGGGTCCCTTCTCTACGAAGTCCCCTCGGTGCACAGGCCCCTCAAAGTTGGAGACTCTTTTCAGCTGCACTTTCTTCTCCACACCACCCCCCCCCAACAAGATGCTGGCATAAAACACTGCAGCAGTGCAGAAGCGGGGGTGAGCCAGAGAGAGCAACCCAACTTTGTAGAGTGTGCGGCCCCCCCTGCTGACCCCTCGACGGCCGTCTGCGGGGACGGGCCTGTGTGAAGGAGACTTCTTGAGGATGCCCGGGGGCGGGGGTTGGGGGGGGCACATGAACAAGGACGGGGTTGAAGAAAGATGACGAAGAGGAAGGTGCCTCATCCGCCCTCTACTTACCAGGAGAGCTTGAATCCTTTCATTAGTACAGGCACGAGAATCCACTGACTGTGTCCTTAGCATCCCCGTGACAGCTCCGGAGGTCCCAGGACATATTTGAAAAGATGACGAAGTCCCCAAAGAACAGAATCCCATGTAATGTGACTTGAACACAGAGAGAGAAAGAAGACAGGGAAAGAGAGCAAGCAAGCGCCAGCCAGAAGGACCCCTTGCGCGCTGGGCTCGGAGGCCAAGGGCAGCTTCTGCAAATCCAGCCCGGGGCTGGGGCCGCCTGCCCGAGCTGTTGCTGCCACTGTCAGCTTCTGATGGGGACGGGCAACGCTGGCCAGGCTGCAAAACAAGCCCGGAGTGGCTGTCACCAGGCAAGCTGGCCGGCCACCCACCCACCCACCCTCCCCTCCCGCCGGCTCAGGGCAGCCTCAGGGAAAGGACCCAAGGAGAGCCCGGCCGGAGAGCGAGGAGTGAGCAGAACCTGCCCCTCTCTTCCCCCAGGCAGCAGCTCCCTTGCAGCTCCATATAATCTCCTCATCAATGCAGTACCCAAGCAAAGCACTGCCAGCCACTTCCGCCCATTTAAAGACACAGCACATGTTTTGTCCCGGGATGGGACAGAAAGTGAGGGAGAGGGTGGGTGAGTGAATGGGCAACGTGATGCCCGAGAAGGAAGCGGAGAGGGGCAGGAAGAGCGGCAGATGGGCACTTCCCTAGCATCCAGCCAAGGGTTAAAATGCCACACCCTGGGGGCAAGGGGGGGGGGGGGCGCCCGCTGACCCCAGGCCCTCTGCTAACCTTGGGAATCCAAAGCACAGCAGACCTGAAAGGCCAGGGGGGCTAGTGCCTAAGTGTCCAAAGGCGAGCTGCTCAAGGCCACCTTAAGTAGAATTCTCTCACCCTCTCCCCAGCGAGGCGGGGCGAGCTCTGCGGTGAGATTCCCAAGCCGTTCACAGCACGCAGAACACACAGTTCCCTTCCCCTGCTGGGGAAAGTGCCTCGCCACCACTTCTGGGGCGCGCGGTGGGGCAGCAACTTCTGGTGGCCCAGCAGCGCCCCCCGTCACCTGGGGCCCAGGGTCCTTTTAAGGTGGCCGCAGGGGCCTGGTGTTGAATCTAAACAACATTTTATCACCACTACCGGGCTCTAAGAAGACTCAGACCCCTCAGAGCATCAAAGGGAGGAGGCCCTGAGATTTTTAACTCCAACTAGAAGATACAATCCGCTCCTAAAATCCTCCAAGCTCGGCCCACCATGTCCCAGTCCCAACAACTTCCCCAGCTGTGTGACTCTTTTTTTTTGTCCTCCCCGAGATTATGGCCTATCTGGGTCAGTAATGCGGATGGGTGAGAACAAACAAAGAGGAGATTAATTATGAAATAGCAACCTTCAACTGAACCATATGAAGCCTTTACCCTGAAACTTGCCTCAAAGCAATCATCTACAGACATCCGTCCGTGTTGTATGCACATCGTCTGTATCTGAGCCTCCACAGTGATAGCCTTATGAACAACCGGAGTGCAAGACCCCCACTGGTAACACACAACTGTACTTGTGACGCCTTGTTTATTACGTGCTTTTCTCTTTTTCGATGGTAAACACCACGAAGGGAGGCACTGTGTATCAGGTTCAATTCCATCCCCCGCCCGCTGACTTAGGAGGGCTTATATTCGGTAGGTACTATTCCCAAGTAGTTAACTGAAGTGGCCTTATGCGAACCTAACTAAAACACTGCAGTCTCCCTCCAGTGTCCAGAGTGTCCAGAAACACTCTTGAAGGGATCCAGAGCTTTTAGAGAGGTCCTCCCAAAGCAGCCTGGGGCTATGGACTTTCCCTCCATCCACAGCCCCCAGGCTAGACAACACTTGAAATGCTTTCAAGACTTTAGTTAGGTACCTGCAGCAGAGATATTGCAGGGATGCAGAAGTTCTCCTTTACAACCTAGGTAATTCATTGAAAGGGCCTCCCGGGACCTGTGATGCCAGCCCCTAGACAAATGTCACTTAGAGTACTCTAGGTAGATGAGAACATTCTCATCCTGCCCTACCAACTGCTCTGGTCACAGGTAACACATAAAACCTGCATCAAAGCTTTCCAATATTTTATTAGAAGCACATCACTATTATGTTAAAATTCTTTGGTTTTTACTCTTATTTTTTTAACTCCTTGCAACTATTAATAAGAATGTATTCGGGGCGCCTGGGTGGCTCAGTCGTTAAGCGTCTGCCTTCGGCTCAGGTCCTGATCCCAGGGTCCTGGGATGGAGCCCCACATCGTACTCCCTGCTGAGCAGGAAGCCTGCTTCATCCTCTGCCTGCCGCTCCCCCTGCTTGTGTTCCCTCTCTAGCTCTGTCAAATAAATAAATAAAGTCTTAAAAAAAAAAAAAAGAATGTATTGGAAGCATATTATGTCAGGTGTCATGCTAAGCATTTACTTGCATTATCTCATTTAACTCTGACATCCATATTATGAAGTAGTGACAATCATGATTTTTCAGGTAGTGCTGTTGAAAACTCACAAGTGTAGCATCTAGATTTGCCTAACGCTAAAGAGCCAACAAGCTGCAAGCTTGAAACTTGAACCCAGGCATGTTCAACCCCAAAACTCAGTCTCTTAATCAGGATGTATGCTTATTAAAAAAAAAAAAATCTGGGGCACCTGGGTGGCTCAGTCGTTAAGCGTCTGCCTTCGGCTCAGGTCATGATCCCGGGGTCCTGGGATCGAGCCCCGCATCGGGCTCCCTGCTCCAGGAAGGCTGCTTCTCCCTCTCCCACTCCCCCTGCTTGTGTTCCTGTTCTCGCTGTTTCTCGGTCAAATAAATAAATAAAATCTTTTTTTTTTAAGATTTTATTTATTTATTTGAGAGAGAGAGAATGAGAGATAGAGAGCACGAGAGGGAAGAGGGTCAGAGGGAGAAGCAGACTCCCCGCCGAGCAGGGAGCCTGATGTGGGACTCGATCCCGGGACTCCAGGATCATGACCTGGGCCGAAAGCAGTTGCTTAACCAACTGAGCCACCCAGGCTCCCAATAAATAAAATCTTTAAAAAAAAATCTATCAGACAAGCTAATTGATAAGGGCTCACATGCTCCCAAAGCAAAAAGAATCCAGGCAACAGGTTAAAAAAAAAGATGCTAAATCAAGTTAGCTGCTTCTTTCTACTACTATTGCTGATGAGTTAGCTTGCTTACGTATCAGCATATGAATGTGATGTGAATAACAACACAAGGAGAGCCTAGTGGGTTGGGAGGCAATCATCGCCCTCAAATTCCCCTTGGCTGTTCCCTGTTTCTGAAACCAGAGCTTTTCACGGAGATCTGGAACCTGCTCCATTCTCATGGTCCATAAGAAAATCTCAAGGGTGCCTGGGTGGCTCAGGTCATGATCCCGGAGTCCTGGGATCAAGTCCTGCATCAGGCTCCCTGCTCAACAGGAAGCCTGCTTCTTCCTCTCCCACTCCTCCGGCTTGTGTTCCCTCTCTTGCTGTGTCTCCCTCTGTCAAATAAATAAATAAAATCTTCAAAAAAAAAATCTTAAAACATGATTGAAATATGGCTTTAAAGAGCCATGGGATTGCTATCTTTCCTTAAAATAAATTAAAGAATAAGACCAAGCAAGATGATGAGACATTCATCATTCAGTGTATTTCCCTCTTTGATCTTCTCACAGAGGGCAGACTATTTTGTATGGTTTGGAAAGTTTCCTGAAAGTTGTCAGCACTAACATAATTCTAGATTACTCTGTGGGTGAATGCGTGGGTTAATGGTCAGGCAGGTGCTTTCGATTCTCCTGCTCCTGCCTTACTGCAATCTGGCTGCTCCTTGATGTCTGCATTTCAGGAAGGGCAAGAATTTATTTTTAAGGTTTTATTTATTCATTTATTTGAGAGAGAGAGACAGAGTGTGCAGGAGGAGGAGTAGAGGGAGGGAGACAAGCAGACTCTGCCCTGAGCACAGAGCCCGACATAGGGCTTGATCTCATGACCCTGAGATCATGACCTGAGTGAGCTGAAACCAAAAGTCAGAGGCTCAACTGACTGAGCCACCCAGGCACCCCATTGAAGGGCAAGAATTTTTAAGAAAAAATGAAAGTCCAAGACTTCTATTTCCGGCAATATAGCAGACTAGACATGCTGATGGACCTTCCTGCTAAAAACAGCTAAAAATGCTGGATAAAATAAAACATTTAGAAAGGAAAAAAAACAACAACAACACAGTGTACAGAGACAATGCCACAGACACACTAATGTGAGAAGAGAAAGGCCCTGCCGGCTTACCCTCACCCTAAGAATGAGCCTAAAAGAAACTTCCATATGCTGCTGAGGAACTAAAAGGCATGCCTATCTTCAGCCTTGGCAGAGACTGAAGGAGGAAAAACCATCTCCCCTGATAAATCATAATTACCAACTGATCCTCACACAGATGGCTGCTTGAGGATTTCCTCAACAATTCACAAAAAAAACTCAAATGCCCAGAAAGGAGAAGGCTGAGGAATCTCAACCACAGTAAACCTGTGAACATCTGATCATGAAAGCTGATCATAAAGAGGAAGAAAAGACAAGGCTTTTCTGGGAGAAAGCTTTCACAGCAAATGTAACCGAAAAAGGAACTGTTCACAGAATTTATGAAAAAAAAAAATTCTACAAATCAGTAAGAAAAAGAAAAACAATTAAAAAACAGACAAGGGCGCCTGGGTGGCTCAATCATTAAATGTCTGCCTTCTGCTCGGGTCATGATCCCAGGGTCCTGGGATCGAGCCCCGCATCGGGCTCCCTGCTCGGCGGGAAGCCTGCTTCTCCCTCTCCCACTCCTCCTGCGTGTGTTCCCTCTCTCGCTCTCTCTCTCTGTGTCAAATAAATAAATAAAATCTCAAAAAAAAAAAAAAAAAGAAAGAAAAATAGACAAGGGATTTGAATAAGCACTTTCAGGACAGGAAGTGATCAATAAATACATAAAAAGGTGCTCAGGGGCGCCTGGGTGGCTCAGTAGTTAAGCATCTGCCTTCGGCTCAGGTCATGATCCCAGGGTCCTGGGATCGAGCCCCGCATCGGGCTCCCTGCTCCACGGGAAGCCTGTTTCTCCCTCTCCCGCTCTCCCTGCTTGTGTTCCCTCTCTTCACTGTGTCTCTCTGTCAAATAAATAAATAAAATCTTAAAAACAAAAAGAAAAGGTGCTCAACCTCATTAGCACTCAGGAAACGCAAGTCTAAAATGCCACTGAGATATCACTTCATACCCATCTAATTGACAAAAGTTAAAAAGCCTAATAAGAAAAAAGTTGGAAAGGAGCTTGTAGACATGTATAGCAGTTCAACTACCTAAGCAAATCTTTTGGTATTACGTGATAAAGTTGAAGAAATGCATCCCCTAACACCTAGTGGTTCTAGTCTAGCAACTGAAGAAGCTCCCAATAAGAGATATGCAGGAGAAACGTCAGACAGCACTCTGTGTAATAGCATAGTCTGCAGAAACAAACCCTAAAACCTGGAAACAAATGTCTATCAACAGCAGGAAGGATAAATAACTGGGATTTTCTTAAGTGCGAATAGTATGTAACATTCAGAAAATTTATCAATTACTGTCACGTGCAACCAAGTGGATGCAAATCTCGGAAACGATGTTGACCAGAGAAAGCAAATCAGTGAAGAATGCAAAGTATGATTGATTCCATGCATGTGCAGCTAGAAAACCAACATGTAACATGATAGTTCATATTCATATATTAAAAAGGTGCTCAACCTCATCAGTACTCAGAGTATCTAGACATTCTGTATCTGTGAGGTTAGACAGCCTGTATCCATAAAATGAAAAAAAATCAAGCAAATGACAAACTCCAACATTCAGAAAGGTGGTCACCTCTAAAGAGTGGGGAAGAACAGTGGAATCAGCAGAACAGGTAAGAAGTATACTGCGCTCAGGGCACCTGGGTGGCTCCGTCGTTAAGCGTCTGCCTTCAGCTCAGGTCATGATCCCAGGGTCCTGGGATCGAGCCCCGCATCGGGCTCCCTGCTCTGCGGGAAGCCTGCTTCTCCCTCTCCCACTCCCCCTGCTTGTGTTCCTGCTCTCGCTGTGTCTCTCTCTGTCAAATAAATAAAATATTTAAAAAATATACCGTGCTTATTGTTTCTTCTTTTTGTATGCTTTATACAAAAGACTTTATTTTCTTGAGAGAAGACAGAGCATGCGAGCATGAGTGGGGGCAGGGGCAGGAGGCGGAGAAGCAGACTCCGTGCTGAGCAGGGAGCCTGACTTGGGGTTCCATCCCAGGACCCCAGGACCACAGCCTGAGCCGAAGGCAGACGCTTACCCGACTGAGCCACCCAGGTGCCCCCATACTTATTGTTATATAAATAATCTTCATAGCTATTCAGTATTTAGCAAAAACAATTTAAAAATAAAGTAACTAGCAAAAAAAATTTAAAGTAACTAGAAAACGCCTGACACCAATCTTCTCCCTTGGGTCTTTGTGAACAGAATGGATGAGACAGAAGGACAGTGGTGGGGAGGGGCTGACTGTAACAATTTGTGTCATCCTCATTTTCCAAAACCTAAGTTCAAAAAATTGGCCTTCCCAGGCTCATGGATATTCCCAAGTTTGTTGTGTTTATAGGTCTGATTAACATAAGGTTGAGTTGTATCGCTCCAAACCTCTCGCTACAATACAATGGTTTCTTCCAAACTCTACTGGGTTTTGAATGCAGGTTGGAAGAAGTTCCTTTTTGATTTTAGCTGCTTTGACTTTCTCTTGGCCTCCTACAAGCCTGAAGGTCTCACCACCCCGGTCCCTGTTCCTTTCCCAAGCCAACAAGATCAGGATTGGTGCTTCTTGCTCATCCATAAGCAGGGACTGGTGGGAGGGCTCTGAACCTGGGCATACCACTATGCAGACACCCAAGGCCTCGGCCAAGGGAAACCTGACAGCTGTGAGCCCAGGAACTCAGCAGAGTTCAGCCCCCTGCCGCCCACCCATCAGCGGCTCTTTCCACCACCAGAAGCTCACGCCTCCTCATGACCTTGGGAAGTCCCGGGGAGACTATCTGGAGCAGAAAATAGACAGTGGACATGATCCCTGAGGCTCCCCTTCTCTCTTGAGTTTCTGGGTTCTGCACGCGCCTCCCGAGAAGAGAGCCTCAGGACCAGGGCAGAGCTGCATGCCTCCAGGAGCTGGCAAAACTGGGGCAGAGCACTGCTGCAGTCACACGCTGGGGAATCAAAGCTCCCAGCTCAGGCAGGGGAGTCGTCAGGCACTGAGCGGGTTATATTTAAGGAGCATTTTGGAGGTCAGGAAGCTGGTGCGAGGAGCAGCGGGGGAAGGAGCAGCCTCCCAAACACTCCACTGCAACAAGCCTCCTCGTCCTCCAGCCAGAATCCTCTTCCAAATCCCAAACTGCAGTCAGCACAGCCTGTGTGAGGGGACGGCAGATGGCCAGAGCGGCACCCGATCAGGTGCTCCCCACTTCCCTGTCCCCACCTTCCCCCCCTTCGGCACTCTCCTCTCCCCACCCTCTGCCACTATTAGTCACTGGCTCTGGGGTGACAGTGTGGGCTACAGGCATTGGCCTTGCCTTCTGATCTGCTCATCTGTGTCAGCTCCCGGCTGGGAGCCTCCGGAGCCTGCCCCTCCCCTCCTGTGATGGGATGGGAACCGTGTGCACACCCCTGCCCTCCAGCCCCACCAGTCCACTGGAGGGAGGACACAGGCGGGGAGGGGAGGGGTGGCACGGGCCACAGAGAAGCAGACGGCCAGAGGTCTGTGTGGAAAGCAAGCAGGGCTCTGTTCATTTCGGGTAGGCTTCCTTCTGCCTCTCTGACCCCAGGGATTCACTTAGGGTGCTGGAGTTAAACAAAAAATAAAAATAAAAAGTGGACAGACTTACCTCCCCACCCCCATCCTTCTTTGCCCCTCCTTCACAATCTGCTAATCCAGAATGTTCCTCCAGGCCACCAACAGGATGGGCAAGGGCAAAGCCCAGCTCCAGCCAGCTGCATCCCGCCCCCAGCTGCTTCAGCACCCCAGCTGACTGGAGAGAGAGGAAGACAGGATGGAGGCAGCCGGTCCACTCTAGAGCGTAACGTAGTCTCCCCTACATTATGTCCTGTGATTCTCACAATGCCCCAGGGAGGTGTTACTAAGCCACATTTCACGGAGGAAGAGACTGAGGCTCAGGGAGGTCTGGTTCTCTTCCCACTGCTGGTGGCTGCCCCTAGCCACAAGATAAGGGGGTGCTGTGGTTGGTGAAAAGAGGAAAGCGAAAAGGTGAAGCTCGGTGCTGAGTCCCACAAACCCCCTCACCTCACGCCAGCCTCAGAACCTCTCCTCAGCCAGGCCAGGACGAAATCACCTCTCTTGCTCACCTCAGGGGTGGAGCCCAGCTAACCTATGTCTCTCCCTCTGTCAAGGCAGCTCTGGACATCCCTTCTCCATGGAGACATCCCCGCTTCCTCAGCTCTGCTCTATCTGGCAACAGAAATCCCAAAGAGGACCCCCTCTCTCTAGCCTACATCTCTCTCCCCTTCATCTCCTGAAATCTCTCCAGGGCTGCCGGAACACCTGCCTACCCGCCTCAGTGCTGGCTTATTTGTACGTCTCCTTCATTAGTGTGTTCCGGATCACAACTCTTTCTGCTGCTAGACAGAAGGGTGGCCCCTAGGTGGCACAGCCCTCCACCTTAGAGAAACCCCACCAACCAGGAGAGGGGACCTCACCTGATTTCACTCATTCTAATTACATCCATAAGAAAAGAAACCATCTCTCCTGCCAGATGGAAGAACCAAGGCAGATTTCTAATTACCCACCCTCATCCTCCTGGTTTATCCTCAGGAGAAATTCAGGGTGACTGATGGTATCAGGGACCCAGAAGGGAGCTTATAAACTCAGGTTCTCTCAGGGGAGGGAGCACCCATCTGCCTGCGATCAGCTGCCCCTGCTCTCCTCCCACCAAATGCAAACTTCTCCCTTCTCATCTAAGTCACACAGGAGGAGGACCTGTTAACAAACTGATGAACTGAGCATTCACTCATCTTAACAGTGAAGGATTCCTGGCCAAGAACACAAGAATCTACTGTTGGCCGAGAGGCAGCTGGGTGATAGGACAAACCTAGAAAAATCACATTCGTAACTGACACCTGCGGGTCTGACACCAGTCCCAGAGGTGTGTGCGCTGTGGTTTCCCATGGAAATTCTGAATTAGACATAAATTCAAATCCATGCTTAATAGCTGTGTGACCCTGAACAAGTCAACTCCATTTCTCTACGCCTCAGCTCCATCTACGCAAAGGTGATGACAACAACCCATATGCTGGCTAGGTTGTCAATGACCTAACCCATGACATACTATCAAGTGCCCAGTACATTTTAACCACGATTAGGATGATTCCCCAACCGGCACCCACAGACGACCACTACCCACTGCAAGAACCAGACTCCATCTCTATGCCTGATCTACGTTCTCTTCTTTACCTGAACAAAAGTTTCTGATTGTTCCCTATTCTGTGGGGCACATCTGTGTATTTTTATTTTGTGTTATTTCTGCAACATCCATCAGCCATTTATTTATTCAACAGTTACTATACTTATTATTGAGTGCCTACTATGTTCAGGGCTTTCAACTATAAATCCCTGATCTCTAAAAGCTTATCATCTAATAAGGAAGATAAGACATGGGCATTAAGTAGTTACATTATGTAATTTTAACATGAAGTTTTAAGTAGTACGTCATGTAAGAGGAGCATAATCAGGATACAGTACGTCTGTTTACCAGAATGAACATAGGTTTGTAATCATTATGCCAATTTTTCAATCAATTAACAAGTAATAGTGGATATTCTCAGCTAACCAAGACAGAGTCTGTCTGTGACAATTATTTTCTGATTAGTCCGGAGTCAGCCAGAAAAAGGATCCAATATTTGTCACCATCCTTTTTGGAGACAAGAACTTCCTATTTGCATGACAGGTGTCCAGAAATAGTGCCTTCAGAACATACTGCTATTCTCACTGCCAATAAACACAGGTTTATTTGGACAGAGCAGACTGCGTCTAATGGGCTGGAATTTGAAGTTTCATTTCCTACCATTTGGACATTTTTCTCACCAGAGCCTTAAGGCTAGGGGGAAAAAATGGGAAAAACTCAAATCTGTTTCAGGCCCCTATACCTACTATTTTCTCTAAACATCACAAACGACGCACGAATGGCATCATTGTGAGCTCAGGTTCCACGCGCCTTATGACCAGAGCCACCCAGTAAGTGTGCCTGTGTCCTTCCATAAATACACTGAGTTTTTAGGTTTTGATAACATGTCCCTTTAAATTTGTGTTAAAATGTTCTTTAAATATAAACAGTGGTGGTGGGCATTTTATATGGTAGTTCTGTTCCCTTCTTTTAAGTAAAACAACTATGTGGCAATTCTGTGTGGGTCCACCAGCTTCTTTCAACTTCTCTACCACATCCCCAGAATCAGACTTCCCCATGAGGAAGGGCTCCCGGGTTCTACAGGCTCACATTCCACCATAAGGAGGGGCTCTGCCTCTTAGCTGCTGGGAAGCGGGATCTGAAAACCTTCTCCAGTCAACTACCTCGTCTTTAGGCAGTCATCTCATGATGACCAAATCTACTCTTGAATGCTTTGACAATGCCTTGGAGATATGGCTGAGCCTCCCAAATCTACACGGACAGCTACTGCCACTCCCCTAACCTCTGACACAAATTCCCAATTATTACCGGAACACCTTCCCTGGACGTCCCACGGGCACCTCAAAGCTGGCCTGAATAAATGAAGCTTCTTATGGTCCCTCTGCACCTCCTTCTGACTCTGACCTCCTGGTGCCTGCTTCAATTATATGGCACCACGACCTACCAGGTCACCCAGTCAGACACCTGGCATTCACCCCATACTCCTCCTCTTCAACCTCCCACTGAACCAGGTACAAGGTATGTCAATTCTAGCTCCCTGAGTGACTAGAGTTTGTGTCTTGCTTTCACTTTTATAACTGCTTTTCAATTCTCATTGTTAGGTTTGCCAGGGGTACCTACCCTTCTCTCCAATTTGTGTATTCATTCACCAAATCTTTATTGAGCATCTATTATATTCTAAGGACTATGCTAGATGCTAGGGGGGTGGGAGGTGGTTGTGGCTTAAAAGGCAGAAACAAGCTAGCACCTTGCCCTTAAAAAGCTTATAGTCTAGTTAGGGAAGACAGATACATGTAAAAAAAAAAACAAAAAAAAAAACCCAAAAAACCGAAAACAAACAACAACAAAAACAAAGTCTCAGAGATGGCACCAAATAAGGAACTGATCAATTATCTGTCTACCCCATAGCCACAGAGTAGCCAGAGAGTATGTTTTCAAAAGCAAATCTAATGATATCCTAAAATCTTTCTATTGTTCCCAATATCAACATAATCTCAGGACTGTGTAAGGCTGTCATGGGATGTCAATTCCTGCATCTAGTTCCATCATCCGCTCCTAAGGCCTGATCATGCCAAAGTGCTTGCAGTGACCTGGGCTTTGCCATGTTCGTGCTGTCTCCTTCCCTCGCCTTGCTACTGTCTGGGGAACAGCCACAGTTTTCCAGGCACGATCTCATTTAATCCTCACTACAATCCTGCAGGGTCGATGCTACCACCCTCACTTACCAGTAAGGATGCAGAGATGAGAGGCCAAGAGACTATGCTCAAGCTCACAGAAGCAGAAGGTGGCGGTGTGCATTGGAATGCACATTTGTCTGACTCTGGCTCCTAACATCACCTCTCTTCTCTTGTCCACCTGAGAACCTCCCACCGGCGCCTTGGGTCTCAGATCAAATGCTGCTTCCTTTAGAAAGCCCTCCTGCCTGCCCAGGCAACATCAAAGAGTTCTTCTGCACTTCCCTGCCGACTTGAACTTCTGTTACAACCCTGATTACCTTGTACCATCATAATTTGTTTACTCATCTGTCTCTCCCAACGACCCGTGAACAACTGCTCACAGTGATTGCTGAAACCTCCACAATGAACCTTCTGCTGGTGTGTAACTGGCATTCCATGAACATTCGTCGACTGCATGGATTGACGAATGCCCACCAACTCTATTCTCAAGGCTGAAACTGAAACTCTCAGCGCACAATTTACCATCCACATATCTTAACCCAGTCATGTCAGGACATCAGACGGCCCCACTCTGAAACTGCAACCTTAGAAAAGGGGGGCAGGTAGTACCGGGGCAATGCAATGACAGAGCCTCAAAATCCAGACTCCAGGAGATAAAGTCATACCCACAACAGCCCTCCTCCAGGAGTCAAATGCATCTAAATAAGTAGTGCTGTCATCAAGAGTGACCACACTTCCAAACCGAAAGCTATTTCATCCTGGGGTAACTGAACCCAACATATTTGGGGCTAAGGGAAATCCTGGGAACAGTACCTCAGAATTGAAAGGGGAAAGGATAAGGTAAGAGCGGTGCATTTACATGTATTTAGAAATACATCCAGGTAAAATGATGTATTAAGGAAATGGCATCCAAGTCATATGTAAACAATGTACCAATGAGTCACAACATGAATTTTTACTCAACACTTCCACTGCATGGATACATTATCAGAGATTCATTTGGTACATCAGCCGTAATATACTAAGTTCTCTTTGTACCTGGGCTGCAAAACACAAATAGGTTCTTTATGGGAGTATCTTGATCAGGTAAAGTTTGTGTTTTTTTTTTAATTTTTTATTGTTATGTTAATCACCATACATTACATCATTAGTTTTTGATGTAGTGTTCCATGATTCATTGTTTGTGCATAACACCCAGTGCTCCACACAGAACGTGCCCTCTTTAATCCCCATCACCAGGCTAATCCATCCCCACACCGCCTCCCCTCTAGAACCCTCAGTTTGTTTTTCAGAGTCCATCGTCTCTCATGGTTCGTCTCCCCCTCCAACATCCCCCCCTTCATTCTTCCCCTCCTGCTATCTTCTTCTTCTTTTTTTTCTTAACATATATTGCATTATCTGTTTCAGAGGTACAGATCTGTGATTCAACAGTCTTGCACAATTCTTGATCAGGTAAAGTTTCTTAAACATTTTTTTTACTTATAAACCTTCTAGAGATCTATGAGAGCCATGGGTACTCTTCCCAGAAAAATGCAGAAAGATAGGAAAATTCCACCTACAAATGATAGAGGTTCACGGACCCTCTCCTAAGGACCTTAATGGTTCATGGGCCCAGACTAAAAGCACCTAAACTCAACTCTCTCCAAAGGGTTTGCGGTAGAGAAAGTGAAAGAAAAAGAATCACTGTTCTGGGGTTAGATGGTATCTGTGTCCAATGACCAATCAGAGTCACTCTTCAAGGTCCCCAAAGCAAAAGCTAGCCTCAGGAATGGTCCAGCTCCAAGGCCGGCTTGTCCAACTGAGTAGATAATCTGCAATCCGGATGAGCGGATGGTAAGGGCCTAAGCAAAATGGAGCCGTCTCTGTTTCTACCGCCATATGCGGATGCAAAAACATAAATACACACCTCCTAACTAATTGCAGAGTACCTCCCCAGTCCCTCCAAACCACACCTTTCCCACGGCACTCACCACCACCAACCCTTGGGAGCTAATTGGTTGATACCAAACCACTCACAAGGTCAAGAGCTAGTTGACCAGCGGGTTCGTAAGAGGTCAGCGTGGTGAGTGACGACACTGGACATTACAGACCGTAGCATCACCACCACACAGCAAACTGCTTGGAGTAAACTGTGTTGGATTGAAATACAGTTGCAGGTGCCTGCTCCCACGGCTGCCAGGCACACCACCTAGAGGGTGCAGCATCTTGCACCATCCATGCTCCAAGTGGGTTCTCGAGTGTTTGTGCAAGGAGGGAAAAAGAGAGAGGAGGAGGGAGGGGACCTGGGGAGGCCTGTTATCTAGTTGTGTTCTCCCTGGTTCATTTCTTCAAAGAAAAAGTATCTGATGAATCTAAGCTGGTTAAAACAACAGCTGTGTGTAGTTTTCACCACTGTGCAGATTAGAAGACTTAACCCAGAGAGGTTAAGTAACTTGGGTCAGATCACACCGCATGTGAGTTAGGAGAAAGGGGCCGGGAACCCAGATCGGTGATTCGCAGAGACATGTCTTAACCACTAGAACACATTACTGCCCCCGGCACCCTTGCTGCCTGGGCCTCCAACCTCACCCTCTCCTCCATATATGCACAGGGTACCCAACCTGCTCCAGAAGTCTGAGCCTTGGCCAGTCTTGCATCTGAGACAAAGGAGACCCTGCTATCTGACCAAAAAGGAAAAGTCCCCCAAACCAAGGGCTGAGAAATTCCAGGACTATAGGTCTCTCCCTGCACATAGGGGCAGGGGTTGGGGCAAAGATCCCTCCTTAGAGCCCCCATCCACTCCCAAGGGCTCAAGTTCCTCCTTGGGGAAAACTCACAGAAAGACAAACTCCAAATTGCAAGCAGGATTCCGGAGGGATTAGAAGCCTGTCTCAGGAGCGCCCTCTAGTGAGCCAGCAGGGTCCCGGCGACGAAGCAGCGGGCCCCATTCCCTAGAGGGGCCCAGAGCCACACTTCCATTGGGGCATCAGATGAGTGGTGGGAGGGGACAGCAGCAGCATCTGCCACTCAGAGACCAACTCCTCGCCAATCCCAAGGCCATCATCTGCTGCAGGATGACCAGCCCACACGGACCCCACCCATTCCTTATACAACAGGCGGAGAGAAGAGAGAAGCAAACAGAAGGTGAAGGAAGGACAGGGATGGCACAAGGGTGAAGAGAGCACTGTGGCGTGAGGTAGAGGCAGGAGAGAGAGAGAGGATCCGGAGAAATGAGAAAAACGAGGCAGAGCTAACAAGACAGACACAGAAGTCAGCCCAGACAGAGCCAGAGACTGCCCCCCCCCACCCGCTCAGACTCCAGGGCACGCGAAGGTGAGGCGTGTGCTCTGCAGGACCCAGCCCTTCCTCCCCTGTCCTGAGGTCCTCACGCTGGGGTCGGCCCCCTCCACTCTGACACGGCCCCCAGGCGCTCAGGACTGGTGGGCTGAGGGACAGGAGGGGAGAGAAAAGTGAACCAAAGGCAGAATTGCCAAGCGAAGCCACTTACGCACAGTGCGGCCGGCAGCATTTCCAGCCTACCTTTGCTGTCGCCATATCAGCCGGCTCCATGATCTCTGCTTGGCCTAAGGAGCAGCGGCACCATCCAGAGAGAAAAGGCAGAGTCACAAACGTCCACCCAGAGAGAACAAACCACCCCTCTGGAAGGTCAGGGAAAATAAGACACCGATTTCTCTTCTCTGGCCCCTTAGGATGGCCTCTACTGGGGGCGGGGGGACAGGAAAGAGGCCTGGGGTCCCCGGCAAGTCAGGGGGCTGCCTGGCTTCCCACGGGTGCTCACAACAGGCTGAGTCAGGGGGCGTCTCCCCTCGCCTGGTACTTCTTCCCAGGAGGCAAGTGTGGGTCTCCCAGGGCTCCCCCTGCTGGGGGAGAGCACACAGAGATGGAGGCCCTGCCCTCCCATCACCAGGCCAACTGGTACCCACAGGTCAGGAAGAGGGAAGCATGTGGGCAAAGGCCAGCTGGTGGGTGCCGAGCAAGTGCTGCGGATAGCAGGTAGGGAGGAGGCTGGGGGCCGGTGGGGGCGGGAGTGAGAACCTCAAGAAGGGGGTGCAGGCACTCAGATGGAAGCAGGAGGTGCTGTGCAAGGAGGCGCCGAGCGACAGAGCAGGAGCCCTGCAAGGCTAGGTCGAGAATGCAGAGGGAGAGGAATTTGCCGGGTGAAGCCACTCACCTTGCAATAACATTCAGACTGACTGAGGCCTACACAGGAGCCAGGAGCGGGCGGTTCACACCCCCCCACTCCACTCCCAGAGACTCACAGCCTCTGTCTAAAGGTACATGAGAGCAGCCCGCAGCCTGGCTCGATCTGCAGAGGCCCCTGGCTCTCTCGGAGCAGCCTGATTGGAGGAGCAGGATGACTTCATCCGGCCCCATTCATCACTGTAGGTTTCCTGCCCAGCAGGGACAGGCCGCTCGGCTTGCCGTGACTACAGCTTCCTCTCTGGCCCATTTTACTCTGGCAACCTGGGATAGGCTGTGTCAGCCAGAGGCCGCCAGGGGAAAGGGATCAGAGCACCCCAGGCCCCAGGGCGCGGAGGGGAACAGGCTGCTCACATTTCAGGAAGAGTGCAAAGCCTCCACTTAAATAAAACACCGTGTGTATATTCACTGTGTGCCCTGGCCGGTGCTGGCGCCAACACAAAAGGGCAACACTCCTCAACACCAGCAAGAGAGGAGCTCGTGTGCTCTCCTGAACCACTGACCTTCCTGCCTAACCTTTAGAGATAGTCTCCCAATCAAAGAGAAGAACCGATGGAAAAGCAGATCAGTATCTTCAGGCTTCCCCGTGAGCCCCAGCTCTACCAGTTCTTCCAATGTCCTAACCCGGCCTTGCCGTTAAGATCATCAGATTCCTAGATGCTTATGGTTTCGGACCCATAAAATGTTAAGGTGGAAGGGACCTTAGAGCTTTGGCTCCATTTTACAGATGAGAAAACGAAGACCCAGAAAAGACTGAAAGGGTCGGGGCGCCTGGGTGGCTCAGTTGGTTAAGCTTCTGCCTTTGGCTTGGGTCATGATCTCAGGGTCCTGGGATGGAGCCCCACAGGGCTCCCTGCTCAGCAGGCAGTCTGCTTCTCCCTCTCCCTCTGCCCCTCCCCCCAGCTTGTGCATGCTCTCTCTCTCTGTGCTTCTCTCTCATAAATAAAATCTTAAAAGAAAAAAGTGAAAGGGTCAAAGAAAGGTCTGCCAGCACTCCTTTCCCGATTCCAGATGGACTTATCCTCAGAAAAGGGGAGACCCTGAGCGAAATATTGCCCTTTGTTTACCCCCCAACCCCCAATCCAGCTTCCAGAGCAGAGAAAAATCCAGCACAGCCAGGGTTAAACAGAGAGCTTAAAATATAACAGAATTAAAAAAGGCAGGCAATGAACCTGTGATCACTCATCTGTTCCCGCCTCCCTCTTCCCCCATTCTTCTCTCTGACCCCACTTCTGTTCAAGCCTGACTTCACAACAAAACTGTGCATTCAGGTAGCCTAACAAGAGTTTCCCAAAAGAATGACACCACCAACGATGTTACCAGTTTCCACAGCCTTTGTGAGTCTGGCTTAATGAAAGAACAGTAACAGTTACAACTCCCATCTGCCTGGAGCTCTGAGGCATTTTCAAATCTGCTGCCTCATTTGATACTTACAGGAACCGTGGGAGGTAAGCTGTACTCCCTCTGGAAGATAATTGAACTGAGATTCAGAGACTTCAGTGACTTACCCAAGGTCACACAGCACAGCAGAGCTGGGATTCAAGCCTGGGTTCACTGACACCAAACCCCTTGCCACATCTCCCACCACTTCACTTTCTCCCCCTCAATCTGTCCCGAATTCCTGTTCCCATTATCACAGACTCAGAGAATATAAAACCTCAATTAATTTAGTATTTCCCTTTGGGACCCCCCCCCCCCCGCCTTTTTTTTGAAGTTGGCAAATTGTAAGAAAATGCATTATCAGACATAGGAAAAAAAATCCTGGGCATATCCAGAGGTTGGTGTATACATTTGGCAAATCTTGTGTCCAGTGGAAACTGCTTTTTAAAAAGAATCATCAGGAACTCCTGGGTGGCGCAGTCGGTTAAGCTTCCGACTTTGCTTTCAGCTCAGGCCGTGATCTCAGGGTCCTGGGATTGAGCCCTGCATCAGGTTCCACACTCTGTGTGCAGTCTGCCTGAGATCTTCTCTCCCTCTTCTTCTGCCCTTCCCGCTCATGCTGGCTCTCTCTCCCTCTAACAGATAAATCTTTAAAAAAAAAAAAAAAGAATCAAAGATTCACTCATGTTCACTTTATTTAGGCAGCACAGTAGACCAAGACATCTGACCAAATTGGTCAACTATCAAGATTAAAACGAAGGGGGGAAAAGATGCGTTCCTGGTTCCAGCCACCATAAGCACCGAGTAGGTCATGTCTCCCTTACCTATCCCATCTTACTCATTAGCCAAAGGGCACAAAAGTGCCATAAAACCAAACGAAAAGGACAAGAGTAAAAGTAGGAGAATATACCTTTGAGGCCAATGGACTGGTTTTCTTCAACTCACTGCCCCATGGTCATAGACACAAGTCAACCTGAAAAGGGTACGCGGCATTGCTAGAATGGCACCAGAGGTATTCCATCGTACCCTGCACAAAAAAAGCCAAAGCATGCGGGCTCTGCCAGTTCCACACATGTCATCTCCGCTCGGAGCCCTGCAATGTGTTCCTTCTGGCTATCGCTCTGGCCTGCAGTCCTTTCTGTTCCTGGGCTGACAGTCAAATGCACAAACAGATGGAGAGCAGAAGGCTAGTGCCCACGAAGGAGGATGTTCTGTTTCATCAGAATCATGCAGAAATCGGACCCATGTTCATAGGACTCTACCCGATCTCCCAAATGACCAAACACCTCAGTCCTTAATGGCATCCAACCATCACACAGCCCTGGATGGTGAACACAGCACACAGCATTGAGGAGGGCTGCTCAGCCAGAAGCATCCATGTGTATTTTATAAAGCAATTTATACGTCCTGAACTCCAAGCAGCAGGGAGAGAGCTGTTAGCTACAGAACGGACAACGCAGAAGACAGGGCAGGCCAGGAAGTAGGGGATAATGCTTGGTTTCAATGAGAAAGGAGGGAAAGAGTATGTCCCAGAGTCCAAAGATCATTCCAGGAAGAAAGACGGAAAAGAGACTGAAAGGGAAAAAAGGAAAGAAAACCTGATGCAGGGGATCTCATTAAGAAGCCACTGCACCCAGAAAGGAATCTATTAAATAATAGAATAAATAGCTCCCCTAGTCTATTCATTTGGTCTTTGAACTAGAAATCAGAAGCTTCTTCTGCAACTTCATCTCATTCCATTTTGCCTAATATTTAAGTGAAAACATAGATGGAGAGGGGGGGGAGAGAGAGAGAGAGAGAGAGAGAGAGAGAGAGAGAGAGAGAGAGAGAGAGAGAGAGGGAGAGGGAGAGAGGGAGAGAGGGAGAGAGGGAGAGAGAGGGAGGGAGATGGGACAGGGATTATCATTAAATCATTTTCTCTCCAGGGGAATTATTTGTACTAATTACTTTACCCTAGGTATTATATTCTAACTCCTTAATCACTGTACTTATGTAACAAGTTTAAAACCCAGATACCTGAAGAGAGGCTAGGGTGAGTTTTGGCAGAGGATGGGTAGGGTGTGGTGGGAAGTACAGCACCCAGTTCCCTAAGGACAGCTCAGAGGCTGGACACTGCACCTGCTTCTTTCAGGAAGAGCGTCCTCCAAAGCAGCGGCCTCCTGGTGGGAGGGGCTGCAAGGAAGCCAAGCAAGGCTGTTTCCAACCCCGGCCAAATCAGCGTCCCCCAGCTGCACCATGGGATATGTAGTTCTCTGAGCAAAGGGCAGTGGTGCCGCCATATCTGCACTGCTCATCAAACATGCAGCCTGATGGCTCAGCCTGTCCCGGGACCATCAACACAGGCCAGGCACCTTTGCCAGAAAGATACCATTCCTCCTCTCCAGAGTCTGACTTTAAACAGAAGAGATGGTGATGAAACCGGGAGAGGTGCCCGAACTACAGGAGCCCAGAAATATGAAGACCGTGAGAGGTCACTTGAGGTCTTCGCTCCGAGTGTAGAGAAGATGACAGCTTCTCTCCAGAGGAGAGACAGAAAAAGAAAGAAGGGAGAAAGAGAGGCAGACAAAGGGGAAAAGGGCGGCGTGCGTGCGTGCGTGTGTGTGTGTGTGTGTGTGTGTGGGTGTGGGTGTGTGTGTGTGAGAGTGTGCTCTCACAACCCTGCCATGTCTGATTCAAGGGCTGGAAGGTGACTTCTCATCTCTCTTCGCTCGTTAACCATCCACACTGGAGCGAGGCAGTCGGCATGCTGACGAGAACGCCTCTCCAGCCATTCTGCTCAGGTTTGAATTCTGACTCAACTGCCCACCATCTGTGTGACCTCGGGCAAGTTACTTAGCCTCTCTGTGCCCCCATTCCTCATCTGTAAGCCAGGGATGTTACTCAACTCATAGGCTATATGAAGGTAGCATACATAAAGGGTTTAAAACTGTGTCTTAAGTGTTAGGTATTTTTTTTTCTTATTATTATTCAGTGGCTCGCCACTTGTCTTCTCCTAATCCAGCAGACCCCTCCCCCCAGAGCATGAAATTTTAAGTCCCCTGCAGAGCTGAAGATGGCAGAGGTAGAATGGACAGAAAACAAGCTCACCTGCCTTTAGATGAATAAAGACATGAAAATGGGGGGGGGTGACAAGACGGTCATTAGAATAGGGGCAGAAAAGGAACAAAGACAAGAACTACAAGTGGACAATAAGGGGGACATGTAGGGGAGTTTGTGGAGTAAAAAGCCATCAAAGAACAATAAAAGAGTCCAAACAAAAATAAAGAAGGGGGAGGAAAGATTCACAAAGAGAATCGGGGACATTTATCAGGCTGGAGGTGGGAGAAAGGAGACTGAGCAATTGAAAACTCAAAGTGGAAAGTTCCACGAGAGGATCTGACTAAAGCATCTGG
This sequence comes from Eumetopias jubatus, assembly GCF_037043125.1. Classification (NCBI taxonomy): domain Eukaryota; kingdom Metazoa; phylum Chordata; class Mammalia; order Carnivora; family Otariidae; genus Eumetopias; species Eumetopias jubatus. The sequence goes on from NW_028274819.1 coordinate 94,671,970, forward strand.
GAGGAGCTCTAGGAGGAGCTCTGGATGGACAGAAACTGCCCAGCATGAGGAAAACTAGAGAGACAGCAGCTAACACTGCAAAGTTCAGGTCTGGAACCATCTTGCAAAGCGGGCCTGAGCCCTGGAGATCCTGGCTGCTGCAGCGGGGCTGGGCTGGAGGGGGTTTCTCGAGCAGTCATGACAGGAGGGAGTGAGGTGGGTGGTAAGCATTAAGGTTCAGGTTCCAGGAGGAAAGGAAGTAGCCTTCGAGACCAGTCACCTACAAGACAGCACCCTTAGCTCTGAGGTCAAGAGGAAAGAGGCAGGCCTCTTTGAGCCCAAGTAGCCCTGGGTACACAGAGGGACAGTGCCAGCCCCTCAGTCGTTGCTTAGGGAAGCTTGTATCTCATGCAACGCTCTTTGAGGGTCTTTGCTGGTATCAGGCCCTTCAGCATCTAAGTTCCTCAGGGTAAAACAACAAGACAGGCAAAGGGGAGGCCTGCCCCCCTTAGCCACTAGCAATTCCTGAGACCTCACAAGCAACAGGAATATCAACGATAGCCCCTCAATACCAGCCTCTAGAACTGGACGGGGCAGTGCTGCATAGCGGTTAGGATCTAGAGTGAAGACGCCCGGATTCAGATTCCAGCCCATCACATTAGAGCTGTGTGCTCTTATGCAAGTTACAAAACCCCTCTCGTGGCCTCAGTTTTTTAATCTATAAAATGGAGATAACAATAATACTATTTCATAGCCAAATGCTGGCATTTAAACAAGAGCCCCGTGTCTTGACACATACCAGGACCAGTCACTAAATGTAACTAAGACAATGCTGTCTTCCTAATTACTATCTTCAGGGCAGTCAGGGGTTGGGAACAATGGGAACTCCATGAGTTCCCCTAGCCTCCCTCCATCTGCAGTCCGAGCTCAAGCGAAGCCAGCACGGCTCTGGTGACACAAGCCCTCCCCTTCCCTTCAGGCTCCAGGCCTAATGGTACCGCCTCCGGCGAGCAGCTGGTCCCTGTACTGTACTTTCAGATGACAGATTAGTGCAAGTACTTTGAAAATGGAAAGGGTCATCAATGCAGAAGGCAGCTCATGCTCGCATCCATTCCCCACCCCCAGCCCCGCTTTGGGGGTTTCCTCCTCACCTACACCAATACCTAGACCTCGGCCAGCACTTCAGAGGCTTTCACACAGCCATTCAGGGTGAGAATGTAGGAGATGCCACAGGATTAACTGAGCAGGGGGTCCAAGGGGAGGGGAGAGGGGGCCAAGGCAAAGCTACTGCCTGAGCTTTTTGGGACGCATGGTAAATGGGCGCCACACACACTGTCCTGTGTGCTGCAGAGGCAGATGATGGTACAAGTGTGAGGATGGAAGGTGTGAGGGCTGTCCAAAGGCCGCGGGGGCATCACTGGATGCAGGCCACTGGAGAGGCCCTCTAGGGACTACTGCTGAAGCTGAGGGAGAGACCAGATGGGACGCCAGACCAAGGTCACAGAGCCCTGGACAGTGCAGCAAGCAGCAGCAGGCTCGGGGACTCCCGTGGGAGAGCTCCCCCATTCTCGGCAGCTGCCAGGATGGACCACGGGAAAGGTGCGCAGCCAGCCAAGGGACAGTCTCCAAGTCGGGAGTGTTCTCCTTCTGCTTTCGGGTTTCCTCTAGGGCATTGGGACCGAGGTTGGTAGACGCAGCTACAGATCTCGGCCAATTCTCAGGCCAGGGGCTGGGGAAGAGGCGCAAAGCCAGCACACCCAAAGGGAGATGTGCAGGGGAATGCTTCCAGAGACACCCTCTCCAGACTGCTGCTTGGTCCCCACACCCCTCCAGGGATACAGTAAGGCTCCACCAGGGAGGGCTGTCGCAAACGCATCAGAAAACAACCGACCATTAAGCTACAGAAGCTGGGTGGGGTGGGAAGGAAGGACCAAGGGAATAAAATGTCCAAGGAAGAACCCCCTGGCCCCAGAAGAATCGGAGTGGGGGGTCTAAGACGAACATACAAACCCATTTGCACAGCTCCTCTGGCCAGCAAGTCTGCCTTTTCATTGGCAGGTCCCTCCTCCTAGTGTCTTGGGGCTGTTGGGCCAGGCAGATAGTCCTGCCTCCGCGGTAGGAGTGGCGTCCAGGCCACTCCCCCTGCCTCCTTCCTGGGGACTCACACCCATCTCACTACTTGAGTTGGGATCAGGTGGCGGGCCACTCTCCCCTCGCCAGTAAACCCACTGCCAGCAGGGAGCGCAGGCAAGCCCAGCGGAGAAGGAGCAAGGGAAGGTAAAGAACTTTTGCATCTCAGGCCAACACCTAGAGGGCCTTCACCTGGTACCTACAGAGAGGTCAGAGTGACCACAGCTCTGTTCTGTGGTTTAGACATAATAGTGAACAGAACGAACGCATCAGAAACGTACTGGAACTTTCCTACAAGTAACCTGCTAGTTAAAAGCCTATGGCACGGGACGCCTGGGTGGCTCAGGTCATGATCCTGGGGTCCTGGGATCGCTTCCCGCATCGGGCCCCTTGATCAGCGGGGAGCCTGCTTCTCCCTCTGCCTGCCGCTCGCCCTGCTTGTGCTCGCTCTCTCTGACAAATAAAATCTTAAAAAAAAAAATAATAAAAAATAAAAGCGTACGGCACTTCTCAAAATCAATAAGGCATAAGAAACATACTCAAAAAAAAAAAAAAAAACAAACAAACCAAAAAGCTATTTGGCTCTGAGGCATATTTAACTGAATCATTCAGAATCATTGGGGTCTACTCTCTCCTTGCCAATTTGTCTCCTGTTCCGTCTCGCTTGAAGCTTTACAACCGATCATCTTCACTGACAGACTCACTCACAAACTCCTTATCTGGAGCTTCAGGTCCAGGAGACTGGTGAAGACCATCCAACATAAGGAAAAGCAGAAGGTTCAGCACTGAGCCCCCTAAGTGTCCCAATCGCCACATGGATGCTTTCTCAAGGGGAAGTCATAAAAGCCTGCAAATAAAAACCTGAGCTCTGGAGTTGAATCGCAGATCTGTCACTTACAAGGAAAGACGGTAAACAACCTAAGTTCTCACAGGCCTGTTATTATAGTTAAGTAAGAAAAGAACATGTAAAGCGCGGTGCTGGACACATAACAGACTCTCAAAATAGCAGATTATTATTAGTCACAACAGGTAATACCTCAGAACTTATATTGTGCCCACAAACTAAGTCCATAGACATTCTGTGTTGTCCTGGATTTGCTCATCACATTCGTACATTTTCTGTAGTTTCCCGTAACTCTTAAGTTTCTTTACTGAAAGTAACCCCAATTAATTTCCTTAACAGATTTCCCACTATGGAAGTTATCCACAAAGAGGCAGATAACCCCTCAGTGTAGGGACTGAAGAAGGAATTCACAAATGAGGAAGGAGCAGAGAGTATTAGCCTCCTTAAATCCCTTCTTCAGGGCCACCCTCTGCAGATCTATGTCCCACTCTCCATTGATGACAACTGACATACACTCTTGCCCAGATGCGAGTCCACCCATTCACTGTTTGAGATGCCAAGGAAAGGAAACATGGGTGTTTCACTTCTAGAGGGAAAGGAGTTAAACAGAGACAACTGTTCACTCTGTGGATCCCCCAAACAAGTCTGTCCTGGTGCCACATGAATCAGCTCAGTGTTTCAAGCCTAGCCCTGAGCTCTACTTATGGACTCACCCATCCCGCTCACATACCAAAGACACAAGGGAGCTTCTGTGTTAGTGCTTGGGGGCCAGGTGCGGAGGTACTGAGACCCGGTCCACTCCCTCAGCCCCTCTTCCAAACCCGGGACCGTATGCACTGGGGTTAGGAGGGGTTTCTCGGCATTTGGACAGGAGACTTTAACCTTCAGACTAGGGAATGGCGAAGAGGGAGGGAGCCCAGCAGTGAGCTGCTTCTTGTTCAGCAGCCAGAGGATAAGAAGAAAAGCAGCATTGAGCAACCTGGAAAGTTGGTGACAGGTAAGATGAAATGATTAACTTAATTACCTATTCCCCCCCCCCCCCCCCCCCGCAGAACAGGGATTCTTCCGCAGTGCATCAAACATCAAACAGGTGAGGGAGAACAGAAGCTTTGCACTGATACCAGTGTCCCTGAGGGCTGGGCGTAAAAAGGAGCCACCGGTCTGCCAAAGGCCCAGGAATGGGATGCTGGGCTCTCCCCGTCCCATTACTGTTTACTATTAAATTGTGTACTTGATGCTCGCTAGAGCAGGAATAACAGGAAGCTTCGAACGAGGGGGGGCATGTTTCTCAGAGCGTGGTTCAAGACCACCTGAGTCAGAATCGCTTGGGATGCGTGTTAACTATGCAAGTTCCTAGGCCCACCCCAGTCCACAGGACTCAGAACTGGAGAAAGGGGCCCAGGAATCTGCACACTGGATAAGCCCTGCATGCGATCCGGAAACCTGTAAGGTCTCCCTGGTCTCCCAAGCAGGGTGCTCACGATCAAGGGGCATGAGCGCTCACTTTCCTGCAATGCAGGAAAAAAAGTATTAGAACTTACATATATTTATATTTCTTTTCATCTCATCCTTTTAAAATGTCTGCTTAATTATATAGTAGGCAAAATATTTAGTACTGCAGTGCATGTATATAATTTATATACATTCACATGTGCATGTATATGTGTATATATGTATTTATAGGTGTGTATATACACGTGTGTGTTTGTGTATATTAGTGGAAATATATATATACTGGTGGAAACAGCTCAAAAATTTTTCACTGACAGGGGTTTGCAACCGAGTTGGAATATCAACTTCTGGTACAAAGACTTATTCATCACCTAGAAGGGAAAGCAGGGCATGGTCTCTGCAAACAGGTGCTCTGAGCTCACATTATTCATCCATGTTGAAAAGAGAACTCAGGGATTCTGGGCTCCAAGTGGCATCTCAAGACTGGAGTAAGAGGGAGGCAAAGGATGCAGTGCCCAGCAGGGCAACCCAGAGGGGGAGTCTCTGCTTGAGCCCCCGAGGTGTTGTCACCCACTCACATTCCTTCCCCACCCCAGCTGGTAGGAGGATGGGATTTCTCCCAGCAGGAGATGGGGAAGCTAGGGAATGAGGTTTACCATCTGCCTGCCAGTTGTCCAAACCCAGATCCCAACTACGGCATCGGCCGAGATAGCATAGTTTGCTGAACTATAATTAATACCCCCCTTCTCAGGCAGGAAAGGAGAAATGCTGGAGTAGGAGAAATGCAGAGCAGGTGACGGTTACACCTGCAGACAGTTCTGCTGACAGCCACAGAAGCGGCCTGGACTGCCAGAGAGGAGCTATGAACCGGGAACTCAGGGAGGGCGGGCAAGAGAAGAGCACCCACTTGCTTCCCCGCCCAGACCTAAAATAAGGTGGTTCTCTCTCCTATTCAAATGCCAAGTGTGCGGTCTGTGTAAGACCATGCCATCCCCTAAGCCTAGGTCTATGTGAATCCGAGGAAGGAGAATACACGAGGGGCAGTCACCAACCACTGACCACAGCCATGAAAATGTCACAAAGATTAACAGATACAGAAGGGCTAGTCAGTGGCCCTCCATTTGGGGCACAGTCACAGGACCCCATGATCACAGAACGTGAGAGCTGGCAAAACGCCTTAGACAGTGGGGCGCCTGGGTGGCTCAGTCATTAAGTGTCTGCCTTCAGCTCAGGTCATGATCCCGGGGTCCTGGGATGGAGTCCCGCATTGGGCTCCTTGCTCAGCGGGGAGCCTGCTTCTCCCTCTGCCTGCCTCTTCCCCTGCTTTTGCTCTCTCTGACAAATAAAATCTTAAAAAAAAAAAAAAAGCAAAAAGCCTTAGGCAGTTATTCGTGTGCTCATTTACTCATTTAACCAATCTTTATTGAGCACGTAGCGTGTGTTGGGCACTGCACTGAGTTGTCAGGTACACACTAGTGAATGAAGCAAAGAGACAGCCCTGTTCTCATGGAAGTTTCGGGCCCTAGTTGGGGAGACGTGACAACCAGGCCAACGGATACATACAGTGACGACGTGATCAGTGCTCAGTGCTAAGACGGAAATCAGCTGGCAAAGTGAGGACCGGGGTTTACATGACTGGCCTCCCCCGGCCACCGTGGGCTTATTCGTGCCTCACCCTAACCAAGTTCTCCCACCGACAGACAGCCCTCCAGGAGCTCAAAACTCCCCTTCCAACTTACTCAGAAGCTCAGCCCCAGGCCACCGTCTGCTGACAAAGACAACCTGTATACCCGACACAGCGCTAAGACCTCCCGTTTTATCTCACATTGATCCCCACAGCCTCCACAAAGTAGACACAATTGTCTCCATTCTTTTTTTTTTTTTTTAAGATTTTATTTATTAGAGAGAGTCAGAGAGAGAGCGCACAAGCAGGGGAGCGGCAGAGGGCGAGGGAGAACCATGAGCCCAATGCAGGACTCGATCCCAGGACCCTGGGATCATGACCTGAGCCGAAGGCAGAGGCTTAACCGACTGAGCCACCCAGGCGCCCCGACTGTCTCCATTCTTAAGGAAGGAAACATTCAAAGAGGACAGAATGATTTTGTGGGAGCTCCACAGCCAGTCAGTGGTAGAACCAGAGTTTAACTGAAGGCCACCGGGTCTGGAACGTGCTGCTGAGTTCCACGGGACCGCAGAGGGGAGCCAGCCTCCATCACCGGCACCGCACCACAGCATCGGGGGAGTCTCCCATTCTGCCATCAGCTGTTCCTTGCTGCGTGCAAGGAACCTGGGCGGTCGGTGCCTGAGGAGTCGCCTCCTAGGAGTAAGGACTCAGTTTCTGTTCACTGCCCTCAAAGCTTCCGCCACGAGAACACCCCAGGGGAGAAAACTCTTATCAGCAGATGGCTGAACACTCATGAGCACCCATGCCCGTGGGTGTTTGTGCATGTGGGTGTGTGAGAGAGCGAGCCCGGTCATCTACGGCACCTCCAGCCTCAGTCGGCCTCTGAAAGCTACTGTCTCTCACTGCCTTCCCTCCACTCGTCCCATCTCTCCTTCCCCTCACTGCTGTATTTCTCTTCACAGAAGAACACTCAGAAACCTGCCCATAAGCTTCCATGGCCCTCTCTCTCCAACACCCATCAGCCTCTGGGTTTCACTCTGGCCCTGGGGGCTGGAACGTCTTTCTCCTCTCTGCTTGTCACAAAGGCCGCAGAGCATGGCCACCACGGAGCCCCTGACCACGGACGGCTCTGCCAGTGAGGGGGCCCGCACCGGGAAAGAGCACCCCACACCCCGTTTATCCTCGGACCTCCCCGGCAGCCTGCTCAAGCAGCTCTGGAGTCAGAGCAGAGTCCCCAGTGACCACCTTTAAGAAGAGAACACATGACATCCATACCCCCTCACTCACAGGTTCCCTATCAGTGGAAGGGAGTTATCAACACCCCGAAGACGCCAGGCAGAATACACCACTCTCCACAGCACCTTTCTCTTGGGACCTCCAAGTTCTTTACCAACTGAAGTAATTTACCACAAAAGAGGCAAATCATCATCCCTGGCCAGTTACGAAGAACCAGGAGAGCCAGCAACCTCCTGGGCAGACACACAGTAAGGCCACGCCAAGCATTCCATCCATTCCGACGGAGGGCCACGCAGCCTCACCTGGCTGCACCCCTCCACTATCCTTTGCCTTCGGCCTCTTGCAGATCACGCCTTCTCCCTCTTGAGGACCTGGTCCCCTGGCAAAGAACTACAATAGCCCCAAACACGGGAGCCAACTCCAAAAGCACTCCTGCCTCTGTGAAGAGCCCCAGGTCATCCCCAACCAGCCCTAGTGCCAACTGGTCAAGCTTTCACCTCAGGGGGGCCCCTTGCCACCTACTTGGCTCGTAGAAAGGACAGCTTCTTCCTCAGGGAGGAGACGTGGTAGTGACAGGCCTGCTTGACAGCCGTGCTGCAAGAGACAGCGTTGGAGCGCAGATTCTGTACCATGCTGAGCTCAGGGTAGGGCCCGCCACATGGCGCTGGGACCGCAAGGGCTGGGGGCTCGCTCCGGAACCGCCTGGACGTGCTGCCTCTGCAGCTCCTTCTGCTGTCGGCCGGACCTCCTGCACACAAACCCTCCCCGCCCTGATGTGTGATCCAAGACCCAGGCAGGTTGAGGGCCTCAGGGCGGGAGAGCCTGAGGCTCCGTGTTACCCGGATCCCCTCTGGCTTCGGCCCAAGCTACAGTTCCAAACAGAGCCCTCCTCCATCTCCCCACATCTGGCAGTGCTCTGGGCACCTGGTGAGCTTCCTCCTCTTCTGTCCTCACACAGGGAGGCTGGAGCTCTACCTGCATGTGATGTCAGCTGCTGGTGCACGAGGGGGAGGGGAGGGGCTGGTGGGCACCGCTCCCAGAGGGTTTGTACTGGGCTCCTTCCTCGTGCTGAGGGAGCTGACTGGAGAGGTCACCCGAGTGGCCACAGGGCCACAGGGAGTTCCGGGGGCCGGGCACACAGATGGAGCTAGAGCGCTCTGAAGTAGGCTGTCTGGGGACAATTCCTGGGATTCGCAGCAGCAGAACTGAAAGCATCCTTCCTCCTACCAGGAGGCTCTCTATTCTGGTGGCTAGACCTGAGTTGAAATCTGCAGTTGAGCCTGCAGCTGTGGAGGCCTGCCCTTTGGCCTCAAATTCCATTACCTTGGTTTCTCCATTTGTTCACTCATGAGTTCCACAAGCATCTCTGCTGAGCACTTACTCTGCCAGACAGAAGAGACACAGTTTCTGTCCTCCGGGTCTCGTGGGCTAGCAGGGAGACAGAGACGTGAACCGGACAGCGCATATCACGAGGCCAGTGCTGGACAGAACAAACCCCAGCCCGCCGCTCCTCCTGTGTACCGGTCCAACAAAACGTGCCCTCCCTACCCCACCTGGAAGAAACGAGGGTGAGTTCCAGTGAGGCAGGTAAAAGGAATGCCTTTTAAGAGAGAGAAAAGGAGATGCAAGAAATCCCCAAATTAACCACACCCAAAGCTTACACTATTCTCATTCCACCTCCTTTGATCTTAGGGAATCATCTTATTTCCTGTTACTTGGAGAAGACAGATCCTTGCTGCTATTCACCTCACCTTCCCACCACGTGGCGTGGGAACTCACTTGCATCCACATCCATTAGGATCTGGTCCGGGCCAACCCTTCCACCTGTGATCGAGATCTTTCCTTGCCTCCTCCGAAACCCTGCTTCCTTATCTTCCGTAGGAGGCACGAGCCAGCTGACCAAGTCGGAATCCCGGAACTAACTCTTAAGACCTCCCTTCTGTCTCACACCCTAAATCCAATCCATCACCAAGTCCTGGACTTGATTTGAATCCCCTTACATGTATCTTGAACTCATCTACTACTTTTTTTTTCTCTCTCTCTCTCTCTCTCTCCACAACTACCATCCCAAGTCCCAGCCACCAAGATCCTTTAACTGGACTCGACTGAAATGGCCTCTGAGCTGCCCCAGGGGCTCTCTCTGCATCCACCCTTCCTCCACACTGCAATCTTCAGAATGCAAATCCGATACTGTCAGCTCCCTTCTTAAAGACTTTCGGTGGCTTCTGGATGCTCTCCGAATAAAGACTCTTGTCATGGCCACCCGAGCTCCTGCCCACCCCATCGCATGTCATCTGCCTCCTCTCGCAGCCTCCTGCTCACCTCAGACTCATTCTCCCTTCCACCTCCGTCCTCGGTCCAGGTCCACGGACACACGCGCACTCCTGGAACCCCTCCTTTAATACCCACGTCCAGGTTTGTACTTTCCAAGTCACACCCTCAGTTGTAGCTACCGCACAACTGCTAAGTGTCTGCTGAGCGCATGAATGGACTACGTCCTCTGGTCAAAATCACACCCTTGACCGACACCGGTTTCTACTTCAGATTTAAAGAGTGCTGTGTCTCCCTGTATTAAAACAAAATTTCTCCCCTGTCACCCCTGCCTTCTCCTCTAGGTATCATCTCTTCCTCCCAGGGAAACTCCTAGAATAAATTCTCTTTGTTCAAGCTCTTCTTCCTTCCTTCACCTACTCCCTTACTAAACTGCTCTGTGGTTACCAGTGACCTCCGAATTGTCACTGCAGAAGATCCTGTTTAGTGGGCACCCTGGTGGTGCAGTCGGTTGAGCATCTGACTCTTGGTTTTGGCTCAGGCCATGGTCTTCCAGTGGAGCCCTGCGTTGGGCTCTGTGCTCAGCACGTAGTCTACTTCAGATTCTCTCTTCCTCTCCCTCTCTCAAATAAATAAATAAAATCATTAGAAAGAAAGAAAAGATCCTGTTTAGTGCTTACCTTACCTGTTTCTTTCCACTTTGATTCTCCCTTCCTGAGTCTGTTATTTCTGTCTCCCTACTTTTCCCAGCTTCAGTGGGCAACCTTTTGCAAATTCCTTCTTCCTTTGCCTTCTGCGTACACTCGCTGATCCTAAGACTCTTGCCTTGACTACATTCTCATTTCCAAACAAGTAATTTTAGTTCTGTCTCCTGAGCTTTAAACAGGTATAGCCACTGGCTAGCGTATCTCTCCACCTACACACTCGACATGTCTAAATTAAACTCACTACCACCCCTGCTCTTCAAATTCTTACTGCTTTACTCAATGTTTTAATAATAGTAAAATAATATTAATAACAATAGCAAACACATATAAAATACTAGCTATGTGCCAAGCACTATTCTATGCTAATTATCATAGACACACACACACACACACACACTCACTCACACTCCTCCCAATAACTCATGAGGTATGAATTATTATTATACCCATTTTATAGATAAGGAGACTGAGGTACAGTGGTGACATGGTTTGCCCAGGATCACACATCATGCGCTTAGAAGCACCATCAGAACCCAGGCAGGCACTTAACTTCTGGACTATGCTGCCTTTTATTTGCTGCCCCCTGCTAGAAAGCTTAGGTTCACCCTAGGTGCCTGCCTCAACCCAGCTATAAGCAAGCTTTAGGTCAAACCTACTTAATATATTTCTTTAACCAGTTCCTCCTTTTCTGTCCTCACTAGTATATAATTCAGAAATGCATTCAAACGGTCTTGGCTTAAATGTCACCAGGTCAGTAAGCTGCCCCTTCCCCCCCAACTCAGTGTTATCCCAAAAAGCCCTGGTCTACTGCACCACCCTTTCCCATTTTCTTTGCAGCGGTTATTACTCCTGGGGCTGGATGCTTTCTTATTCACTTGTTTGCTGGTATCTACTTCTACCCACTACAATGTAAGCACCATGAGAGGGGAGATAACAGTTACCCGGTTCGAGGCTGCAGCCCCCAAAACCTGCAAGAGTATATAGCATATAGTATGTGCTCAGTTAAGTCCCTGTTAAATAGGGAACGGATGGCTAAATAATTGTCAGGTTCCTTCCCTGTCTGCTTTCAACGTTAGCCCCTTATTCTTTAAATTTTTTATTGTTATGTTAATCACCATACATTACATCATTAGTTTTTGATGTGGTGTTCCATGATTCATTGTTTGTGTATAACACCCAGTACGTTAGCCCCTTAAATCCAACTCTCCCACTAGGACCAAATGACTTTTCTCCCAAGAGTCTGTGTAAGTGACCTGGGAACCCCCTTGCTCAGAATCTCTCCCTCATTTCTCCTCTATAAAGAAGCCCACTGTCATGGCAGGCTTGTGGTGTGATCGGCATGATCAGGCACTCCCTACCCATGCAAAGAGGATGGCTAGCCCCTTGCTAGCTCCCCGCCACCAGCCACGATTGGCGGCGACGCTCAAGTATTTGAAGTCCCTGAACATGCCTGGCTTTCTCCCGCCTCCATGCTTATGTACATCTTGTTCCTTCGCCTGGGCACGCTGCCCATGTGACAGACTCCTACTCATCCTGCAGCTCTTGGCGAAGCTCAGCTCCTTCCGTGGAGCCTTTCTGGATTCCTCGGCCCCCTCTTTTCTCTCCCCTGCCCTCGCCCCAAGCACAGTAGCTGTGCTACTTTGGGACAAATCCGGTAGCTCCGCAGAGCCTCTGTTTCCTACACTCTAACATAAAGATAATAATAGCGCCTATTTGATAGGGTTGTTGACAGGATTACATTTCAAAACGTATGCAAGATTCATCGCACAGGGTTAGGCACCTCAGTGACCAAATTCTTTAGTTTTATTACTTCATATGAAATTCCACGTCCGTTATCACATTCTATTATACTTGCTTACTTATAGCTATGTCTCCTGGTGTCTCACCAGGAGACAGTAAGATGCTCAAGGGGAAATCCTATGCCTTCATCTGTTTATCCTTAGTGCCCACATCTGACACTTTACAGGTGATCAATACTCTACACGTTTTCTCTGTCTCTGCTTCTTCAAGAACAGCAGAGTATAGATCCATTAGGAAAGAGTGAAATCGGGCGCCTGGGTGGCTCAGTTGGTTAAGCGACTGCCTTCGGCTCAGGCCATGATCCTGGAGTCCCGGGATCGAGTCCCGCATCGGGCTCCCTGCTGAGCAGGGAGTCTGCTTCTCCCTCTGACCCTCTTCCCTCTCGTGCTATCTCTCATTCTCTCTCAAATAAATAAATAAAATCTTAAAAAAAAAAAAGAAAAGAAAGAGTGAAATCTAATGATAGCATCATAGCAGCTACCACTTACTAAGCACCTACTAAGAACGGGGCACTTTACACATGTTATCTCATTTATTCCTCTCCAGGAAAGACTTGTACAAATGAGTAAACTGAGGTTGAGTAAAGGTGAGTAAATTGTATTTAAAGATGCAGTTAATAAGGAAGAAGGGAGTCTATCCTAAGTCTGTTATGACTTCAAGGATTTCACTCTTTCTAGTACACCAGGGCGCCCACCAGCAGTGAGCCTCTATACATCTTTTTATTCTATTTTTTTTTACATTTATTTATTTAGTCTAGAGAAAGAGAGTGCACACAAGCTGGGGGAGAGGGAGGGAGAGAAGCAGACTCCCCGCTGAGCATGGAGCCCAACATAGGGCTCGATCTCATGTCCCTGAGATCATGACCTGAGCTGAAACCAAGAGTCAGATGCTCAATGGACTGGGCCACCCAGGCGCCCTTGAGCCTCTACACATCTTGCAGCCTGGACTCCAGCAGGCTCCCCAGTATCTTGCAGACACTTCACGAAGGTTTGGGGCACACATACCCGCATGCAGGAACGGATACGAGAACGCAGGCAGCCCAGCCCTGGGGCCTGGTTACAACCCAGCCCTGCCCGGGTCTCAATCCTACCACTGGAAGGCTTCCTGGTCAACCAGGACCAAGTTCTGTTGAAACTAACACTGTGTACACAAACCATCCTCAGTGAAACAGCTCCTTCTTCTACAGCTCTGGCTTTGTTTGATAGTTCCTGCCATTGAGCAAAGGTACTAAATAAAGATCTGGCAACGTGAGAAACTCTGACAGTTGGTCCAGTTTGGGCTGAACCTGGGAGCCAGTGTCTTTTAAGCGTATCCCTGGCTTTACCTAGAAGCATGAAAATAGATTTATGTCCCACATTCAATGACGCACACGCACACACAGACTTTGGAGAAGGTGGGTCTATTCTGCTTTCTACTGGAAACCTGAGGGAATTATTCCTATCTCTGAGACAGTCCTCATTTCTGATTCTCTTCCTGAAATCAACTTTTCTTGATGCACGCCTGCCCAGGAAATGATTGCCTCCCTGCACCCATCTATCCACCCACTGCCTGCCCCTATTATGGTCCCAAAGGCTTTCTCCTTCAGGAATCAACACTGATGTGAATGAGGAGGAAAACCGTCAGAAGCCCTTAGGTTTGGACGCGATACTGAGGCATCTCCCCCTTTGCTATCTATCATGTGGACATTTGTTAAACTATAATAGGGCACTAGTTTGTCTCTAAATATTCTATCTCTTCTGAACCTTGTACAAGAAAAAGAAAAATCAGTGTTTTATTTAACCGGTTGAAAGTGTCCATCATAATGAAGGGTCAGAATTTTTATCTTTAAAACAGAAGAAATCGATGTTCGTTTTTTTTTTTTTCTGCCTGCTCTATGAAACTGTCCTTCATCCTACAGTTGACCACGTGGTTTGGAGTATTAGGAGCAACCACAGAAACGGGTCCATGTTACCTACCCCCTACTTGACCATTTTCAATCCATAATACCTGGCTCAGCGGCCTCCCAGGGGAGTTGTGAGACTAAATGATATCACACAGGGCCTCGCCTCTGTCGGAAATGCCGCTGTAACCAGGGGGAGCGCGCTGTCCATCAAATGGGGGCCCAGAGCAAGGAGCGGGAGCCCGACCCCCACCACTGCTGACAATCTCCCCAGGGTTTGGATCCACGCTTGCCCCAGGCCAAGAGAACACAGACCAACATCCAAAATGCCCCAGAGAGTCTCTTGAATTGGGTAAAAACATATTAGAGAAAGGATTAGGGGCAGAGTGTAAGGGTTTGCTCTGAACTGAGGCTGGTGATTAATTAGCACTCTGGGGACCTGTTCTCTCCAGGCGAGCCAACTGGATGAGGAAGAGAAAAAAAGATTTCATTCAGAATAGCCATGGTGAACATGTACCAGTCCTGAGTTTCTGAGGCAGGGGTCCACAGGGACTACCACGGGAAGCGTACTTCTGATCAGAGCTTTGTTTCCTGTACTGCCCAAGGTGAGCTGATGCAAAATTATACCCACTGTCCACCATGAAGAGTTAGGGGGCTGCCAGGGGGCCAGGGACGGGAAGGACCAGGGAAGACATCTAGAGGACTTTTCTGGGCGGAGGTTTGGACTGCAGACCTTTTGTAACATTTCATTTGGTTGAGGAAGTGGGCAGAGAAGGAGCTAGAATAGAACTTATGTCAACATACAATCCCGAAGAGCAAACAAAAGGCAGGGCTCTCTCTAGTTGTCGAGCAGTCCTGTCCTGGAGGAAGAACTGACTGAAGTTGCCTTGGGAAAAACCTAGAGCCTACAACTCACCACCTATGCCCTCGCTCCTAGGAATGCTCCCAAGCAGCTGAGAGTTGGGGAGTGCTAGTCGGAGAGCTGACGGACAAGGACCAGCTGAAGACATCATGACCAGAGGTGGACAGGACGCGCCGGCAGATGTCTGACGCCCGAGCACAGGGAAGGCAGTCGTACTGAAGGAACTCCAGGGCCCCTTCTGATTTTGCGAGTATGGTGGATGAATTCCAGAAAGCACTGAAAAGGGAGGGTAGGCCACTCCAGAGACAGACGGAACTGCCATCAGATCCTAACTGATTAAGCAGCTCGACAAGAATTAGTCTTTGCCCCGGGGGCCCTTTGCCTTCTATCTGCTCTGTTTGAATTGATGAGCTCAACTGATACTTGAGAACTGGGGCAGAACTACACAACTTGATAATGTAAAGAGATCTGTACAAGGATTCCAGAGGCCCCACGCTCTTGCCCAGGAGGGAATCCCCTTATGGCACACCACCTAGCTTTTGCTTGAACACTTCACAGAGGGGATAGTTTGTTATTTAGCAAGGCCTCTGCTGTAATCAGAGTTCTTCCTTATCCTGAGCTGAAATGCTCCTCCCTAGGACCACCTCTCTGCCTCTAGCTCTGCTTCTTAGGCTTTCAGATACTTGAAGAGTGGTGTTAACAGTCACCACAAACCTTCTCTTTTCCAAATTAAGCCACTTTCTCAACCATTCTTTCTGGAGTCCTAATTTATCAATATCTATTTCCAAAGAACTGGACATGATACATCACATATGGTCAAAGTAGTACAGACCAGTGAGATCTTTGTCTCTTTTTAAAGGGCGAATTCAGACTTTTTTTTTTTAAGATCTTATTTATCTGACAGAAACAGCAAGAGCAGGAACACAAGCAGGGGGAGTGGGAGAGGGAAAAGCAGGCTTCCCGCCGAGCAGGGAGCCCCATGCGGGGCTCGATCCCAGGACCCTGGGATCATGACCCGCGTCAAAGGCAGATGCACAACGACCGAGCCACCGAGGCACCCCGAGTTCAGACTTTCAAAGATCATTTGGGCTGTCATATTACTGGCTCGTATTTTGCCAGTAAATAAAACCCCTAAGTTCTTTTTCACACAAAATCCCGTCAAGGTAGGCTCCCTGTGGTAATCCTACATTTAAGAAACTATTCTAGGGGGCGCCTGCATGGCTCAGCTGTTAAGCACCTGCCTTCAGCTCAGGTCATGATCCCAGAGTCCTGGGATCGAGCCCCGCATCCAGCTCCTTGCTCAGCGGGGAGCCTGCTTCTCCCTCTCCTGCTCCCCCTGCTTTTGTGCTCGCTAATAAATACAATCTTAAAAAAAAAACTATTCTAATAATAGATTTATAAGTACATAATATAAATATAATAGCACCCTTCCTTTAAAAAAATTTGTCGTTTGCACCCATTTTTCCATCTGAAATACTCAGTCCCGAGTCTGTGAACCTCAGTCTTCTCTATTCCCCCCCAGCTGAGTGTCTGCAATAAGTCAGATAAATGATGTAAAAGTACCTTCTCCTTCCTCATCCAGTGTGTTGACAAAAGCAGTAGGCAGAGCTAGACCAACAGCAGAGCCCCGTGGCGTGCCCACGGAGACCTCCTTTTCGTTAACATCAGCCCAGTCGACTTCCGCGGGCACCGACGTTTCAACCGCCACAACAGCCCCCTCCGGCTACCACACACGGGCACTCCACAGAGCAGAGGCTGGTCCTCACATCCTGGAACTAGTCGCCCCTCGAATCCTCCAGCGAGCACTTCGGAGCCTCCTCATGCTCACTGCCCCCTGCCTGTCCACCCTCATTCACCTCTGGCACCTGCAGTCCGCTCCTGTTCTCATGCTCTGTCATCCACTGTCACACGCGCAGTGCCAAACCCCTCAGCTCTCCTCGGGCACCGTCCACACCGCATGCAGCCGCTAAGATGTGCCTCGAGCCACACCCGCTCTCGGGGTGTCCCAGTATCTCTGGCTTGCCACAGACCGACTCTGCTCCTTTCCCAACACCAGACACCCTTAGACGCGGTCCTCTCATTTCCTGGGTGAACATCCTGTCTTTCTGGCCGGTCGGAGCACAAGCTCTGGCAGCCTGCTGCCTCCCTCCCCTCGCCCACAGTTCTCCCCCCGGTCCCCGTGCTAGAAGGGCGACCGTACCCACACATTTCGCCCCATCCGCTCCCTCCTCACTTGGCCTTACCTTTCTTCCCACGCTCGAGGACTCAGGAACCTGCTTGAATCATCATCATGGCTGCTCTGTTGGCTACTGAAGACAAGACACAGGATGTGAACCGTTACCTTCTTTCTCAACACTGGGGGAGGTCATCGAGACAAAGAAACCGGGTTACAAAATTTCAAAGATACAAGTTCCCCCGTGTGACTTTATACAGGGTGTACTGACAGGCAAGGGACATGAGAAATGACACAAATTTGGTGCAAACTCCACCCATCACATCTGAGGCACAGGAGGGAGGTCTTGACCTGTTGCCTGATTCTTCCTTGCCTACAAAGTCTCAGGGAGCAAACGCCTCCAGCACTTTCTATACTCCGGCCTCTTAATCTGTAGGGCAGGATAACAATCCCATTCTTCTTCAACTTCCCCGGAGACTCTCAAGAGGCAGGTAGACCAGGAGGGAGGGGAGAATTCCAGCAGGGAAAAGGCTTGATGGGGGCAGAGGTCACCTGGCCTGCTTCTCTGCCTCCCGGGAAGGCGGAGAAGGGTGAGGATGGAGGAGGGATAGAGGGAAGTCCCTCCACTCCTGAATGCCCTGCAGGCAAGCTGATTCTAGGCCTTCAGTTCAGAGCTCTGCTCTTTAAAATGCTTTCGTGGAAGTTATGTGGAATTCACCCCTCTTTCATCTTACTTGAGAGGAAGAAAAGCCTTTTGCTCAGGCACCTTATGATGCTAACTGAACATAGGAACATATCATTTTTATTGTTATTCATTAACTAATCTAAGCGTCCGATCAGAAGTCAATAAACTCTAGCCCCCCCCCACACACACACACCAGGCCAAATCTGAAGCTGCCCATTGTTTCTTTGTACAGCCCTTTGAGAATGATGTTTGCTTTTTTAAACGGTTGACTTTTTGTGGTACACAGTTATAACCATGCTCTTAGGCTCTGTTCTTTCACAAAGAAATAAATGAACTTAGAAGAAATTTGTATCAAATCTTCACACATATATACACCGGAAATCAGAAGAGCACCAAACACAGACAGCCTCCAATTGCCTGGCAGAACCAAAGTGTGTACACAGGTCCTTTCTCTTTCCTTTACTCTATGAGGAGCACTTTTTTTGCTTCTTGTCCCCGTGGAGCGGCTCCCTCCTCCTATCCCCCCGGCTTCACAAGGTCTCGAAGACTTGCCTATTAAAAACTCCTCACAAAATTGTGCTATGGTGTTGCTGACCCGTGGGATTTCTTACGCTGGGACTGACTTGTTATAATGCATCAGGCACCGAGTCTCCTACAAAACCTGGGATACATGTTGTACTAGGGCAGGCCACCCACAGCTGACTGGAGCTCAAATTCCAAAGCAGACCGGGTGAGCATTACGGTCTATACCACCGGCTGCACACGTGAGGCAAAGTGAAGGGAAAAGGGGTCCGGAGCCTAGTGTTTTTACCCTAACAGCCAATGGCACTCAACCAACCCAGAGGACCAGGATCAGCATTACAGCCTCTTCAAAGAAGAGACTTGGCTTGACTCCATTTCATCTGGTTCCTCCTTCTCACCCTACCCTCTCTCTGGCTATCAAAACTTAAAGTTAAGTGAATCAAGGGGCTCCCAGAATTAAGTGACGATGTACCACGGTTTCAGAAAAATAATTCTGAGCTGCTATTAGCAAGCTGTCCCACTAGGTGGCACTGCTGACTTCCAAACCAGACCCGAAGCCATCCAGCACTTCTGAAACCCGAACTAGAACCAACCCTCTGGTGCCCCCTTTTGGCCTTCCCATCGCTCAGGAAGCAGTTCAGATGGTAAAGATGAAAGAGCCAATATATCACCTTCAAATGGTTTACTGGTTCTAAATAACCAAGAAACACCAACCTGCATGCACTTGACAGATATTTATGTAATGCTTTCCGTGGGCACGTATGCCAACAGGAGGCAGCATCAGGCAACAATTAAGTCTAGACTCTGGAATATGCGGTCTGGGACTGAATCTGAGCTCCTCTGCTCCCTAGGTATCTGACCCTGAATAAATGATTTAACATCATTTTCCTTACCTACAAAATGGGAAGTACATGTTCATGATAGTTCTTACCTTATAAAGCTGTTGCAAAGATTAAAGAATGAACGTATGTGAAATATGCAGAACAGTGCCTGGCGCCTATGAGCTGCTGTGTGTAATTGCCACTATTATTATTATTATTATTATTATTATTATTATTATGTGTAAGGCATCGTTTTGTGGGTCATGGACCATAAAGACATGAATCAGGGAAGGATCCTGCTCTCACGGTGTTTACAATCTGGAAAGGAAGAGTCAATGTACTTAACATTTAAAAGTAGAAAATCAGGGGCGCCTGGCTGACTCAGTCCCTTAAGCGGCTGCCTTCGGCTCAGGTCAAGATCCCAGGGTCCTGGGATGGAGCCCTGCATCAGGCTTCCTTGCTCAGCAGGGAGTCGGCTTCTCCCTCTGCCTGCCGCTCCCCCTGCTTGTACTCACTCACTCTCTCTGATTAAAAAAAAAAAAAAAAAAAAAGGTAGAAAATCATAACTCACAGAAGGAAATACTAAATGTTCCAGAAACAAAATACCGGGTCCGTTAAGAGAAGGAATAAGAGACTGTCTCGACAACAAGGCTTTTAGTGCTGACACTTGAAATTCAGAGAGATCCAGGGCAGACAGAACTAAGAAAAGAGATTCTAGGAGTGGCTGGGGGGCTCAGTTGGTTAAGCGTCTGCCTTGCCCCTACTCATGAGCTCTCACGCGCACTCTCTCACTTGCTCTCATTCACTCCCTCTATATCTCAAATAAGTAAAATCTTAAAAAAAAAAAGACATTCTATTTTAGCTCCATTTACCAAACACTTATCACATACCAGACACTGTGCTAGGAGACAGGGACATAAAGGAGGCCCAGAGAAGGCACAAGTATTCACCGCCCCAGCGGTGCAGCAACCCCAGGACAGACGAGGTGCAGGGGGCAGACATTCCTGTTGGGGGCGTGCAGGGAACACGCCAGAAAGGTGAACACAGAACAAGAGGGACTGCACAGGAATCCCTGGTGGCAACAGCCTTAGGGTGCACAGGACCCCTCCTCCCTTAGTCCCCTCTCCTCCCGTTTTTGGAAGCTGATTTTCAACTGTCTTAAATAAGCGAGATGGCCGCCCAAGCACTCCTCCACTGGATCCCCAAGAAATAGTGTTGTTGAGCAGAATTTCCGGAGACTGAGAGCTTGGCTCACCCCCTCACATCAACTCTTTCAACTCTTCTCTTAAATGAGCCTTTTCAAATGATGCAGGCCACCTGGGCAGCTCGTCCTGCTCCCTAAATGAATCCACCAGTCTTCTGAGGTCATGAAAAAAGCAACCAGCAGACTAGGGTTTCATGGATATGCCAGAAGGTCAAGGGCCACATCCCCAACCACCCCGTTTTAGTGAAGGCCTTGGTGGCCCTTGGGTGTCCATTCTGGGCTCTCGGGCCTCAAGTCAAGAAGAACTTGGAGGAAGTCCAGCAGAGGGCAACTAACAGATAAAAATGTCTGTTCGAAAAACCTTTTTTTAAAAAAAGCTACTCTGAGCAAGGATTTGGATCTGGGAACTAGATGACTCAAAGTGCACTGAACACCTGAAGGAAAGGAATTTGTATAGGCAACTGCTTGCTGCTCCCCCCCAAGACAGCTAAAGAAGTAAATCCCTCCTACTGTAAACTCAAGCTTCAGATAAAAATCACTATATAAATTAAATTTTCAAACACTAGAGTGTGTTACTAAATAAGGTGGGGAAGCAGCATCTTTCAATTCCAGAATATTCGTGAGGGGAACCAGCTGAAGCAAATCAGATCTGGAATCCTGGTTTTATTCTCCACCAGCAAACTACTGCTGGGAACTTACCCTCAAAGGTCATATTAAACCAGTAACACTGGCACAAGCTGGGAAAAATACGTTTGTCATCTGAGCCAAAGCATACCTTGGAAGATAGAAAATCATAGACTATGACCAGGAAGCTCCACGGTGCAGGCTGGTGAATTCCCATGATTCCCCTGAGCTCCCTTTCCTCCCTCCCCCAACCCGGGCACTTGCAGAGAGTACAGGCTGAACCCACAAGCCACCAGGAAGATGTCTAGATTAGATAGATAGATGATAGATAGATTAGATAGATAGATAGATATACTTTCCTCTGGAAAGTATAGCTTTCCTGCTAGGGAGAGACTGCATCTGGTACTCTTCCTGAGTGGGTGGTTCTTATGTGGAGACACCTCTTTCTCTCCCAGACAACACTAAAGCGGTCATGGCCTCCTAACCCCTGCGTGAGGGTGGGGGTGGTGGGTGCTGAGCAATTCAGAAGATTCCAAGCAGGTATGCGGGTGGGCAAGCTGTTATTTCTAGAACCTAATGGAAACCGTCCATTTACCCACACTACGGCTGTGCAGACTATTTATCGAATTTCTTTGCTTTTGGTTGTCACCAGAGCAATCTAGAGTGTTTTCTTTGCTTTTGGTTGTCACCAGAGCAATCTAGAGTGTTATCTTATGCTAACTGGAAGCTTCAAAAGACTCTGAGTGGCTTTGATTGATAGAGGCCTTTGATTAATGAAAATGGGGAAATAAATTATTTTAGGCAGTGGATGCAACAGAAATGGCACAACAGAGACCAACCTGGATGTGGCCTGGCTTTGTTTATCGGCCCTCTCCTTTGGCCAAGTCCCTTACCCTCTTAGCCCCACCCCAAAATTATAGAACGGTGCTGAAGATTGAGTTGCGAGTAATCCGATCACAATATCTGAATTCAGGATTTAGAGTCAGGATGACACAAGTTCTAGTCCGGACTCTGCCACTTAGTGGGATGATATTGGGTAAATTAACTTTTCTCAGTGTCAGCCATGGGTATACCACATACCTTAAATGATTGCACTGAGGATTGGAAATAGCAGAAATCATCCACAGAGTGTCCAGAACAGTAGCTGAGCTTTGCTGGGTGTACCACCAAGGGAGGACATCAATTGTATTCAATATTCAGTGAGCTTGGCAGATAAATATTTTGAAACATCCAATGCGTGGGAGGAAGAGAAGAGACACTTACGGTAGTTTTACGAGAGCCACTGACCTGAAAAGCAGGGTCACTGACGAAAGAGAAGAAGGCTGCATGTTCATGAATTATAGCCACCTGTGAAATGGCTCTGGCATTTACCACTTCAGTGTTAAGGAGGAAAGTTATACAGGGGAAGACAGGCAGGTGGCAAAGCAGCCGAGAACGCAGGAGAACACTTTGTTTGTCATCTGGCAAATGAGTATGGGAAAGTCTAATAATAGAAAGTAAGTAAACAGATGTGATTTGGGGCACGGCCAATGGCGGCCAGCTTCTTACACAACATACCTGAACAGTCTCAAATACTACTTAAAAAGTAATACTCTCCGGGTGAAGATGGATCATTTGTCGACACAGTTAGCAGGACGGCATCTGTGTAATGGCCCCCTTGGAAACCTGCAGCGGGGTGGGTAGCCGATCAAAGATTCAGGGATTTGGAATTTAGCTAAACATCCTTTAACTCGTACCACACACGGATCCTTTTCTACTGGAGTTCTTTCGCCTCTCTACACGTGCCCCTGGTTGTCTTCAAAGGTACAAAAAAGAAGAAAGCCCTCCCCCAATCCCTTTATTTTTCCTTCCCTTCCTCCAGGGCCGTATTTTATTTAAAGAATACCCAACTTGGTGCATGCCAAACTTCCATCAAAGCCGCATCAGGTACTGGGAGCTTCGATACGCAGATTCTCCTTGGCCCTTCCCCAAACTTGCCAAGTCAGAGTCTAAACATGTCCAGGAATGTGTATTTTGTATTTTTTTTAAGTTTATTTTTATTTATTTAAGTAATCTCCACACCCAACGTGGGGCTCGAATTCATGACCCCGAAATCAAGAGCTACCACGTGCCCAAAGGAATGTGTACTTTTTAAAAGCTTCCCAGTGATGCTGGTGGGCAACCAGGAATGAGACCCACTGGACTCCACACTCACAGCCTCTACTTCCTCACTGACTTGTGAATTAATCCACTGCAACCTGAATGGCATCCCCACCCCTCTTCGCTTTCATCCACCAGGACCTCCGTTACTGAGAGGTCAAGGTCAAGTCCTAATCTTGTCTGACCACCCAGGCAGGTCTGACGCTAATGATTATTCCCGTTCTCCAAACCTCACCCTTCCTGCCTTCTTTGGCACCACCCTCTCCTGGTTCTCGGGTTTTGTCCTGCTTTTCTCTCTTCTTTTTGAGGAAGCTTCATGGACTCTTCTGTTCAACCACTCATTTAATAAATTACCAAATACCCACTATGTACCAGGCACTGGGAATCCCAATACCGAGTATAGAGTAGTAAACAAAGCAGATGAGCTTCCCATTCTCAAGTTTACATTCTGTTGGGTTCCTTCCTCTTCCAGCTTCATGCCTGGGGAACCCGAGTTTCATGAATGTCTAATTATCAAAATACTGTGCAGTAATATTATATATTCATAGGAGATGATTTATAAACTCTCCCTGGATAGAAGAATCCACAGCAGTATGTCTCTGGGGAATCTTCCCTGCACCCGAGCCCTCAGTTATGATGGATATACTGATGCCTCCCAAAGATAGCAGGGCAGGGGACTGCACTGTCAGTAGTCATAGGTGGCTATTTAAATTTAAATCAACTAAAGTCCACGATAGCCAAACTGTGGAAAGAGTCAAGATGTCCATCGACAGATGAATGGATAAAGAAGAGGTGGTATATATACACAATGGAATATTATGCAGCCATCAAAAGGAATGAGATCTTGCCATTTGCAACGACATGGATGGAACTGGAGGGTGTTATGCTGAGTGAAATAAGTCAAGCAGAGAAAGACATGTATCATATGACGTCACTGATAGGAGGAATTCTTAATCTCAGGAAACAAACAGGGTTGCTGGAGTGGTGGCGGGCGTGGGAGGGATGGGGTGGCTGGGTGACAGACATTGGGGAGGGTATGTGCTATGGCGAGTGCTGTGAATTGTGCAAGACTGTTGAATCACAGATCTGTGCCTCTGAAACAATGCAATATATGTTAAGAAAAAAAAAGATAGCAGGAAGGGAAGAATGAAGGGGAGGAAATCGGAGGGGGAGACGAACCATGAGAGATGATGGACTCTGAAAAACAAACTGAGAGTTCTAGAGGGGAGGGGGGTGGGGGGATGGGTTAGCCTGGTGATGGGTATTAAAGAGGGCACGTTCTGCATGGAGCACTGGGTGTTATGCACAAACAATGAATCATGGACTACATCGAAAACTAATGATGTAATGTATGGTGATTAATATAACAATAAAAAAATTTAAAAGAAAATAAAAATAAATTTAAATCAACTAAAAATTGGGTTCCTTAGTCATACTAGTTACATTTCAAGTACTCAAGTACATGTGGCCACTTGCTTCTGTATTAGACAGTGCAGATACAGAACATGCCCAACACTGCAGAAAGCTTTACTGGATGGCATAGAGGTTTCCAGAGCAAACTCATCCGAGTACCTCAGAGCAGCCTACTTCCCTCTCCCTACATTCCTGTCACCTCACCAGTTAAGTTATAACTCCAGACAACTGTTTTGAGGACTGAGCAAGTTAACTAATATATAAGGCACTTATTAGAAGGCTGGGCAAATAATAAGCCCCCGAGAAATGTTAATACTATCATACGCTTGCATTGGTACTGAACTCTCTGGAGTCCAGCTCTCTGGAATCTCAAACTGAACACAGCCAATCCTGAATTCACCATCTTTTTTTCCCTCTCCTGGCACCCCACAAGTAAGGATTCATTCAAGCTTAGTGTTAAAAAGAAAAAAAAAGAAAAAGAAAAAAACCCCACAGGTCCAAAACAGCATCACTTAAACCACGTTCCAACCTCCCCTGGAAATGGGAGTCTTAGGGGCTCAGTCAGGAATTCTCCAGGCAGCACCAATGAGGTCATCTGCCACCAGGACCTCTCCATCACCCAAAACTGCATAAGACCCCCTCCCCTCTCCCCTCAGGGAAGGAGGCCGGGCCTCAAACACTCCTTTCTTTGCTTTTGCTAATGATTACTCACCCTGCCCTCCTTCCCCGAGGAGACCTTTCGTTTTGTACAAATCCTCAGAACTCCGCTCTACTTGTTCCATAGAAGCTGCTGGATTCAGGACTGGACTCATAAAGCCAAGGAGATGTCCAAGTTCCAGCTGATGTTGTCTAGTATATATGCTGCTGAAGCGAGCGCTCGGTTGATGTGTAACACCAGAGAGGCACCTTCACATCAATCTCCCGGCAAGTGCTGCAGAATCTACCTCCTCGTACCCCGCCAGTCCGCCCTGCTCTCCATTCATCACTCCTCCGGCCACTGCCCAAGGTCAGGCTCTCGTCACTTCTCATGGGGATTACTTTAATAGGCTCCTAACTGCTTTTCCTGTTGCCAGTCTGGCCCGGCTCCAGTCTGTCCTGGACACTGATGGTCTTCCTGAAATGCAGACTAGATCGTGTCTCTTCTGCAGGCTTAAAAGTCCTGCAGACTTCCCATCATTTCAGAACCAAGTTCAAACTCCTTCCTTTAGTAATAAAGACCCTAAATAAGCTGCCTGCTGTCTGCCTTGCAGCTCCCACATGGTCCACGCCCACTCCAGCGACCCCACCTGTCCCTGGCTCAGACAGGTGCCCCTCCGGGCCTGGTATATGCTTTTCTGCACTCCCTTCTCTGCTTCACTCATCCCCATCCAGGATTAAGCCTGAGGGCTCGAGCTTTAGACTGCCAGCATGCCAATCTTAACTCCTCTACCTACTCAATTTCAACCTCTATAAAATGGGGATGACAACGGTATCTTCTTTGGGGCGTTGTGAAAATTAATACCCACAATTACTTAGAAAGGGATCTGGCCTTGGGCTACTCAATATTATAGCTATTATTATCCTTTGAAAGCAGCACCTTCTCAGGGAAATCTTCCTTGACCACCATGGCCCACACATCACCCTACCCTTTATCACAAAAATTAGCACACTCCGTGGGATCGAGTAGTTAAGGATTCAGTTCCCTATACCTTCTGCCACACTGTCACTTAAGACCAAAGATCCTATCTTCTGTTTTCATTTCCACTGAACACTCCTGCCACTCCAGAAAGATCTGCTGAGCAAGTACTCTCAAATCTACACAGATTACACTCTGTCCCCAGACTACCACACACCTCCAGATGTTCACCAACATGTTCTAAATGCCCGTGTTGAAAACACCCTAGGCCCTATTCAGTGTGTAAACTACGGTCTGTGACCTCAAGGAATTTCCAACGGAGTTTGTTTCAGGCATTGGTGATCTAGAGATGCCAATTTGAATTAGACGTGTATGAACCTTCCAAAGAAAGCAGCTACTGTGAATTAAACTTTCCTGATGCCAGCCCTCCTCTGCGCCCGCCAATGTTAGGCTCCAACTCTCAGTGACCCAACATCATGAAGATGCACTTCATGCCTGACAGAGCCTTTCCATCTGAGAGTGGGCAGGAAAGAATGTAGTTCTCCAATTAGACAGTAGGAGTAAAAAGTCAATAGAAAAACATTTTGAAGCTCCAGGCTACAGCTTTTTTGTTTGTTTCTTTCTTTCTGAATTGCCTATGAGTTTCAATCAAATGTTCATGCCAGTCTTTGGCTCTCGTGAATACAGATAATCAAGCGTTGGCTGGGGAAAAAAATTATTTTCTCTAATGCCCTGTTCTGAGATATTTTCAAGAAGTATAAAGGTCAATAAAATTCCAAACCTTTCACTACACACAATTAATATAATTACACTTACCCCATTATATTCCTCAAATGGCTTCTGAAGAAAGAGGGCAAGAGAACTTGTGTCAGTTTAAATAGTCTTCCGTCATTCTTAAGGAACACATCACTTTTCTCTAGTTCCCACACCCTAGTACTTCCTTGGCCTCAAGCACTACTTCGCTTTGCAGCAAAATCTTAGGCCCTCTTAAGAGAATACAAACAAATTAACCAGGTCACTTAGTGGTAAACCTTTAATCAATAGTAATGTGACCAACCAAGATGCTTCCCAGAACTTGCAGACAACTGTCAAGACCCTGAGCAGGGGAGTCTCATAGGCCGGCCTACCCCACCCTCTCAGCTCCCTGTGCCACCTCCCTGCCTTTGGGACATCCTTTGCTTCCTAATCCAGAGCCTTCTTACTGGAGAACAAAGTAGGAACAGTTCTCAACCCAACACAAGCCAGAAGTCATTCTGTCCACAGATAACCCCAAAACCTTATTTAAAAAAGAATTTTAGTAGGGCACCTGAGTGGCTCAGTCGGTTAAATTTCTGCCTTCAGCTCAGGTTATAATCCCGGGGTCCTGGGATCGAATCCTTCGTCTGGCTCCCTGCTCAGCGGGGAGTCTGCTTCTCCTACTGCCCCTTCCCCCTGCTTGTGCGTGTATGCTCATGCTCTCTCTCTCTCTCTCTCTCTCTCTCTCTCTCGTGCGTGCAAAAATAAATAAATAAATAATTTTTAGTAGTCTTCTACACCCAACGTGGAGCTCCAGCTCACAACCCTGATATCAAGAGTCGCATGCTCTACTGAATGAGCTACCCAGGCAATCCCCCAGAACCTCCTTTTTGACAATCATCTTGATCCTGATTCCTTTGTCTAAACTGTTCAAAATGAGGAGTTAAAGTCGCTTCTCCCCTGATTTCCTCTCACAGGGGCAAGTCCAGAGACATTCCCAGGACAAGCAGAGAGGCCCACACCAAGAACCTTTAAACCAAATCCACAACTATCATGTTTTTGGAAGACAGTTTTCTGATATCTAACTAAAGGCTGTCTCCTAGTTAATTTGTGTTTTTTTTTTAGAGAAAAAAGAGA
Source organism: Eumetopias jubatus (assembly GCF_037043125.1). Lineage (NCBI taxonomy): Eukaryota > Metazoa > Chordata > Mammalia > Carnivora > Otariidae > Eumetopias > Eumetopias jubatus. The sequence goes on from NW_028274819.1 coordinate 94,699,822, forward strand.
GCAAGCACGCTCAAGGAGGTGGGTGGGAGGAGCAGAGGAAGAGAGAGAATACCAGGCAGATTCCACAATGAGCACGGAGCCCGACATGGGGCTCCATCTCACAACGCTGAGATCATGACCTGAGCTGAAATCAAGAGTCAGACATCTAACCAACTGAGCCACCCAGGCGCCCCTGTGTGTGTGTGTCTTTTAATCAAAGGTACATACATAACTACCATTCAGAACTTCAGTTCAGCATCTAATGACATGTCTCAAACTCTTCTCAGTCACTCTTAACCTAAAACACTCTAAACAATGTTTTAGATTATCTTATTACAAAAACATGCTATGTGGCTTCTATCAGACTTTCGGAAATGCTGGAAACACCTGGAACCCCTCCCTCCAAGAAACCACTGACTTCAGTCATCAATACACAAATTGCTGTTTGCTTGACCTCTTCTTGGTTTCCCTTCTACCAATCTCCGAAAAGTTGTCACTCGAGTTCTGCCCACCTTCCCTTCTCTACACCTTCTTCCCCAACAATCTCACCCGAATCCACGCCTTCAACAACAACTCACCTGTTGTCCCAAACCTGACCGTTCTATCAAGCACTAGGTTCCCTGATTCCAAATGCATGTAAGACATCACCAAAACACTGTCTCCCTAGAGGCCTCTCAGACAGCATATCCAAAACCACCCCTGCTCTCCTCCCCACTCTCTTCTCTCTTACCTGCCTTCCTTAGCTCACCTACCTGCATCTCCATCCATTCACCCAGTTGTCCAAACAAGGAAACTCAGACCCAGCTTTGGCAGAGTTCCTTCTCTAGTCCCCACCTCCAGTCGGCCACTGAGTTCTGCTGCTCTTACCTCGAACTCATCTTTCATACCCGTTCCTCCTCTCTTTCTCTACTGTCTTGGCCCTGGACCAACGACCAGTACCAGACTGACTGTGTAAGAATCACCTGGCAACTTTATTTTAAAGATAGGTTCCCACTGCATCGCTTTCCCTGGATTCTGATGCACAGGGTCTGGGCTGGGGCCTGAAGGATTTTTAACACATGTCCTAGGTATACAAACTACCAAAGTCCCTACCCTATTGAAATGGCCCCTAGAATGCAAGCAATGAATCATGGAACACTACATCAAAAACTAATGATGTAATGTACGGTGACTAACATAATAAAATAAAATTAAAAAAGAAATGGCCCCTAGAGGCACCTGGGAAGCTCAGTGGGTTAAGTGTCCAACTCTTGATTTCAGCTCAGGTCATGATATCAGGGTTGTGAGATGGAGCCCCACGTTGGGCTCAGTGCTAGGCATGGAGGCTGCTTAAGATTCTCTCTCCCTTTCCCTCTTCTCCAACCCACTCCCCCTCCCCCCCCCACACACTCTCTCTTAAAATAAATACATAAATAAATTTCTGAAACAGCCCCTTGACTGAGCTGATAGGTGTTTAACCATCAGCTTCAGGGAGGAGAAAACAGATGTGCATCATTTGCCGATTTCTGTGATGTAAATACTCCCAACATGGTCAGTTTCAAGCTAACATCACAGGCGGGTAGCTCTGCGCACAATTGGTTGATGCAAGCCAGCCCCAGCACACAAAGATGCCTAGACCAGCCAGTGTTACCTTCTAAAACAGGTCTAAACGCCCCTCTTCCCAGGTTAAAATCCTTTGGAGTTTGCCTCTGATGCCCTACAATACAGTACGAGGTGCTTTGTCTCACACGGGCCTTATCACAGGAAAACTGCTTCCTCTTCCCAACTTCTCAACTTCCCCTACAGAAAGTTCTGCCTAAGCCCCAAATGTTGGGCTTACGTAGAATCGTAGAATTGCTTGTGTTCCCCACAAAGAAACCATGCACGCTCATTCCTCCGAACTTTGTTCATACTGTCCCTCTGGTCTTCTACATGACCTCACGCCTCAGTAACTGCATTTCCCCCTTGGCCCACTGAGCCCCCATAGCACACAGAAGCCTGGCTGCCTCTTCCCTCTGACACAGTCAAGGCCTAATTCATTCATTTTTTTTTTCCTCCTGCACCCAGAGCTCTATGCCCTTTGAGCCACAGAGTTCTGACGAATCCAAGCCTGAGCGTGGTGCCTTGGGGATCACTGCTGGCCACCTGAGGGAAAAAAATCTCTTTTAGGGCAAACACTGGCTACTTTTTTCAGTGTATTCAAGAGACTGCATTCTAATATGTCGTATTTAATAGTAACAGTAAAGATCCGCATTTAAGCAGTGTTTTCCAGTCTACAAAGTGCTTCCCTACACATTCTTCCATCTGATCTTTCCAACCTTGTAAAGTAGGTAAGAATACATGTACTTTGATCCCCGTTTTTTTTTTAATTTTTTTTTAATGTGGGAAATTATTTTTTTTAAGATTTTATTTATTTTAATTTGACAGAGACAGCAAGAGAGGGAACACAAGCAGGGGGAGTGGGAAAGGGAGGAGCAGGCTTCCCGCGGAGCAGGGAGCCCGATGCGGGGCTCGATCCCAGGACCCTGGGATCACGACCTGAGCCGAAGGCAGACGCTTAACGACTGAGCCACCCAGGCACCCCCGATCCCCGTTTTAAAGATGAATAAAATAAGGGCTTACAGGGGTACATGACCTGTCAAAGAGCCAATCGGTGGTAAGCCCAGGAAAAAAGGTTTTAAGTACAGGTGTTCTAGCCCTGAATTCCCCGTTCTATCACCTCAAGTACAGGCCAACAGTGGGCCATGGCATTCACTTAAAGCTGGGAAGGGGTGGGTGGCAGGAACCACCGACCTCAGGGATGAGAGTGAGGGAGATCTGAATTTCGGGCAGGGCGGGGAGCCTGGGACGAGTGGGGGTGTTCATCCTGCTGCAATTGCCGACTGTCTCTGCAAGAGGCAGCCCTTGGCAGCAAAGCAAGAGCATCTGGGAAGTCCAATGCAGCAAAAATATTGCGAGGAGAAATGACAAGAGAAGAGTATGATGTATAGGGTTATGTACACTACGGTGCACACATGAAACTTAATATAACATTGTGTGTCAAATAGATTTAAAAAATTAAATTAATTTAAAGAAAATTAATTAAAAATAAAGAGGTGACCAGAGTTTGTCCTGACCAGTCAACAGGTGCTGATGTGAAATGGGACAGTTTGCCAGGTAATGGCACCCGCCATGAGGTCACAAGGCCACAAGTGAAATCACAGAAATAAACAAGTTCTTGAACAACTTATGCCAAAGAGCAGAGCTGTCTCGACAACAACCAGCGGCTGAAAAAAAGGCCACAGGGAAGCCAAACGAGACAGAGCGATGTGTCCAGGGACAGGGGAGGGCTTCCCCGAGCTAGAGCCAGGCCTGGGAAGACTTCTAGGAAGCCTGGGAAGGGTTGGCCTGAAGCCCAGGGGAACAGAGAGGCCAGCTCCATCCCCTGGAGGTGTCAGGGCAGGACTGGGGAGGGCTGGGCAGGCCCCAGAGCAGGAGTGCTGGTGCCCCGAGGGCCTCTCCACAGAAGGAAGTTTAGGAAGCCAGCCTGGTGGCCGTGCCAACCTGGGTGTACTGCCAGCTGAGCAGAAGTAGCCTGATGTAGGAGCCAACCTGGAATAGCTTGGGGCACCTGATTCCCCAGAAACCACTTACTGAACTCCCACAGGAGCATTTTAGAAGCCCAAGAAAAAGTGGCAGTAGTCTATGTTACTTCTTTAAAGACCAAGCCCAATTAAGAATAAATATGTTTTCAAGATGTTTTATGACTACAGCTTCCCAACTGGTAGCTAATTTCGTCACCACCTGTTTCCCTCTAGTTAACCAAAATCAAACCCCTTAAGCTGAAAGTGTAGGAGTGCTGGAGGTAACAAAGTAAGGAAGATATAGAAAACCTTGTGTTGGGGTGCCTGGGTGGCTCAGTTGGTTAAGCGTCTGCCTTGGGTTCAGGTCATGATCCCGGGGTCCTGTGCAGCAGGTTTCCTGCTCAGTGGGGAGTCTGCTTCTCCCTCTCCCTCTGCCACTCTCCCCTGCTCATGAGCACTCTCTCTCTAATAAAATCTTTTTTTCTTTTAAAGGTTTTACTTACTTATTTGACAGTGAGAGAACGCACACAAGTGATGAAGGATAATTGGAAGGAAGGCAGGTGGGGTCAAGGAGCGCCCCCCACCCAAGAGGAAACCACCCTTGAAAGGATTTTACACCCACCCTGGAAAGAGCCCTCCACCCTTTTCCACGTGATAAGTAGATGACAAAAGCCTGATTGAATGACTAGTGCGGGGAGGGTTAATCAGATTAAAACAGCCAGCCTACAAGCCCATAAAAACCCCTAGATTTAAGAAACTCGTGGCAACCCCCTGGGGTCCCCTTACACCTCGGGAGTTTTGTAGATCACTTTGCTACTGCTCAATAAACTTTGCTTTGCTGTCCACCACTCTGTCTGGTCTACCTCTTCATTCTTTGAAGCGGAGTAACCATGAATCACAGGCACCAACGGAGGAAAAAAATCTACAACAAAAGTAGGCAGAGGGGAGGCAGAGGGAGAAGAAGCAGGCTCCCCGCTGAGCAGAGAGCTGGAGAGCCCAATGCGGGGCTCAATCCCTCGACCCTGGCTCAGGATCTGAGCAGAAGGCAGACGCTTAACCAACTGAGCCACCCAAGTGCCCCTCAAATAAAATCTTAAAAAAAAAAAAAAGGAAAAGAAAAAGAAAGCCTTGTGTCCTGCCCCAGAAAGCCAAGGGCGGGGGGGGGGGGGTTGATGCATCTGGAAAGCAAAAGGAACTGTGTCCTAAAGGGCAAAGGACACATGGGGGAGGGGGTGCTGACCCAGAAACTCTATCAAAGAAAAACTGCCAGATACATAGAAGGCCCATGCAGATCAAGGACAGACTGCTGACTGTGTTGTGTCCCAGAAAGAGTCCTTCATCTTCCCTGCCTCCCCTTTCCCCGCCCCCACACCTAGCCCCATCCCCCATTCAACTTCATTTGCCCTTCGCCTCTGGGAAAAACTGGTTTATGGTAAAACCGTTATCTTGGCTTTTTCCAATTAGAAGAAATAACAAACAGTCCTAACCAAGAACTCTGGTCATTTAGCACTCCCAGAGAGCTGAGCCCTCAGGGGCCTGGGGAAGAAACAGCACTGACCGGACCTGGAGTCAGGACATGTGAGTTAATAGCTCAGCACGATATCTCTGCACCAAGCACTTGGACAACTTTCTGATAAGGTATACACTCACGGGCACATTTTCATTAGCAAGAAGGCAACAGATACTGGGTAATTTAGAATACGGAACAAAAGGAAACAAGTTGAATGATCCACAAGTCGTTTATTTTTGTTTTGAAAATGTTAATGAAACACACACACACACACACACACACACACACTCCTGCCCTATATCCAATTTGCCCTCTTCAAGTTCAACTTTGGGATCCACCCACATGGAAGAGGGCACAAAAAAGATTTCATGATCCACAAAGTAGATGATTCATTCACTCAAGACTCATTCAAAGAACACTTCAAATGGCAGCCTGCCAACAGAGAAAAGATGAGAAAACAAGCTTTGGGTGGGCCCAGTACCGTGCTAGAAGGCAGGAGAGGCAAAGTGCCCTAAGACCGAGCCCTACCCTCAAGAATCTTAGAGTATGTTTAGGAATGAAGCCTAAAGTATAAAGATAAGTATGAACCACCAAAATGCTGTATCCCAGAGAAAGGGGAACAGACGTGTACTGAATGCCTACAATAAGCATTTTTCACATATGATCTCACTTAAAAGTCAGTGTTCGAGGAAAATAACATGCTTCTTTTTTAACCCAACTCCATCCTGTCTGTTCTTGATTTCTTGATTTCTTTACATCGAGAATAACAGTGTGCCGTTTTCTGTTACCAAATACCACAATCCGCCCTCACTCCAAGAGCTGAGCACTGTAACTCCTCTATGGGTGTTGTGTTCTTTCTGACCTACACAGCGCCCCCACAACTTCCTATACACGCTTTTCCAAGCTCCTGGCCAGGTAGGCAATTGGGCTGGCAATGCCTAAAGCCCACAAGGGCATTGTCGTCTGAGTCCTCTGTGTAACTCTGCTGGGGCTGAGAGAATTAGGTGGTTATCCCCAGGCCTCAGTGGCGAAGGAGACCTGAGTTGGGGGAATCAGAGGAGCAAGCTCCACTCCCATCTGCACAGCTGAAACTTAGAGTGTCCCAGTTACATACACATACCCCCATGTGTTCTGACCACTCAATGCGCCACTGTCGTCTTTTCTGCTCTTTACTCACATTCCATAGTAAATGGGAGTAGAGGTGCACTACAAGGAGCAGGGAAAACCCCTGGCCTTTCAATGTTTCCTTGCCTAGGATGCCATTCAAGATCTGGAGATTCAAGAAACGGAGCTGCTTCAAGCTCTTCTTTATGTCCGTTTGCTTCTTAGGGTGATGTGAGTGAGATGGAACGCAACGGGCAGCCTCCGTTCCTGAGCTCGGCTGAGAGGACAGCCCCATTTTGAGGAGGTAAGTTGGAACTGGTGATGCCCAGTTGCCCCAAGAGGGCAAATATTCACCCAAAGTGGACCCAGATCATTTTTTATTTCATCATACTCCTTTGAGTGTTGAGGTTACCCACCTTTTCCGCTTTCATTTCCCCACCCCTCGAACTGGCGAACTCCACCAGCTGCATCTCGCCCTCTGCTCACTTCCTCACTCAAGCTCCCATCTCGATTGCTTTACACAAACTCTCCTATCATCAACCGTCACCAAAGACCGCCCAGTTGCCTTTTTCCTATCTCGATTCTTTCTGACATTTCTACAGCATTTGAAATGACTCCTCCTTCTTGGGGAAAAAAAAAATAATAATAGTACTCTACCCTTGACTTAATTTTCCTATTAGTGAGATCATGCCTCTCATTCAACAAGCATTGCTGGAGCACCTACTACGTGCCAGGCTTCATTTGAGGGAACACCAAGACGAAAGAGAAAATACTACATTCTGTCCTCGAGGAGTTTATGCTCTAATGAAGAGCCTTTCCATCGAGTAATGAGATTGCACACAATAAGCTAACTTCTTCATGGAGGGTGGGATGGGAAAAGGTGTCTATACAGGGTACACTACCCACACGTGAGACAGAACACCTGGGGTCCCGTGGGACTCTGCACAGAGCTTCACAGAGGAGGAAGCATCTGAGAGGGCATTTAAGACAGTAAAATGTTACTAGGCAGACCATATTCGAAGTGGAGAAACCGGCACATGCCCACGAAGACTTGACGAGAGTTGTACGCTCAGTCAAGGGCCTCAGGCTCACCCTGCTGGAGGTGAAGGCTGGGCCTTTTACAGCGAGAGATTAATGCAGGCAAGTAAGCAAAGTCTGTATCACAAAGGGCCCGTAGGTCCCAGAAGTGGGATTAAATTTCATCCTGCAGGTGATGAGGGAGGTACTGAACACTTCTGGAGGGAGGTGTGTTTGTTTATCAGAAGAAAGCAGAGGATTAAGAGGAAGGCCTCTAGGAAGCCCTCTCAAAAGAGCAGAGAGGATGAAGGCTCAAACTAAGGGAATGGAACCCCTGACAGAGAGATTTAGGAGGTGCCTGACTACAGGTGGTGGGAGAAGGCCAGGGAGAAATCTAGAATGCCCTGCTGCCTCTGCTTGCCCACACCTGAAGGCAGTTCTGTCTTCTCTGGTATCCCCGCCACTCTAAACACATATGTGCAAAACATGTATGAGGCAAGGAATAAATACCTCCTGACCAGTTCAGTACTCCCACCTTGTTCACCTAATGGTAAGATAAGCCTACAGTGAGAATCTTCCACCGGCCTTGTGCCCAGAGTGAGAGCAGGAGGCTGCTAAGGTGGGCTATGGAAAGATTTCAGGGCACCCCAGCTGGGTCCTCCGTACCATCCGTATGCACTCATCCTGGAGTAATGCACAAAATCACACGCCCATCTATTGAAAATAAAAACATGGAAAACAGAGCACACGTTCAATAGAACAGTAGCACTAGGGCTGGGCTCAGAAGTCCGGGTCTAGCTCTGGATCCACCACTGACGGGACAGGGCACAGAGCAAGGAGCCTCGCCGTTCTGGACCTCGGTATGCTTCTCCATAAAATGAACTGAGCGCGCCAGACCACAAAGGCCCCTCTGGCCTTCAACGTGCAATGAAGCTCTGTAAGATTTTAAGGACTCTTCCAGGAAAATCAGTTTGAAAGCTAAGTGAATGGCAGAGAAGGGCGTTGTGTGACCTGAACCGGGAGAGTGAGGTGGCCCTGGCTGGGCAGTGGGGAGAAGAGAAAGAACAGCAACCTGCGAACAGCTGTAGCTTAGGTCCCTGGAAAGGCAATTCACAGGTACAGACACACATGTGACTTCCTGGCTCACTTCCTGCGCTCTCAATTCTGGATTCCTGCTTCCTTTATTGTGACTGTTTCCAGCTTATCACTTGATCAGAGTCTATAAATTCTTGTAATAAAAAAATCGTGGACCAACCCTTATACAAGAAGGGGCCTAAAAGATGATCTTGTCTCATTTTTCCCCTTCCAGAACGGGAAACTAAAGAAAGAAGAGGCATGTATCAAGCCACAGGGGTATTTAATAGCACTGCAAAAAATGAAACTCGAGTTGGCCCTACCCTGAGAGCAAAGTTCTGCTCACAACCCCACGCTGCCCTTCAGGTACAGGAAGACACACCCCAGGAGCGAGGAGAGAAAGAATCTTACTTTTTGTCTTCAACTTCCGGCGCTATTGCTCATGACAAGGATAACTACTAATAGCTGTTCATTCCACCAAATGTTCACGTCATGTGCTGTTGGTGAGTGTTTACTAAGTACCAGGTCTGTTCTAGCCACCGGGAGACATGGTAGTAGGCAGGGCCCCAGCTCTTAAGAACCTCAGATTCTTGTGGTTTAGCAGTAGGGATGCAGAGGTGAGAGACAGCTCATCAAAACAGACAAAAACAAAACAAAACTCACGGCAAGTTAAAAGTATTACAAAGATAATAAAATCGGCAACTGAGGAGTCTCGAGAAAGCAAAAAAATAAATATGTTAAAGTCACATCGATAAAAAGTGGCAGAGTTTGGACTCGAATCCACACAGCTCACCACAGAGCACACGACTTCACCGACTGGGTCGTACCAAGTGACTCCTGCGGCGGTTTGCATGACAAATGCCTGCAGGACTAATGACCAACTGAATGGGAATATATATATAATCAGAAGGGTCTCTCGGGCCTTTTTAATTTGGAGGATTTTTAATTTGGAAGGGAATTCAGAAGAAGATTCTAGTGCATTCTGTTTTAATTTTAATGCATCCTAATGAATCTCTAGCTCGTCCTAATGGAAACACAGATTATAGTTTAATCAAATATTTTTCCTTTCATTCTATATCTCTATCTACTGTGACAAAACAGATGTAGACATTTGCTTTCCTACTTCCCTAAATAGTAAAGAGAGCTCTTACACGGTACATACTCAAAACCACATTTATCACTGATGTCGACTGGGATTTAACATACCACAATCCTCTTACTAATATAAGGCCAAGTGCTCATAAAATACTCAGATACAGCAAGTTAAAATAGTCTCAAAATACAAGAATGGCATGTAGCTAGGTCCACAATCGCAGTCTTATAAAAGATGGACTAAACATTGCTGAGGACATACAAAACCAACCCGAATCTCACAAACGCCTCATCTCAAAGGCCATCTTTATACGTCTTACCTTGGCTCTTTTTTATAAGATCGCCTCATTTTTCTAAAAGTTCTCCCTCGGCATCTTCTTCCTAGCACCAATAGCATCTTCTCTCCTAATTACACCTCATCTCAAAGAATGTCACTCCTTTCAAACTCAGAAGACAATCCATTCACGTAGAGCTCTCCACGGGGCCTTATGGCAATACTGATCAAGCTGAAATCAAAGATCCATGAAGCCACATCAGGGGAAACCCAGCAGTGGGCAAGACAGGTGCAATATCCCCTTGGCAGCTTATGTGTCCCCCTCCCTCTCCCATGAGAGGAGGGATCGGGGTCCAGAAGTGCACCAGGAAATGCTAAGTAGACGACACAGGCCGCCGTCCCCGATCACACGCAGCCCTAACCACCCTCTGGACCACTATTTTTTTCCAGGTCTGCCAACGCCAGATGACTCAGCAAAGGTGCCGCAATGACAGACAACCACAAGCCCCAGGGCCTGCCCTTCGGATCAGATAAGGTTGGCACCAATAGGAAAATGACACCAATGTGAAAACACTTCTTTCCCTTAAATGTAAAGGGATGAGCAAGAAGTCATCAGAAAGTGAGCACCTATGGCACATTAGGAACTTGGAGAGATGCCTCACCTTTCTTTCAATTCCACGCCAACCTACAAGCTAGGTATCATCATGCTACCCTCTTTATGCAGGAGGAAACTGATGATGCAAAACAGCCTGAGGGAAGAAAGCTTGCTCCATGCTGGAAATTGCTACTGGAATAAAAGTCAAACACAGCCATTGGGAAGTCATCTACACTGGGGAGGAACAGTGTCAGCCTGGGCAGTTATCAACAGTATTTTGCAAGGATGAACAGCCCTGGAAGAGCGAGAAACACATTCTATGTCTCAGCTGTCCCCAGTCGCTCTCAAATTCACCATCAGTAGCCGCCTGTGACTCCACATGCTCCATCCCTCAGCTCCAGCTGGGCTTCTCCTGGACTCATCTAGAACGGGGCAGGCCAAGTCTCTCGGTCTCCCGCAGGTGGGTGGATCTAACCCAACAGCTAACATCAAGACAAGTATCATATTCAATAAGCAAATTAAAATTTCTTGCTGATAAGAGTGGAGTTACCATCCCAGGCCAAAGACCACCTCACCTGTCCTAGGGTTATCCAGAGTTAAAAAATAAATAATATAGGGGCGCCTGGGTGGCTCAGTCGTTAAGCGTCTGCCTTCAGCTCAGGTCATGATCCCGGATTCCTGGGATCGAGCCCCGCATCAGGCTCCCTGTTCCGCGGGAAGCCTGCTTCTCCCTCTCCCATTCCCCCTGCTTGTGTTCCTTCTCTCACTGTCTCTCTGTCAAATAATAAAATAAAATATTTTAAAAAAATAAATAAATTATACATACAGATACATATATAATACTTATATATATATATATATTAAATACATAATATATTTGTTTTGGTTGGTTTTTTTTTTTTTAAGATTTTATTTATTTGCCAGAAAGAGAGAGTGAGCGCACACAAGCGGGGGGGCGGCAGGCAGAAGGAGAAGCAGGCTCCCCACTGAAGAAGAAGCCCAATGTGGGACTCAATCCCAGGACCCTGGGATCATGACCTGAGCCCAAGGCAGATGCTTAACTGACTGAGCCACCCAGGCATCCCTCACAATACATTTGTTTTTAAAGGTCTGTTTACTTATTCATTCATTCATTCTCTGACACCCATCCACTGAACCTGGACAAGTATGTTTGGACCTGCATGCACTCAACTATTTCTTACTAACCCTCTGAGGACACTACTGAGCTAAGACAGTGAAAGTGAATTATTTCCAAACAGCACCTGTCACCCAGAGGGGCCCTAAGCTTATAGGCAACTGGGGACAGATGCTCTAGAACTCTAGACTCTCCATGGCTATGAGGACTAAGGTCAGAAATAGGCACAGATAATAATCCAAAAATGCCCAACTTTGGAATCCTTTGCATCAAAGGTATGAGAAACAAAACAGAACTTTTGCTTCCCCGGCCCATCCTCTGCTAGAGGAAGGCAAAGGGAAGTTCAGCGGTCCTGTGTTCTGCAGAAAAGAGAGAAGAGAAGCGGGCCAGGTTACCCCAGGCCCATGGCTGGGATTCCCCAGTCAGCAAAACACAAGCCATCTTTGTCTCTTCCGTGAAATGAATGAGTCAGGCCCTAGGGTGACAGTAATTTGCTTCTGCTCTCCTAAGACAAAATGTCCATCCAGCTCCATTTACAAAGGAAGGTCTTCTGCTAGAGAGGACGTCCTTCGCAGAAAGATCTGGCCAGTTACCAGGATGATCAAATGCCACAGTTCCTGCTGCCCTCTCCTTGGAGGGCACCTGCCACCTTTCTAGATCTTACATTTATTTGTATGTTTTGCACTGACCGCCTAAAAGATGCTCAATAAAAACTTAGAGTTGAACAGATGAATGGATGGACAATAAATAAACTAGACTAAATCCTTCAAGAGCAGAGGCCAGCCAGAGCCCAGTGGCTGGCGTACAGTAGCCAAGCCATAAGGGCGTGCGGAATTCGAATGCTCCTTGCTGGGGCAGCCTGAATATTTCATGGGTCCCGCAGGGGAGGTAAAAAATCCAGCCAAAGCTTTTCACAGCGGCTGCTGCTTTAACAGAACAGAGGCCCACTGAAACAGCAGCTTATAATGTTCGGTCTCTATTTTCCATTTCCTGTGGATTTTCATTACCTACATTGTCAGCACATGCATATAAACCTCAGGATGATATTAGATATGCACATGTATTCTTGTACGGTATCAAAAAAGGCCTGAATTAAAAGAGACAGGACCACCTCTTTTTGAGTCACGATTCCATCACTAGTTAGTTGTACGGATGTAGGCATGCTGCAGAGTTTCAATTTCCTTAAGGGCCAAATGGACACAGTCGTTTACACCTGCCCCACAGGAAACCGGAGCAAATGAAGCAAGGGATGGCCAAGCCCTAAGCACGTGACTGGAGGCTCGGTGCATGCCAGGAAGTATGGCATGTGTTGGGGCAAATGCAAAGAATAATCATCCTCTGTGCTGCCTTCCTGGAGCCCATGGCCTGGTAAGTCCCTTTGAAAAGGATAAAGCGCTGCCCAAATTCAGAGATTATGATAAACTGCAATCGCCAGCATTGTTTTCACCTGTCTCCACGTGGGCACCATTCTCTGCTGCTCTGACTGGAAGCTCCAGTGGCAAGTGTCAGTGTCCCCTCTTTCCTCTGTAGGCCTGCCTCCCCCGCCCCAGGCTCCCAGTTCAGGAGTTCAGAGTCCACACTCTGTGGTGCCTCAGTACCTGGCATTCAAGGCCTGTCTTCAGGCTGCCACTACATTGCATGAAGAAGGCCCATTTCTCCCGGTGGCCCTTCCGCTCCTGGCTTTCGCTAGAGCCGAGAGGAAAACACCAGGACAAATGCCCTGACATCCGACAGCTGCAGAGAGAGAACCAGCTTCACAGCAGTGTCTCCCAAGGTCTTGGAAAATGTCAGAGCACCAGATGCATCTGCATTCCGAGATGCCTGCCCCTGAATGAAGCCCTCCTGTCAGTGGGAGGGAGTCTGCTCCCACGTTCAGCCCTCAGCTGCACCCCCATTCCTCTCTCTCTCTGCAGAGCAGGGCGGAAGACGTTACTTTCACAATTCCCGATTTCTACATTTTAGAACACAGACGAATTCTCTTCCAGGGATGTGCCCAAGTAACTTGTGTTTAAATAAACAGGGATCACTGTGGCCTCATTCCTTTATTTACTGTCTCCCTCCCCTCTCTAGGATGCAAGCTCTGCTAGCTAGAAACTACGGTATTCGCTATAGTTTCTGGTATCTAGAACAGCACCTGTCACATCACACGTGGTCAATAAATATTTGGTGGATTAACTGGCGGTGGGGGTGGGGGGTGGGGGAGAGGGTAGGAGGAAGGATGCACGTATTCCAAAATCCTCCTCTCCTGCAAGAGGAACAACTGTAGCCCCGACCTGGAATCAGAAGGCCAGAAAAAGTGTGGTTACCATGGCAACCACAGCTCCAAAATTCAAAACACCCTTCAAAACTGCCACAGGTCTTTGGTGGGAAAAGGGTTAGTTACTCCTCTTTGCAGACAGTACCTGGGCTCTGGGTCGACCATTGGCCAAAATATTGCTTCCGACCTGTTCTTGCTTTCTGGAGCCTCGTTTTGGGAAAAGTCAACCACCTCCACCTACAGATGCCAAGTTAAACTCCCTGAATAGAGACCACCCTTAGAAGAACAGCAGTCTCGGGGCGCCTGGGTGGCTCAGTTGGTTAAGTGACTGCCTTCGGCTCAGGTCATGATCCTGGAGTCCCGGCATCGAGTCCCGCATCGGGCTCCCTGCTGCTCAGCAGGGAGTCTGCTTCTCCCTCTGACCCTCCCACCTCTCATGGTCTCTCTCTCTCTCTCTCTCTCAGATAAATCTAAAAGAAGAAGAAGAACAGCAGTCTCTGATCTCTGGGCACCGACAGTCTGATGGAAGACACAGCACAAAGAAATAAAAACACAAAAGAAACCAACAGACTCAAAGCAAACAAGCCATTATGTAATCATCCAGATTTACATAAATGGGATATGGGGGGGTAATTATTCAGCTTCAAGAGGACTTCTTGCAGGGCACCTGAGTGGCTCAGTCATTAAGCGTCTGCCTTCGGCTCAGGTCACGATCGCACGGTCCTGGGATTGAGCCCCGCATCGGGCTCCCTGCTCGGCAGGAAGCCTGCTTCTCCCTCCCCCACTCCCCCTGCTTGTGTTCCCTCTCTCACTGTGTCTCTCTCTGTCAAATACATAAATAAAATCTTAAAAAAAAAGAGGACTTCTTGCTTTGCAAAATGATTTACACTAGAATTCCATGAAAATCAAGTTTCTGTACAGTCCTTCGATTATTTACTCCTTCCCTAAATACTTATGTACTGAGTTCCTACGATGTTCCGCGCAAAGAGCTCAGCAAGCTCTGAATAAAATAAATCCTGAATAAAATAAACTCTGCCCTCACAGCTTATGATCCAGTAAAGGATGCAATGTGACCACATAATCGCAATTTAGGAACATAATCATAAATTAGGACATGTAATAAACACCAGAGTCTGGGGACGCCTGGGTGGCTCAGTCAATTAAGCATCTGCCTTCGGCTTGGGTCATGATCCCAGGATCCAGGGAAACCCGTCGGGCTCCCTGCTCAGCGGGGACCCTGCTTCTCCCTCTCCCTCTGTCTGCCACTCCCCCTGCTTGTGCTCTCTCTCTGGCAAATAAACAAAATCTTAAAATAAAATAAAATAAAATAAAATAAAATAAAATAAAATAAAATAAAATAAAATAAAAAATAAAATAAAATAAAATAAAAAATAAACACCAGAGTCTGGAAATACTTCCTGGAGGAAAGACCCAAAAGAGAAGAAAAGAAGGGCAGCGTGGTAAAGTGGGTCGGTGTTACCAAAGGGGAATTCCAGCTGAAGGAACAGTGTCTGTGGAGACCAGGAAACAAGAGAAAGTGCCCCACTCAAGGCGCGGAGGGGCCACTATGGCTGGAGGCACGGGACTGGGAGCAGAAGCAGGAGGGGAGCAGAAGTGAGGTCGTGAAGACCACTTTGGCTGCAGCCAAGAATGAAAGGACAGGGCTTCACGGGAGGCAGGGAGGCCAGCGAGGAGGACACTTGAGGAACACACAGGAGAGATGGTGGCCTGGAGAGGAGCAATGGTGATGGAGTCAGGAAGACGGGCTTGAAGAATACCCTCCCAGACGAGGGAAGCCTCGTGAAGCTGACCGGTCCCCATCCCCAGTGCAAGGAACTGAGGGAGAGGAACTGGGCTGGAGGGCAGAGGGCCAGTTCAAGGACACCGACGTGGAGTTTTGAAGAACATCCCTATGAAATGTCCATTAGTCACTCTTAGGTCTGAGCCTACAGCTCAGGAAAGAGAGGAGTTCTGAGGTATGTGAGAGTCATCACCATAGAGAAATAATTAAAGCCACTCAAGTGGATGAAACAAGTGTAGATTTAGGAGGAGGAGGCGCAGAGGGAGGGGAAAGGAGAGGGAAAAATAAGAAACCTGGAGTCAGACCTTAAGCAGACAGACACTGAAGAGACAGACGGACAAGAGCAGCCCATGAATTGTAAAAGCTCATTTTCAGCACCTATTGGTAGCTAAGAAAAGCGACATCTCATAATTGATCAAAGAAGTAACCACTGTTCCAGCTTGTGCTGACCAGAGGAGCAAACTCAGAGGCCTCACAGACCACCAAAAAAATCTCACTTTTACTAACTAATAATAACATTAGCATAACTCTTCAGATGCATCTACTTAAACTGTCTTACAAGAGTTAGAAGAAATGTGTGCTCTCCACTTTACAGAGGAGAAAGATGCCCAGACACGGAGAGACAGAGTCACCCGTCCAGGACCACACAGGGAGAAAATGAGTTGAACCCCAGCCAACAGCCCAGCTGCCTCGGATGGTCCCCCGGACTGGTGCTAGGACATTGGTCCTCCGAAAGACCATCCACGGACGAGGCCTACGTGAGCTTCCTGAGTTCGCTGATGGAGACAGGGCTCCATCCCACGCAGAATGGGCTCCCCAGACACAGGGCGGGCTGAACGCCGAGTTGACATGCAGGGTACCTGTACTCCAGAGCCATCTCTGCTGCTGACCAACTCCACGGCCTTGGACTTCTGTTTGTTCCAAGCTGAAATGACCCCACAAATCCCAGCCACCACGAAGAGTAGATTCTCCGGACAGTGGCAGAGCCAGAACTATAGGGACTAACAGGTGGCAGCTGAGTATAGAGAAGTAAGACAACACTGTGGTGCCATTTAGGTCCTAGGACCCTCCTCCCCTGTCCCTTCCAGCCAACTTTTTCCTCAGACCTATTTTTTTTTTTAATGCCGTATTCTGACTTCCCTATTCTCATGAAATTATCTTTTTCACGTTGCTCTCCACACGGGCCAAAAGCTCCTCAACGGAAGGGCCGTTTGCGTCCAGCCCTGTATCCCAAGCACCCAGCAAAGCCCTGTAAGTATCCAGTAAATGTTTCAACTATGAGAATCAGCTTTCCTGAGCTCTCTGATTTTTCAGCTTAATCTCTCTAACTACAAAGAAAAAGCATGTCAACTCACAGAGGCATTTAAGGAAGCAACCCAAGCATGGAGAAGGCATTTGAGAGAGAGGAATCTTTCAGGGTCGCTCGGAACTTTCCGAATGGGCGGGCCACTTTCTACTCTGGTCTTCCGACACATGTGGCCGCCAATCCTCCCAGGAAGTCCGCAGGGCCCCAGGGCACCTGTGAGGTCCAAGTAATCACTAGCACAAACCGAGGGCTTCCCTCAGGATCTGCAAGCCACAGCACACGTTACTACTAAGAATAAGTCTCTGAAGGAATGTTCTCAAAGGATGACGACCCATCTCTCGTCCTCACTGAAGACAAAACTAGAGAAAACGTGTTTGAACCTTACCACCGGGGATTTCAGTCAGATCTGAGGAAGAACTTTCTCAGTAGCAGGCCTTGAAACATAGAAAGAAGTAACCAAGAGAGGTGGTGCAGTCCTCTTTTCTGAGGCCTTTTTTAAATTTTTTTTTATGAGGTCTTCACCTGTCAGGAAGATGTGATTCATCACAGACAAAGATAGAGAAAACATGTTGCCACCCAGGCTAAGGGCAAACTGTTCCCTGGAAAACCGCCACCCTGTTCAGAATAATCTTTCTTACTGCCATTCCATCCAACCCTGACCTGAGAAGCAAACAAAAGGTCAGGAAGAGCTTGGAGTGTAATGACCCAGCTAGAAGGCAAACACTTGCCGGATCAGGGCAGATGGCTCTGTGGAGTCAGACGGGCACTAACGCATAGGTTTGGTTATGGAAACCACAAGGACGAGGCTAAGTGGCATCTCTGTAGAGTGAGTTCTTCCCCCCACTTTGGAGAAGCATCTCATCCTCATGGCTCCTCCAAAAACGGTGCTGCAGAAATTCTTCCCCGCTACCCCTTCACAGACTCACCTGTCCTCAACGTAAGGACTTACATTCTGCCCCACCTTCTACAGGGACAAGGTAACAGAAGAGCCGATGAAACAAAATGTCTATCACTTAAAAAGGAAACCTGGATGATGGGGGGCTCAGTCGGCTGGGCGTCTGCCTTCAGCTCAGGTCATGACCTCGGGGTCCTGGGATCGAGCCCCGTGTTGGGCTCCCTGCTCAGCAGGAAAGCCCGCTTCTCCCCCTGCTTGTGTGCTCTATGTCAAACAAACAAACAAACAAATAAATATTTTAAAATAAATAAAAGATAAAAGGGAAACCCGAATGAGAAAACATAGTGGGTGATAATACACCAAATATGCGGCCAGTGGCATAGTGAAATGATGAGCTGTATCCTTCTCTTCCCTACGGCCCCAAATTTTACATTAACTAGCTATTTTATTACACACACATCTACTGGCCTTTGGGACGTAAGAATTTCTTTTAAGAAGCTGGAAGACCCTTGCAGAGCCTCAAAAATGTGTCACCAAACCAACCGTCCACTAGGTCTTTCTGTATTTTCCTAATCGTTGAGTCAAATCATGCAAGGGTTACCGTACTCCCCTTTCGCCCACCGGGCCTCCAGGGCAAATTCTTTTTCCATAGTTGTGAAAGAAAGGGGGAAAACCAAGTGGGTTGTTGGTTTGTTGGGTTTTTTTTTTTCTTTTTTTCCCCCTCACTCAGCCCCCTCACTTCCTGACTGAATTTGCTAACCAAGAAGCAGCAAGCCTAAAACCCTCTGTGGTCAGACCGAGTAGGTTAAGAGGCAGCAGGCTGAGAAGAGGCATTACTGCAGCGATGTGCTGACACGGGGAGGTCTCACGAGGCACCAAGAAGCTCCGGAGAAGTGACGGAAACAGGCCCAGACTTGAGGTCGGAGGCCAGAGTTCCCAGCCCTAACCCAGATCTACCACCGCGATGCACCTATCGCCTTGTTTCCTTATCTCATCGACAATCAGGGTTGAACAACCAGAATCTCAACACGGAGTGTGTACGAAGGATGTAGAACATAGGATTTTATACCATCGGACCAAAAAAAACAATGTATCGGGGGCTCCAGTGGAAGGGCCACGGATTTCCTTATCCCTCCTCTCCTCCCCCACTGACTGATCTCAGCTGAGCCACAGCCACGTCTCGCTGACGATTCTGAACAGTATTATTTGCATTGAAAATCCAGAAATACAGTGTCTGGAACACAGAGGAGAATATTTGACACCAGGACTATTTTTAGAAGGTGGCACGTGGCTGCGCACAGCGGCAGGGGGCGGGGCCAGCCACTGCCTGACATCTCTCTGTTGCAGCTCAAAGCATCTCCGTCCTGCCCACGTTTGATTTTCCGTTTTGCATCCTGTATGGAAGCTTTGCCATCTGGGCTATGAGCAGGAAGGAAGATGCCTCAGGCGCCGAAATCACAGAACAAGAGCTGACAGACCCCCCGCCTCAAACCCCAACCCCACGAGAGGTGTAAAAGCTGTATCTTCCTTCACACCAGACACAACAGCCCCTTGGCGCATCACCACACCAATGCGGGCTATGGAGGCAAGAACCCAAGAGGGCAAAAGCTCTAGAAAAAGCCCTTGGGCTGCAGAAAGCTCTTGTACACACCACAACCCAGCAACCGCCCTGGGCTCTCAGGCCCGCTTGGTTGGGTGTCTGAACACCTGCTCCAGGGCCCAGTGGCTCGTGCACGGAGGTCAGGAAGGAAATTCCCCACCGGCAGGTTAGCCATTCAGACGCCTTAATGGAAAATAGCGTTACCCTAGAAGCAATTATCAGTGACCAGCCTAGCAACTGGTGGATGGAGAGGACTCGTGAGAAATTAACCGCACTGGGCAGAATCATCACCTGCTAATCTGCCCCAGGATCATCCGTGGCTCCTGCCTGATGCATAACTGGCGCCCTCTTAGCACGTAACCACCATGGAAACTCTTAAAATAACCAACCTCCACAGAGGAGCCTGGCCAGTGTGAATCAGCCCATGGGGCTCCACTTCGACCTCCTCAGTTTCCACAAACTGTTAGAATTTGGAAACCACATCTCTAGCCAAACGCTGGCGGAGCAGTTTTCCCAGACGGGTCAGCACAGCCCCCCCACGCAGCAGTGCTCGCCCACAAGCCCTACAGCTTTCTCCCGGGAGCCCTTCCTATCCTGCTGACCTCATTCCTACCTTCTCTCACACCCTTCCCCTCCACATGTATGCTTTCTCAAACATGCAAGAGCCAACGATTTCCAGGCCCTGGAGAGATGGTACAGTGTCCTGCAGAGAGCTCAGGCTCTGGAATGGTTCAAATCTCACCTTTGCTTCTGTTTGACCTGGAGCGAGTTAATCTCTGAACTTCAGGTTTCTCAGCCTTCTCAGCCGTTAACACCCACCTGGGGAGTTTCTTGTGAGGATTAAATGGGATTGTGTATTGAAGGCACTCTGCAGAAAACTTGGCACCAAGTAAAACGCAGTCCCCGCCCTCCAGGATTTATAGGTCGGACAGAGGCTTTCACTAGTTTCACCTAATCCAGCACCCGTTACTTACTTAATCTGCTGACAGATCACAGGTCTCCACTGCATTTGTTTTTGTTGTTTTGTGTTAAGAAAGAATGACAGTTCTCAGGCGCCTGGGGGGCTCAGTCGTTAAGCATCTGCCTTTGGCTCAGGTCATGATCTCAGGGTCCTGGGATCAAGCCCTGCATCGGGCTCCCTGCTCATGGGGAGTCTGCTTCTCCCTCTCCCCCTCCCCCTGCTTGTGTTCTCTCTCTCTCTCTAATAAAATCTTAAAAAAAAAATGCCATTCCTCTCCCCCCACACTCCCTGTGCCTCTCATACACCGCAGGGTGCGCACAGAGGTGATGGGTAGAGTGTCTGGATGCAGAGCTCACCCTGCTCCCCTGAAAATGGAGCTGAAACCAGAAGCAAGATTCTCTCCGAAGGTCAGAGAAAAGGCTGAAGAATCAAGATAAATACACCAATGATACCATTACCTGCCAACCCACACACCGGCGAGGCTGGCACCACCAGATGGAGAGCCTGGCCCACCAGGCTGGGCAGAATCAGTGAGAGGCGCCGCCTGAGGTCAGATGTGTGTCGCAGAGCGGAAACCTTGAGGCTCCAAGTTGAAAGGACTCTGAGCAGCCTGAGGATGTTACAGAAGAAGAGGGGACAGAACAGCCAAGGGGCCATGGTGGCCCAAATAATGACAATACTTGGGGGGGGGAGGCGCCCCGGGGCGGGGCAAAGAAGCAGAGATGTATTGCTGTGTCCTCTGGAAAGACAGCCTACAAGTAGTCATCCACACCTGCTCACTGGGCCCTTGTCAGCTTTCCCCTCTCCCTCCAGGGAATGAGGACAGTATGCCATCCTGCCAGTCGAGGGTTCCGTCCAATTTCCGACTTTTCACCAGAATCCGGCAGGTCAGAGAGTTTTGAACAATCGCTACAACCAGTTATGGCCAAGGAATTTAAGGAGACATGCAGGTACTAATTCCAAAAGCTTGCCCCATCAACTTCACTCTACCATTTTTGGAGGGAGGCTCAGAGGGCAACACGGCCAGCAAAAAAAAAAAAAAAGTGCCATCTTATGTTAAATGGTAGCTAACAATTCCCAGAGTGCTGTAAGAACAGTGCAAGGCTCGGGCCCCTAACTCACCACCCAGTTCACACAGAGCAGCAAGAATTAGCTGCCTCAAATACCACTCTGCACATCTTTCCCAGGTTCTAGAAACTATAGTGGCTCCCCAGTGAGCTGAATCCTCTTTGTATACAGAGCACACTGTCTGTGGGATCTCAATGCATCTTTGTTGACTGATAAACTGAAATTCCAACTCTCCAGCATAAATCAAGTCGGTCAGCCCATCAGCTCACTTCCCTATTTTCCACATCCCTCATCGAGGCCACTCTTATAGTCATCCATTCCCATCTTCAAACCAACACCCCAAACTGCTTTCACCAACAAGCATCTGGTCTCTTCAAAACTCTGCTCTCAGGGCACCTGGGTGGCTCAGTGGGTCGAGTGGCCGACTCTTGATATCAGGTCAGATCATGGTCTCAGGGTCCTGGGATCAAGCCCTGCTTCGGGCTCCATGCTCAGCGGGGAGTCTCCTTGGGATTCTCTGTCTCCCTCTCCCTCCCACCCTATGCTCTCTCTCTCAAATGAACACATAAATTTTCAAAACAAAACATATCAACAACCACAAAAGCCTCTGCCCTCTAAAGTAGATGTGTGGCTGCCTACGGCCGGGGAGAGGAATAGGAGCACTGAGGGTGGGATATAAAGGGTATGGGTTTCCTTTTGGGGTCACAATGCTCTAAAATTGACTGTGATGAAGGTTGTGCATATTTGGGAACATCCTAAAAACCACTGAATTGTATACTTTAAAAATGAGTGAATGGTATGGTACGTAAATTATACCTCAATAAAGCTGTGACGGGGGAAAAAAAACCTCAGCTCTGAACTCATCTCCTCCAGGAAATTCTCCCTGACTTATGAATAAAGATAATTTCATTCCCAACAGTAGAGAAAAAAAGAATCATTCTTCCACTCATTTTTAATTTATTCACCAACAAAACACTATTTTTTTTTAAAGATTTTGTTTATTTATTTGACAGAGAGAGACACAGTGAGAGAGGGAACACAAGCAGGGGGAGTGGGAGAGGGAGAAGCAGGCTTCCCGCGGAGCAGGGAGCCCGATGCGGGGCTCGATCCCAGGACCCTGGGACCATGACCTGAGCCGAAGGCAGATGCTTAACGACGGAGCCACCCAGGTGCCCCAACAAACACGTACTGATCACCATAAAAGGCCAAGTACAGTGCTAGAAAGTGAGGATGCGAAGATGAACCGAACAAAACCGGGCGTGGATTATTTCACTACTGTACCCCAAGGTCCTTGGTTCCCCAAACCACACTAACTTGACCCTCTCTCCACTTCTTTCTTCCTAGGGTTAAAGGAGGGGAAAAAAGGGGTCTCCCGATCCTCTTTCTGTGTTTAACGTGTGCAGCTAAAATCCACAGCCCCTTGCCTTCTACCGCATCGGACTCCACTGCAGCCTGAAAGGTGCTTTCCTCGCCTGTGGAGGGGTAGATTCCGGAGGACGAAGGTGAAGAGAATGGCTATCACACTGGGCCTGGCGTGCTAATCCCCGCTGGCTAAACCAGGCCAGAGCAGAGCAATTTTCCAATCCCATCAGGTGTGAGGAGCGCCAGGTGCTGCTCCAGGACACTTGAGTGCGTCAGCTCATACTCTCAAGCGTACATCCACTCCATGCAAATACTCACAGAAAACTGACAATAATCCTTCACCCTGACATAGCACTTTCACGTGTGGGAAACATTTTCACGAGTATTACTCCTGAGACACATTTCCCCCGCCACGGATGGAGAAGGTGAGACACACAGAGAGGTGAACGAAGTGGGGTATCCAAGGTCCCATACCTACTAAATGACAGAACTGAAATTTAAACTGAAATCTCCTGGGGGCACCTGGGCGGCTCAATTGGTTAAGAGTCTGCCTCCGGCTCGGGTCATGATCCCGGGGTCCTGGGATGGAGCCCCCGCATGGAGGGGGGGGGTCCCTGCTCAGTGGGGAGCCTGCTTCTCTCTCTCCCAGACCCTCTTCCCCACTCATGCTCTCTCACTCTTTCTTGGATAAGATCTTTAAAAATTAAAAAAATAATAATAAACCAAAATCTCCTGGCTTCAAGTCCAATATTCTTTCTGCTCTACTGTCCTCAAAAGCCAACTCTTTCTCAGGGTAGCTTGCTGGGCATCCACAAGCTTCTACTCACTTGATTGCTTCTTTTCTCTCCAAGAAGCCTTCCATTTCTAAGACCTACACACGATGGGGTTTTGTCTTTGCCAAGATCCAGAGAGATTCCAACAGGAGACAGTGTAACAGCGGTTAAGAGTAGAGATCTGAGTCAGACCAATTTGGGTTTGAATTCAGAGTCTGCCTTCATTCTACACACACACGTATATTCTTCTAATCCAGCAAGCCATCATTTAAAAGACCTGCCTTCATCTATACCTACAAGGTGAAAATCCTTCCTGATTTTAAGAATATTGAAGATTCCACGGCACCTTTAGACAACTCTCAAAACCAAGAAAGCCTTCCTTAATTCCAACCAAATCCACCTCCATCCTCACCCAATGCAACTCTTTTCCCCAAATTTTGTCCTCCACATGCATGGCAAATCCCAAAACCAAAACAGGGTCTCTATTAGGGTTTCTCACATTTGAAGGGAGGGTCTCTATTAGGGTCTCTCACATTTGAGGGGAAAGCTGACAAACTGTGATGAACTATTTTTTTTTAAAGATTTTATTTATTTATTTGAGAGAGAGAGAATGAGAGATAGAGAGCACGAGAGGGAAGAGGGTCAGAGGGAGAAGCAGACTCCCTACTGAGCAGGGAGCCCCTTGTGGGACTCGATCCCAGAACTCCAGGATCATGACCTGAGCTGAAGGCAGTCACTTAACCAACTGAGCCACCCAGGCACCCCAAAATTCTTTTTTTTTTAATTTTATTTATTTGAGAGAGAGAGAATGAGAGACAGAGAGCATGAGAGGGGAGAGGGTCAGAGGGAGAAGCAGACTCCCCGCTGAGCAGGGAGCCCGATGTGGGACTCGATCCCGGGACTCCAGGATCATGACCTGAGCCGAAGGCAGTCGCTTAACCAACTGAGCCACCCAGGCGCCCCGATGAACTATTTTCATTCAAGATTAGCTCCTGGCTGGCTCAGTTGGTAGAGTGGGGTTGTGACTTCAATAGAGATTACTTAAAAAAAAAAAAGAGGAGGAGGAGGAGGAAGAAGAACATTAGCCCCCACCAAGCTTGCCCCCCTTCCCTCTACTCTGTGGAAAAGGCAGCAGGACGAGGTACCGGAGAGAAAGAATTGTTATCCTCAGGTCCACAAAAAGCTCTTTCAGGATAACCATTTCCAGTCCACAGAAAAGAGATCCTGGAAAGCTTAGCATAACCCCACTGATTCTTCAGTGTCCCCTCAAAGACACAAGGTTCTCCCTACTTCTTTCTTCCTCTAAAGTTTATTTTTTTTTTTTTAGTAAAGCTCGAACCCATGACCCCGAAGAGATCAAGAGCGACAGGCTCTTCCAAATGAGCTAGGCTGGTGCCACCACCCTGCTTCTTTTGCCTTTGTCCATATTGCTCCCCTTTCCTGATCTCATGCCCCTGACCTCACACTTTTCCTGTTTTCTACCCCCCGTCTGTATTTGTCACAGTTTGAGCCTCTCCCTTCCAGAAATCTTTGTCTTCCCATGGTTCCACCTCCTCCATAGGAGTGAAACTCACCTCTTAATTGCTTGTACAAGTCTCCGCCCACTCTCCTTCTCAAAGTTGGCATCCCCCTTTCCTACCCAGCCCTTCCTCCTCTCCCCCCAGGACCCCATCAACATCAGCTGGTACCAGACTGAGTTCAGGAGAACATTCAATAAATACTTGTTGAACTGAAGTGAATGAAACTAAAGAGCCTGGGAGGAGGAGTCCTGGGGAAGGTGGCCAATCCTTTAGCTGTCCTACACCAGGCAACAAACCTCTGTTAAGACAGGACCCTAGCGTCTAAAAGTAAATGAGCAGAGTCCATGGTATCAAAGAGCCAGTGAGGATCCCTCTCCCTCCAACCAGGCGGTGGGCTTGCCTCCAACACACCTCCTAGCAAAGGCTCTATGGAGCTGCCCTATGGTTCTCTACACTGAGCGACAGGACAAAGCGAACTTCTCCCACTACTCAGATGCCACACTAACCCAGGCAAAAAAGTAGCCGGCACAAACCAGAGTAGGGCAGAGCAGCTCTAGATGTCTGAAGACTCTTGTAGTAGGAAATATGAATCACTCAGCATGCAAACTTCAGCACATCCTCTACACATGTGGGCTAGGAAAAGCAAGCTGGTGTGGCCAAAATAACATAAAAATTGAAATGGAATTCAGCAATATGAGCCTAAGTGGAGGCGCCCCTTAACCTCTCTCACCTTCTGTTACCTCCATGTCTTAAGTGGGAATAACAGCAGTACCTAACTCAAGAGTTTTCGCGATTCGTGGTGCTCACTGTAATGACCTGCACATGATAAGGACTCAACAGGTATTAGCTGCCATGGTTTTATTTTGCATTTTGCCATGAGGATGGAATGAGATGGAACGCGGCGGGAAGCCCCACGCAGGTGTGTGACACAGGAGAAAGTCGCAGGCCCCCCCGGCCCCGGCTTGGGGAAGAGGGCGACACGCGTGGAAGCCGAAGTACCCCCGGCCCTCGAGCGGGGCGCAGAGGTGCCCGAAGCCCACTCTGGCGAGGGCCCCCTCCTCCCCCCCCCCGCTTTCCTCCCCGAAGTCTCGGCCAGGACGCCCCCAGGGAGGGCAGGAGAGGGGAAGGGGAAGCAGGCAGGGGGGCGGCGCAGGGACGTACCTGCTTTCACTGCACTCCTTCCGCTCCCTCACCCTGAGCCACTTGCGGAGGAGGAAGCGCTTTCGGCGCGGAGAAGCGCTGGGTGTGGAGCAGTTGGACCACGGGGTGTCCTCGTCGCTGGAGGGCGTGATCTCGATGGACGGCAGCTGCAGAAACTCCTTGCCCGGGGCCAGGACGCCGGGCAGGTCCCGGGTCAGCCCGGCCTCCAGGCTCTGCTCCTGCACGTTCTTCATGCGGCGCATCTTGAAGCGCCGGCGTCGGAGCGTGGGGGTCGACGAGCTGGACCAGAGCGGGCTGCCCTCGGGCGCGCCCTGGGGCTCGGGCACCTGCAGGGCGGGCGGCTGCAGGTTCTCCAGCATGTTGGCCGCCGGCATGTGGGCCCGTGGCGGCCGCGCTCCCTCGGCGCCCTCCGCCAGCCGCCTCGTTCCCCACCCCTGGCCGCGGCGCGCTCAGCCCGCTCACGTTGGGAAACCCTCGCCGCTCGAGCGGCGCGGAGGGCAAGTTCCTCTCCTGGAGCGCCGCGAGGCAGGCGCGCGCGAGGCCGCCGGGGCCGAACTTTCCGGTGCGCGCTCCCCCCGGCCGTCGGCGCCGGCCCGCCCCGGCCGCCGCACGCCGCCGCCCGGCCTCCCTCCTGGGGCTCCCGCGGCGCGCCCGCCTGTTTTTCTTCCGCGCTCTCCCCGGCCTGCTTGCGTCTTCGCCTTAGCGGGACTCGGCGGCGCGGGGCCCCAGGGGACGGCTCGGCAAACTCTCAGCGGCTCGAGATCGGCCGACCGGGCTGGGGAGCCGGCGTGGCGCTGCAGGGAGGCGGAGAGCGGGAGGGAGATGGGGGGGAGAGAGAAAGAGAGAGGAAGCGAGACACTGGATAAAAACAAAAAAGGAGGAGGGGAGAGCTAAGAGGGAGGGGAGGGGAGGTCATTTCTGTCCAGAAAGGGCATGCACAGGCAGCGACAGCCAGGGTAAACTACGCGAAATCCCTCGGGGAGGAGGGACTCTACCTCCGAGTAAAGGCTGCTCCAATCAGCCTAATGAAACAGGATCACAAACCAAACTTTGTCAAAGCAACGATTGGCCAGGCAGCTCTCATTAACCTCACGCCCAGCTTTTTCTTTGGGGGAAGGTAGGGGAGGGAGGAAAGGGGAACGGAGGAATCAGGAATTCAGTCCTCACTCCCCAAGGCCACCCAAGACAGGGTTGGGGGAAAACTAGGGGGCTTTTCCGCAGAATGTCTTCTCAGAAAAGTGCTTTCTTCGAATTATTTGGGAGTGCGGGTAGGGGCACAGGAAGGCTGGGCATAGTCAGAGGGCGACTGCAAAGTTCCCGGAGGCTGCTTCCAAAATGACAAGTTCAGAAGTGAGAAAGTTCTGTGGAATAAGCTGAGGACAGCAGACATGACATACCAAGGAAGGACAGACAATAGGATCTGAGAGACATAGGACACACACAGGACCAGTAAGGAAAAGGGACTGATGATCCCTCTCCATCTTGAGTGACCCCGTCAATACCATAGCCCCATCCCAAGAACAAAATGAAGTTACTGGACAGTGAGCACCCAGAAGGCAAAGCATCCAGCAAAGCCTTCCTGGGAGTTATGTTCCTGGGTGATGATTCAATTCTGCTTCAACCTGCAAGGGGTATGGACTGGGTCACACAAATCTAGTATGTGCCCAGGTCATGGAACCTAGAAAGTGAATCAGCCCCAGCAGTGTCTGAAGGTATGCTGACCCACTCCCTCCCGAGACCCAAGGACCTACAGCCCTAAGAGCCTGGCCTGAGAACTGATCCATTTTATTGAGGCATTCTCCATTGTGACTTGAGCATAAGCCAGCCCAGCTTCTAGAGCAGAGCTGTAGGGTCCATTCTCCTCCCTTCCCGCCCAGCACATAAGCCTCTTCACTATTTGCTTCTACAAAGTAGAGACAGCAGCTTTCAAACAGACCAGGAGGAGCACGGAAGAATGCACCATTAAATCCACAATTTGACTCACCTGTTCTCTGCCCCTCTCTAGGAGTCCAATTTCCAGTTAAGAGCTGATACCCCAGCTTCCCTACCAGGGTGATGGGCACAGGAACATTTCATTAGTGTCCCAAAGCTGAGGAAAAATCACAGTCCCAAAGACTTGCGAGAAGTCACAGCAAGAAAATCCATCCCTGCAGGTCAGCAGGACCTCAAGCATGACAACTGGCCATAGGTTCATCATGCCCCGGAATGACCCATGGAGGGGAGCTCAAGGTATCAATGTCCAAGAGGCCAGAAAACTGAGGGAAGTCAGTTTTGCGCTGGGACAGAGATACTGTGGCCAAAAAGCCAAGGCCAGGCCCACCTGTAAATGACTCCCTGGATCATCAGCTGGTCTTATTTCTGACTCTCCACATCCGGCCACCGGCTCACTCAAAGGTGATTTGGTATCACTCTATTTTAACTCCTGGACATGACATAGAAAGGAGAAACCCCTTCAGGTGTCAGGCCTGGCAAGGAGCAGAACACTACTTCAGGCCCCGGGAATGCTGAGGGCGCTGGACAGGCAACTCCAAACTTCAGGATACTGAGTTAAGCCAAGGCCCCGGAGTTGCTCACCGCCTTGGACTTCCTCCAAGGACAAGGGCTTTGCAGGGGATCCGATAACTTCCCATTGCCTGCCTGTTGAGGGGCCTGCTGAAGTAAGAAGCCAAACAAAACAAAGCAAAGAAGCAAACAGACCTGAGCATCCACAACACAGGGCTAGCCAGCTTGATGGGTAATGGGGGGAGGGGGAGATTCACAAGGGGGAGCAGGACCTTGAAGTTTATCACCAACACTCTGAACTTCAGTGGATGCCTCTTAAAAGGAATTCAAGTCACCAAGCTCCCTCTTCCCACACACCGCAGCCGCTTTTCCCACCCACAATAGGATTCTGGACCTAAAATCAAAAAAATCCTAGGAGATTTCATTTAAGCCTTGGGCACCGCAGTTCAGAATGATCATTTACATTTCACCTGGCCTGAGGGAAAACCTCCTCCAAACTAAATCTGAAATGGTTTCACTTGGCTGAGAAGCAGATACCCAGAGGGCTTCAAGGCCCTCAACACCGTCCTTGCTTACTTCTACGACAGACCCTTCTCCCTTTCCTTCACGCCGTTACCCACTAAAACACTGTTCAAAACACATCCTCCCGTCCCCCCGCAGCTGTTTGTTTGATTTTTATTTACCATGGCACCATTGAGTGAGATGATAAAGGGGGAACTGCTTTGAGAAAGGAAGGTCCCTTTGACGGTGAGCCATCATTACTATTAAGACAACAAGCGTGTTGAGGGAAGAACCAAGTTTCTCTTCCCTTAGATTCTCTTCAGTATCCTGTGTGTTTTTGTTGTATGGTAACCTTCACACTTTTGTAAAGGACTTTCATACATAATATTTTATCTTCCCAGCGACCTAGGAGTGAGGTAGAACTTTCTCCAAGGTCATAGATAAAAACAAACAAACAAACAAACAACAGTCAAAGACAAAGCCAGAACTTGAACCCAGGTCTTCTGAAGCCCTTTAGAGGCCACGGGAATCTCACCAGATGTATCAGCTCTGGAAAGCCGCAGGTCCCTTGTGGCACCTGAATTCTACCAACCCTCGCTTCAGCTGGGAATATCACGAAGCTATATGCAGCTACTTGATCCCGTCAGTCATTTTACAAGTGGGGAAATGGAAGCACAGAATCTTAAAAAACAAAAACAAAACAATTTCCCAAAGCATCTGGTGGCAAGGGGTCAGGACAAGGGTTTCCACTGGGGACTTCAGAATCTCAGTCCCTGCCTCCCCCTCCCCCACTCTGTCCTGCATTGGGCTCCCAGCAGACTCTGCGGTTCTCTGGGAAGCTGCCCTGGCCTCTGGCCTCCCAGACAGGTGGCAGGCCAGAACAACCTGGCCTCCCTTCCCCCACCTGCAGCCTGGCCTCGGACTTTTAAATGAAAGGAGCTCATATTACCAAGCAACTGTTGTTTATGCTCAACTGTTCAGGCTCCCTTTTCCTGTAGACACAAGACACCGAACACCTGTCTATTACTTCTGCAAACCCACTAACTATAGTCCGGTTTGCAGCCAAAACTTCAGGAGGGAGCCTAAGTGAAAAATACTAGCTGTGAAGTTAGGTTTCTCCCGGGTGCACATCCAAATGAGTGCGAGGTACAAGGGGGCAGGCCCCCACAGACCCCTCGCATCCCACCTGCCCCAGAGATGCCAAGGACAGGCGACTCGCAAGAGCCGAGGCAGGACTGGACAGGAACTCAGTGGCAACATTGCTGCCAAAAGCCAGAATGTCCTCACCCTCAAGCTTGGGATGTGGAGTCTGTCTCCCGCACATGAGAACAAGTGCACCCAAGGGCTCGCCCATGCACAAGGGAAAGAAGCAGGCAGCAGGCCTACAGGAAGTGGACTGTGTTACTACCAGAGAAGCTGGAAATCTGATAGAAATGTGAAGGATGCTGCGGCACAGGGTTATTACCAATCTTCAAACACAAAGTGAAGGATGGCAGACCTTCCTCTCTAGCTCTCCTTCTGTTGCTGAGCAAGAGTAAGTGAGTGTAGAGCTCCATGTGGGGGAATTCAGGTTGGATGACAATCATCTATTGAGACTAAATCCAGTTAGGGACTGGAATGTATGACCAAGGATGGATAGAATGGCTTTCTCTGAACATCTTTAAACGTAACTGGAGCTCAGTGAGAGAGAGTAGCAGGAAAGAGATGATGTCTTAAAGGCCCAGTCCCCACCCCATCACCAGGGGTCTGTGAGGCCCCAGATTCTCTCTCTTTTTAAAAAAGCATAAGTCTTTTCCTCCCCGACTGCTTGAAGCCTCGCCGCCATCATGAACGACACAGTAACTATCCGGACCAGGAAGTTCATGACTAACCGACTACTTCAGCGGAAACAGATGGTCATTGATGTTCTTTACCCTGGAAAGGCAACAGTACCTAAGACAGAAATTCGGGAAAAACTAGCCAAAATGTACAAGACCACACCAGATGTCATATTTGTGTTTGGATTCAGAATCCATTTTGGTGGTGGCAAGACAACCGGCTTTGGCATGACTTATGATTCCTTGGATTATGCAAAGAAAAATGAACCCAAACACAGACTTGCAAGACATGGCCTGTATGAGAAGAAAAAGACATCAAGAAAACAGCGAAAGGAACGCAAGAACAGAATGAAGAAAGTCAGGGGGACTGCAAAAGCCAACGTTGGTGCTGGCAAAAAGTGAGCTGGAGATTGGACAACAGAAGGAGTAAAGATGCTGCAGTGGCTTTATCTGTGGTGGTTGTGCAGATTTTTCATGAGAGGATCAATAAACTAAGAATGTTAAAAAATAAAAATAAAAAAATAAAAAAGCATAAAACAAAGTCCATTTGAACTGATGCATGTCTGGTGCCAGGCATCTTGAACTGGATACTAAACACCTCCCTGAAACCTACAAACAGCTTTAATATCTTACATGGTGAAATAGGAAATCAGGGAGTAATCACTAGGGTGATGATGGGACAGGAGCCGGGAATGGGGAGATGGGAGCAAGAGAAAGGACTGGAAAGAACAGGCTTCCACCCCTCCTAGTATCTCAGTTCTGTTCCTTTTATTAATCCCTACCTCATTTTCCCGTGAAGGTGGGAGCTACTGAAGAAGTCAGAGGAGACCGCGGACTGGATCTGTGTGGTCAGGGGAGGGCAGAGCATGCTGGCTGAACTCGATCTAAATAAAACCACAGTTGGCCAGCCACCATGTCCAGCATCTCCTTCTGAGGAAAGGAAGAAAATGTCATGAGACTTGTATGGAGTCTTAGTTCCCTAGGGCAGAGCGCTGGCAAAGCCTCTCAGCCATGGGGAATGCACAGAGTGCTTCCGCTAGCCTTTGGCAGGGGCCAGGGTGAACAATGACGTCACCTCAGGAGAAGGACTGTCCCCAGATAAGCCTCCCTGGTTTAACTGCTCATCAAAAGGCTTAGGAGTCAAAGAAGAACATTTTGCACAACGACATTTGGCTGCCCGGGTTCTTGACACCAGGATACCAAAGCACAGATAGACATCATCTCTTGTCCTCTAAGCCTTACAAGGACAGTCTTTATGTAAACCTAGGCCAGAAGAAACTTCCTGACGTCACCCTATCTGTCTCCTTCCTGTCCTTGCAAGTGGCATGATCTGGGTGTTCCGCTGCTTTCCTTGGAAGCACCAAATACTACTGGCCAAATATAACCTAGTGATTAAATGCAGAGGCCCAAGCCATGCTATCTGAGCTTTAGACCCCTTTCCACCACTTACTAGCTATTTGTTTTGGGGGTAGGTTACTTAATTTCTCCGTCTCGGCTTCCTCACCTGTAAAATCAAGGTAATTGATAGCATCTCCCTCCTGGGTTATTGTGAGCATTCAAGCAATATAGGACACTTAGTGCTTGGCACATCGTACGTAAGCGGTCTATAAATGTTAGTCTTTGTTATGCTGAATTAAGTCCCTTTATAAAACCCTTGTGAGGAAGCATGACTATTCGTGTTGACTTTCAACTCAGTTTAATTGTACAAGTACTTGTTAAGCTAGAGCACTGTGTGAGGTTCCTTACTAATTGCTAGGAATACAGCAAGACAAATAAGACATAAGACACGGCTTGTGCAGAGCAAGGCCAAATTAATTTAGTGCAAAATATAAGTACAAACAAGGTGTGAGTGGGAAGATTGACAAATTTTAACTAGAGGGAAAGAGGTGGTCGAGGCAGGCTCTGTGGAGGAACTGGTACTTGAGACAAAGTATGAATTCCAACAGGAAAGAAGAATAGGGCATTATGGAATAAAGAGAGAGTTGTAGTAAAGGCACTGAGGAGTCAAAACTCATGAAGGGTTTTTGAAAATAGGGAGAGAGAAGTCAGGGCATCCGGAAGGACACAGGAGATGAGGACAAACAAGACAGATTCGTAAGTGTTCAACGTTTAGATTTTATTCTTTGAATAAAGGGATGCTATTCAAGTTTTTGCAGGGGAAGTGATATTATCAAACTGTATTTGAGGAACATCAGTTCTAGTGACTGGGAAATACATACTGGAGGAGCAAAATATGGGATACAGAGAAGCCAGTCGGGAGACTATGATTCAATATTCCATATTTTTGGAATATCGACTATATGCACTGCAAGTCGTTCAGGTAAAAGATGGGAAAACATCTGAAATAGGACAGGAGAAAAATGCGGAATAAGAAGAGGTAGGCAAGGAAGAGAAAGGCCCTATGAAGATCTATTCAGAGACCTAGATTGGAAGAAGACCAAGAATGAGGGATGATTCGGAAGTCCGGAGAGGAAAGGAGCCAACGTTTACTGAATGCCTACTGCAAGCCAGGCACTGGGCTAAGTGTTCACACACAAAACCCCATCTACCCTTCCCAGCCACCCTGAGAAATAGACATCGAAACTCCGTTTTTAGGATGAGGAGAGATTTTAAAGGGTGACTCGCCCAAGTCCACACAGCCAGCAAGGGGAAGGCGGGCGCACATTTTAGCTAGGCTCGATCTACCTTAATAAAACTCATGCTTTTTCAATTACGCCACGTTTGAGAAAGATAAATGATGCCAAACACCATAATGCAGCCAGGCAGGAGGAAGATGTAACTGGGTCACCGGTGACCTCCAAGAGAACATCTGCAGTAGAGTGGCAAGAGAAGAAAGGCTATTGTCAGAAGTTCAAGAGTAAGCAGAGAAGGAATAAATGGAGGCTGCAAGGTTACAGCACTTCTTCCAGAAATTAGGCAGTGAAAAGAGTAAGTGACATCTATTTATTTATTTTTTAAAAGATTTTATTT
Organism: Eumetopias jubatus; assembly: GCF_037043125.1. Lineage (NCBI taxonomy): Eukaryota > Metazoa > Chordata > Mammalia > Carnivora > Otariidae > Eumetopias > Eumetopias jubatus. Next base: position 94,733,638 of record NW_028274819.1, read on the forward strand.
ATTCATTTGTTAGAGAGAGAGCAAGCAAGCACAAGCAGGGGAAGCGTCAGGCAGATGGAGAAGCAGGCTCCCCACTGAGCAGGGAGCCTGACACGGGACTCAATCCCAGGACCCTGGGATCATGACCTGAGCCAAAGGCAGATACCCAACAAACTGAACCACCCAGGCGTCCCTCTATTTATTTTTTAAAAGATTAATTTTTTTTTTTTTGAGAGAGAGAGAGCAAGGGCAAGCAGAGAGAGGGGAAGAGGGAGAGGGGAGAGAGAATCTCCAGCAGACTCTGCGTTGATCAGGGAACCCGAGGCAGGGCTCGATCCCATGATCCTGAGATCCTGACCGGAGCCAAAATCAAGAGTCAGACACCTGCCTAACTGACTGAGTCACCTAGGTGCCCCGACATCTATTCATTTTTATTTATTTATTTTAAGATTTTATTTATTTATTTGAGAGAGAGAATGAGAGATAGAGAGCACGAGAGGGAAGAGCCTAGACTCTAAACATACCATAATACTGGGTACTATGAAGGGTTTCTGAAAAGTTTCTGTGAAACTATTCATTTATTCCTAAAATAATTTTTGAATGCCTATCAAAGATGACCCTTGCCTCCGTTGCTTCAAACCTTGGAAGGGGAGGGGAGAATAGGAAACCAATCCAAGAACTACAATTTGGTAAAGAAATTCCACTTCAGTATAGGCATGTGTCCAATGCAGTGTGAGCCCAGAGGAGAGAGATCTTGATCCAGATAGATCTTCACGGAGGAGACAGTGTCCACCCAAGGCTGAAGGTCAGCAGATGACTTTTCCAAGTAGAGGAAGGAGGTATGCTTCTGGACAGAGGGGCCACACATGTAAAGGTGTAAAAGAGAGCATGGCATATATATATATTTTAAGATTTTATTTATTTATTTGAAGAAAGAGAGAGAAAGACAAGCAGACTCTGTGCTGAACACGAGCCCAACACAGGGCTCGATCCCATGACCCCGAGACCAGGACCTGAGCCGAAATCAACAGCGGGATGCGTAAGCAACCGAGCTACCCAGGCGCCCCGAGAGCATGGTATATTCTTGAAATTACAGAAGAACAAATTGGATCATAATGTTCAGTTGGGTGAGGGATGAGAGCAAGAGAATGTATCTACTATAAATCTTCCTTCATTCACCCATTCAAATGTGCTTATCGAGCACACGATGTTCTAGGTGCTTGAAAGCAAGTCTGTGTCCTGAAGGAGTTTACGTCCTGGGGATCACAAAATTCCGGAATGATGGAAAGGAGATTTCCAAGAACTAATCCATCACTGTATCTCCACTGTTTATTCTGATCTAGATATTAGGAAACAGGCCCCGGGAGGTTATAGACTTTTACTGAAATTGCGTATCAAAAAGGCATAGCTTCACAGATAATAAATGGCTTTGCAAACAAAGACCCAGACTTGAAGACATAGAAGCTTAACTCACTCAAAAAAGGGGGGGGGGGGCTCTAAGGCTCTAGGAAATGATGCCTTTCAAGCGCTAAAGCAACCACAGAAGGCTTTTATTTCTGACAGGAACTTCGGCCACTCCCCCTTCTCTAAATCAGAAAATAGCCCCCTTTTACAGACAAGCAAACCAAGATCCAGAGAGGAAGGGATGTTTGAGCCTTGTGCTCCAAACTGCTTCCAGGGTTGAAGATAACTGTAAAAACTAATTAGCTTGAGATACAAATGCTGAAATTGTAAAAATTGCTCAGTTCTGATGGGAAGGAGGATGCTAGCCTTTACATACCGTGTCACCCAAAAAATTAGGATCGTTTTCTTATGATTCAGAAAAGGAGCTGAAAGAAGGCTGGGCTCAGTGGAGGATTTTCAGTGGCAGCCCCTGTAACCTGGCTTTGGACAACCATTCCCACTGCACCTCGAGTTGTTTATCCTTCTGCAAGGAATGTATCTGGAGGGAGTAACTGTAAATAATTAATTCCTATAAAATTCTTCGTTTACTGTAAGCTCTTGCCTTAATGAAAGTCACGCTGTCTGTCTGATGTTCCCACTTTTCAGGAATAGCCCGTTGGCTTCCTTGGCTGTACTCTGCCCTCAAGCTGTCCCTAGTGACAGGCGTCCCCTGGGCTTGCGTTCCCCCCTACCCTTCTTCTAAATTGCTGACACTCTGGACCACTGCCCTCATCATTCACCTCAATTCAGTGACTGCATGGTATTTTAAATGTCCTGGGATTTGGGGATTTGTTATGCTGGATGAGCTCTAAAATCTATTGTAGTTCTGAGTTTATGAACTAGAAAGGTCTACTTTGCTTTAAGCAATCCCAGTGTGTGAAAACACAGATTTTTAAAATGTACACGTCAAAATGATCATATCATACAAATCATTTGTTTTACAAAAGGAATTCATTAAAATAGATTGTTTCTTTACACATATGAATATTTTTATTTGATTAATAAACAAGTAAGGTACACTCTATCAGGAAGCCACCTGCTGAGTAACTTAACAGTTTCCAGGTAAACATAAAATGTGTCACTGAATGTTGAGTGACCTTGTTTCTCCCTATTTCCAGGAAAAGAACAAGCCCCATTTCCCATATCCTCAACCACTCCCTTGAACTAATCTGGTACTTTTGCAAGACATTCTGTCAGATAGCTGGAAAATGTATGAGCAATGAAGCTTTCTGAGGTGATAGAATTACAGGCATGCAAGAAACATTTAGTCCAGTTTCATTAGATATTTGGTCCGTCCTTCCTCCACACCATCCCACCCAGGCTCCCAGATAAGAAACTGAGGCTCTGACAAGATATGTCTTGGACAAGGTCACAAGGCTGGAATTAAAACTGCTTTTTGTAAATCAAAGCTCTTTTGGTCAGAGTCTAACTTTATTACTTCCGGTGTAGATTTTGGAGGTAGGATTTTTACCTCTAAGAAGAATTAAAAAGCAACTCGCCCTAAGGAGCCCAAATATTCGTCCTGCTTTTGTCCCCACACATTCTGTGTGTATTTAATTCCCTCATAAGCCCCACACAACAAGTTAATGAAATACCTCGATAGAACTAATCCCAACATGTGAACATGTAGATTTGCACAAAAGATGTAGTAGAATAGTTATCTGCTTTCGGAAAGGCCTCTTAGCTTTACACAAATAGAATTCTTTTATGTGGGGAGTTCCCTGAATGCACTTTAAATATTACTTGATTTATATACAACTTTGTAACACCACCACTTAATAAAAGTATAGCTGTAAATAATCATTTAATAGGTTCATACCCTTTTGGTTCAAAGCAAATATATGATAATGAGGACTTAAACCAAATGCAAAATCAGTCAGGCATAGATTAGAAATGTTCCAGTGTCCTAAAATTTTTTCGATTCACCTGGGATTTCTTGAGCCAGGCACTGTCTCTTCTCACTTAGGTCTCCTAAAAATCCAATGAATTAAGTGCCCTTTTTTCCATGCCGGTAAGAAGGACATTGAGGCCCAGAGAGATTAAGAACTTTAAGCGTCAAGATGTGATTCAAACGCAAGTATTCTGAAACCAAAACCAGTGTTTTCTCCACTCTACTGTATTATTCCATTTTGACTTCTTTTTTTTAAGAACTGTTTTATTTTATTTTTTAAAGATTTGTTTGTTTACTTATTTGACAGAGAGAGAGCACAAGCAGGGGGCGCTGCAAGCAGAGGGAGAAGCAGGGAGCCTGACTCAGGGCTCGATCCCAGGACCCTGTGAAATTATGATCTGAGTGGAAGGCAGATGCTTAACCAGCTGAGCCACCCAGGCACCCCTCCATTTCGACTTCTTGTAAAATATATTTTTCCAGCTACCATTCAAACTGGTTCTGTCATTTTTTAATGAAGCCTTTGATTTGATTTGCAATTTGGTCAACAAATTAATATTTGGGATTGCCATTCCGCAAACTGATCCACTTTGTTTCCCTGTTTAATTCGGTCAGTTTCTATGTTCCCTAGCTAAAATATACCATAAAGTCAATACCAATTTCCTTTTTTTTAAAAAGATTTTATTTATTTATTTGAGAGAGAGAGAGAATGAGAGATAGAAAGCACGAGAGGGAAAGAGGGTCAGAGGGAGAAGCAGACTCCCTGCTGAGCAGGAAGCCCGATGCAGGACTCGATCCCGGGACTCCAGGATCATGACCCGAGCCGAAGGCAGTCGCTTAACCAACTGAGCCACCCAGGCGCCCAATACCAATTTCCTTGGGAGTTCCTGTTGAATTATAAAATATTTTTAAAAGAAATTCTACCCCAAATATTAAGCAGAACTCACTTTCTAAAAATACATATTTTTTAAAGTTTGTTTGTTTAGTAATCTCTTTCACCCAACACGGGACTCAAACTCACAACCCTGAAATCAAGGGTCTCATACCCTTCGGACTGAGCCAGACAGGCAAGAAATATTTTTTATGGCATGTTCAGGCCACATAAGCAGTTTCTCATTTGCAACTAGTAACATCAGTATAGCCCTAATTCCTCATTTGTACCCAAATGTCTCTAATACCTCTTACCTGTTAAGAAGTCTACCTGTCGATCTGAGGTGAGTCAGCAGAGTTCTCCAAGTGCTGGTGCCTAGAGGCTCCTATTATTGAGCACTGTCTGCACAATGTTCCTATCTCCTCCAAGCACACAGAGACCGTGGGCCTCTTACAAATGGGGCAGCCCGAGGCTCCACTAAATTGGTTTGCTTACAACAAGGAGCTTTCCACCCCCTGCTGAAATGGTAGCTTACTAAAACACCTTTACAAGTCGCTTCTCTGTGGTCTTCAGGTTCTAATTTAGCTTCCAGAGGTAAATCTAACTTGTTTTCAGGATGTAGTAAGGCACTGGCTTAAATTTTGCCAGCCAGAGCAAAGTCTCTGTTCTTGAAGGCTTGCTCACGTGATCTCCTTCTGTGCAAGTTCACCCTTGCATCCTTGGACCTTGGAACCAGGACGTTAAGATCTATCTTCAGCATAATAAAATCACCCCAGCTTAACTCAAAGAACAGCCAGTCAGCACTCGTTGGTCCCACTGTCCTTCAGGAAGAGCCCCACTCAGATACCAAAATCTAGGTTACTGCCCTGCCTCTTTCTCCCTCCCGCCTGCCACCCCACCCCACCCACCCACCCACACACAGCCCATTCTTAAAGAGTCCCCTACTTCCTTCAGTGACCAGACACCGTTAATCCAAAAATAGATGGTAAGTGCCCCATCTGTGGAGGTGTTCGAGCAGAGACTGAACCTGCTGGGGACCGTCTCACATTGAGGTAGAGACCGGATGACCTTAGAGGGCGTTTCCAGGTCTCAAGTTCAACCAGGTTCCAAGGTTCTGTAGCAAGGGTGTCCAGACTCCTGCTCTTCCCAGTCTCCTTTTGTGGCTTCTTCTCTTTATTTTCTCCTTTGAGAATATCTTCCATATTCATTTAAATCAATCCTTACTGGTATTTATTTATTTATTTATTTATTTATTTAAAGATTTTATTTATTTATTTGACACACAGAGAGACCGAGAGAGAGAGAGAGAGAGAGGGAGAGAGCACAAGCAGGGGGAGCGGCAGGCAGAGGGAGAGGCAGGCTTCCTGCATGAGCAGGGAGCCGAATGTGGGGCTCGATCCCAGGACCCTGGGATCATGACCTGAGCTGAAGGCAGAGGTTTAACCAACTGAGCCACCCAGGTGCCCCAATCCTTACTGGTATTGAAAAAACATTGTGGGGTGCCTGGGTGGTGCAGTCTGTTAAGTGACCAACTCTTGATTTTGGCTCACGTTGTGATCTCAGGGTCATGATCTCGGGGTTGTGGAATTGAGCCCTGCATGGGAGAAGGGGATTCTCTCTCTCTCTCTCTCTCCCTCTGCCCCTCCCCCCAACGCTCTCTCTCTAAAATAAATAAATCTTTAAGAAAAACAAAAACAACAACAACAACAAAAACACCTTGGAGCTGTTTACCCACACTACTTTTCAACACATCATTATCGTCTGGTATCATAATTATTGATGTGCATTTCCCACCTCCCCTCAGACTGTAACTGCCATCTGGGCAAGATTTATGTTCATCTCTGTCAGCCTGTTATGGAGCTTACTGCCTCACACAGGGTATAGGCTCCATGAACATGTGTGAATGAATAAATGATGGGGGGCTGTGAGCGGGGAGGGCAGCTCAGGAGGTTTGAAGAAACCCAGGGCAATTAGTGTCCCAGCTTCCAACTCTCTGGAGATTGCTCTTCCACAGCGAAACCTCCTGGAGAGGCAAAGGCTGAAGAACATCATTGGTCTCAGCCCCGCAGGATCCCTAGGGACAGCTCTGAATACGGTCCTAATTTCCCTTAGACTATCACATCACACTCACTACATCATAGAGGAGTTCTCAGGAGAAGTCACCTGGAACTACATTGCTCTTTGCCCAGAACATTCATTCCCTATTAACGAAAAGCTCAGGTTTCTTAGATAAGAGTGTTTGGTCTATGGATCTTTGGGAGCAATTAAAGAACAGAACAAGAATGCATTTGGAAACAGCTGCTTATCTATCCACTCTTAACACCCCAAATTGGAGCTTAATCAATCCTCTTTCTCTTACTGGTGATGGCCTCAGTTTAACCATTCCTGAGAGAAGGGAATTCATCCTACGCTCTTCTGAAGATCTCCCAACTTCCCTCAGAAAACCCAGGCTGACTTGAGTTCGGGTGTCCCCACACTCAAGAACATCACCATCCCCTTCCACCGTTTCCTGCCCAGAGGACGTCTGCCAATCCTGATTATAAGGCTGACACGAAGCCATAATTTATTCTTCCCCAAATGTCTGTTTATTTCATCTGAGTTTCAAAGCAGACAAATGCCTTAGAGGAAGCCAAGCCCCACATTTCATAAATAAGACACTAGGCTCAAGAAGTGCCTACCCTGTGACTGCCTTTGTTAGCTTGTTTGCTACACTACAAAAGATGAAGTCGATCCATTAATTGCAGAAAAGCTGAGCCCAGAAACGCATTACCACGACTTTTGAAAAAAATGAACTTTATTTCAAGAACAGTTTTAGATTTACAGAAGTCACCACACACACTTCTAAAAGCTAAACTACTTCATCCTTCCTGTTACTGTTTTACTAACAGCACCCTCTTATGTCTTACTTCAGGACTAGAGCACGTTGTCAAAATATTTCGTTTTCCATTTTGTTGGCACTAAGTACTTTCTATGGGTAAGTGCTTGGCCCAGGTTCCAGAAACAATTTGCTTGTTTTCTGAGGGGAAATGTTATAAGGAACAACTTACATACCCAGGTTCTATGCTGAAGGTAGGAAGAGAATTTGATTTAAATTAGATCAAGAGCCAAGTACAATCATGGTAAGACTAGTTAACATTTATTGCGCCCTTACTAAGAATCAGGTACCATCCCAATTAATCCTCAAATCGACTCAAGGAATTAGCTGTTATCCTCATTTCATTTCAGTGAGAAGAAATGAGGCATGGAGAGGTCATTCAAAGACAAACAGCTAGGGGCGCCTGGCTGGCTCAGTGGGTGGAGCACCTGACTCTTGATCTCAGGGTCATGAGTTCCGGCCCCACGCTGGGTGTAGAGATTACTTAAAAAATACATAAATAAATTTCTTAAAAAAAAAAAAAGACACACAGCTATCAGCAGCTGGGCTAGAGTTCAAACTAGACAATCTGATGTCAGAGTTTATACTCTCCCATCATCAACTTGGTCCCCTCTGTGGTATGGAAGGGTCTCAGTCTTGAAAGTCAGAATAACGGTCCTAAGTTGGTATCTGACTTGATAACTCATTCATACACCTATAGTACACAGTGACTACGTGTGCCTTGTACAAAATACCACCCCATGGTATCCATCCCATGATTTGTTCGATATAAATAAAAATTCAGTATGTGCAGATACAAATCTTGGACATATGAATTCCCAAAGCTGGCAGACATATTTGCATATCCTTGACATTTACAGCAGATTTTTCAATTATTGTCAAGCATGTAATATTTATTTCCTCACTTATGGAAAACAGTATAACCTAGGAATTAAGTGCAAATAAGTATAAGCTTTCTGGAACTAGAATGTTTGCGCTCAAATCCCGGATCCACCATATACTAACAAGTTAATCTCTCAGTGCCTCAGTGGACTCACTTGCAGAATCAGACTGAGTACTATCTCAGGGGCTTGTTGAGAGAGATAAGATGATACATATAAAGCACTTAGCACAGTCGCTAGCACATAGTAAATGCTAAGTGAAATCCGTGATTGTATTATTTTTATGCCTGAATTCATGTGTATCGGCACTGCATATTCATCACTGATCTAGTAACGGGCATGAGGCAACAAGGGATGTCTGCTTGCACACACATCATACACACACCACTGAGCGCTATGAAAATCCACTGTATTGGGGCGCCTGGGTGGCTCAGTTGGTTAAGCATTTGCCTTCGGCTCAGGTCATGATCCAGGGTCCTGGGATCGAGCCCCGCATCCGGCTCCCTGCTCAGCAGGGAGCCTGCTTCTCCCTCTCCTTCTCCTGCTCCCCCTGCTTGTGCTCGCTCGTGCTCTCTGTCAAATAAATAAATGAAATCTTAAAAAAAAAAAAAAAAGAACCTGCCTTCCAGCGTCTCCAGTGTCTGTACTTGCCGTTTCTAACAGAACGAGAGAACGCTCCATTGCTTCCTTACAATGGGAGTGGTTTTGCCATTCAATTATCATCTCCACTGCACTCAACAGAAGTTAAAAGATGGCATTTGGGTCTTCCATTCAAGCAGGTGATCTCTGAATCCCTTTCATTATAGGAGAAGCAACGGGTAAAGCTAATGGAATGTGCTGTAACTAATGCTTCGGAGATGCTCAAAGCACAGCATCCTTAATCCACTTTGAAGACTAACTGTATTCAGAATGCTAGGTTTTCTATTAAGCTATATGTTATAGTAAAATCAGCTGCAGGGGAAAATCCTCTTTGAAACAGAGCTAAACCATTTTTATTTATTTCTAAAACCTACAAGAGCCTGGGGCAAGAGAAAAAATAAAAAACCCCAACAAACATCAATAATAAGATACCAATTTAACCCTTGGAGGAGCTAGAGCAATGGCAGCTATGTGGGCTTTGCACGAAGGCATATGTGGTATGCATGACATCTAGAACCCTCATGGGCATCAGGAGGCCAAGAAATAAGAGACTATTCTCATAGGGAGCACTGGGTGCCTGTCTGGCTCCATTGGTAGAGCATGTGGCTCTTGATCTTGGGGTTGTGAGTTCAAGCCCCATATTGGGTATAGAGATTACTTTTTAAAAAAATCTTAATAAGAAACACTAAAAGCTAGCCACAAAGTTACTGTTTTACCAATGAAGCATGATGGCAGAGGTTAGTGGTTAAACCGTGACCAACAAGAAAAGAGGGGAACTCCACGTTTTCTCTCTGATCCCTGATCCCTTCCCATGTGCTTAATGGAACACTAAATTTGCTCTGAATTTCTGAAGAAAAGAAAGGGATATGCAAATAGACCCTGGGTTCTTGTGGAAGTTTCCAATGTCCCCACTCCCATAATTACATTTCTGATGTTTGTTGATCCGTTCTCTATCCAAGACATGTCACCCCAGTGCTGCCATTAATGCAATGAGGGAAATGCAGGAAAGATCAAAGCAGAGTGCCCCATATCTCTCATTTTGACAGAGTATGCTTTGCTACATTTCTTAGAGGGATGAAGGGAATAAAAAGGAGTAATAATAAATAAGGAAGTATCATTTCTCTCCTTTGCTGGTTTGGATGGCAGGAAACCACGTGTGCCCCACCTTCCAGTAGGGGTGGGAGCCCAGGTCTAGGTGAACTCAGGGCAGACAGTGAGATACTCCATGCTCCATTCCAGGCAGGTAATATGCAAGCTCAAGATGGATTCAATCCAGGAGCCACCTGGGTGGCTCAGTCAGTTGAGCGCCCGACTCTTGATTTCAGCTCAGGTCATGATCTCAGGGTTGTGAGACTGAACCCCACATCAGGCTCCATGCTCAGCAGGGAGTCTGCTTAAGATTCTCTCTCTCCTTCTGACTCTTGCCCCCCTAAGCTAGAGCTTGTGCATGCTCTCTCTTTTATTTTCAAATAAATAAATATTTTTTTAAAAGATGGATTCAATCTAAAAACCCTACTTATAAGGGAAAAAGAGAGTGGATGTGGGTCTTTGAATTTCTTAGCTTAACAAAACATACTCAAAGTTATGGGGAAAATAGCATCCTCAGGGAGTAGGGCTTCCATACAGTACCACAGAGCTGTTGGAAAGCAACATGCTTAAATGTAGTGAGAGTCCTATGCTAGAAACCTTTTAACCTTACAATCCTAAGACTTTTGTGAATTGGAAGAAGGCTTTTGATTGTTGAGCAGATCTAAGTACAAATCCTAACTGTTGTCACCACTGTATGACTTAGCCAAGCTACTTACTTCTCTAGGGTTCCGTTTCTTTCTGTACAAAGAGGAAAAATACTACACACTTCATGGACTGTGAAAATTAAAACGCCTGGCTAATATTAGGCACTCAACACATTGCTTAGGTTTTGCTTCTTTTTTTAACAGTAATAACAATTATTTCTTATACAAGAGAGATTGTTTATTTAACAGTGAAAAGTTGGCAACCACCAACAGACTAAGGAAATCACAGTATTTTTCACTCAAAGGAGAAATGCAACTATTTAAAAATATAAACAGGGCGCCTGGGTGCCTCAGTTGGTTAAGCGACTGCCTTCGGCTCAGGTCATGATCCTGGAGTCCCGGGATCGAGTCCCGCATTGGGCTCCCTGCTCAGCGGGGAGTCTGCTTTCTCCCTCTGACCTTCCCCCCCTCATGTACTCTCTCTCTCTCTCATTCTCACTCTCTCAAAATAAATAAATAAATCTTTAAAAAAACAAAAATAAAAATATAAACATATATCTACTATACATTTAAATTGTTTACATATTTATTTTTTAATTTTTTAATTTTATTTGTTTTTATTTATTTTTTTAAAGTAATCTCTACACCAAACATGGGGCTTGAACTTAGGACCCTGAGATCAAGAGTCATATACTCTATTGACTGAGCCAGGCAGGCAACTTTGTATACATGCGTATACATTTGCTGGAAGTGTAATGATTTTACACATACACCAAAATTATAACACTCCTGTGTGTGTGTGTGTGTGTGTGTGTGTGTGTGTGTGTAACTTTCTGTGTTGTACTAAGTGGCATTATTATAGATGTTACTTGCTCATAACAATTGCTTTTAAGAGATTATATTTTTAATCTAAAAAAAGTGGAAATTAAATTCATTCCTTAACTTAAAATGAAAAAAACTAGAGCTGTGGAAATGGTCCCTTCTGAGTCTCTGGGGAAATATAACCTAAGCCAGTAACACCCATCCCCGCCCTTGCCACATCCAGCCTAAAGAGCAGCAGATCCCTTCCAGTGCTGACAGTCTCATTTCTAGAGACCTACTCAACTGGGCTTGCTACAGGAAAACCATCATCTTCCCTGTTTATTTAATTCTGAAATCTGTGGCAGGGACGCCTGGGTGGCTCAGTCAGTTAAGCGTCTGCCTTCAGCTCAGGTCATGATCCCAGGGTCTTGGGATAGAGCCCTACGTCGGGCTCCCTGCTCAGGGGGGAGTCTGCTTCTCCCTCTCCCTTTGCCTGCCGCTCTGCCTACTTGTGCTCGCTCGCTCTCTGTCAAATAAATAAATAAAATCTTAAAAAAAAAAAGAAATCTGTTGTAGATATTTGCTACACCTGCTATATGCCAGACACCATCCTAGGTGGTAAGTCTGTGAGGATCCTGCCCTGGACGAGAGCAAAACCTGCTAAAAGAAGATAATGTGACTCTTGATCTCAGGCCCACGTGGGGATAGAGTTTACTTAAAAAAAATAAAATAGGGGCGCCTGGGTGGCTCAGTTGGTTGAGCGACTGCCTTCGGCTCAGGTCATGATCCTGGAGTCCCAGGATCGAGTTCCGCGTCGGGCGCCCTGCTCAGCAGGGGGTCTGCTTCTCCCTCTGACCCTCCCCCGTCTCATGCTCTATCTCATTTTCTCTCTCAAATAAATAAATAAAATCTTAAAAAAATAAAATAAGGGCGCCTGGGTGGCTCAGTTGGTTAAGTGACTGCCTTCGGCTCAGGTCATGATCCTGGAGTCCCGGGATCGAGTCCCATATCGGGCTCCCTGCTCAGCGGGGAGTCTGCTTCTCCCTCTGACCCTCTTCCCTCTTGTGCTCTCTGTCTCTCATTGTCTCTCTCTCAAAAAAATAAATAAAATCTTTAAAAAAATAAAATAAAATAAAATAAAACTTTAGAAGAAGAGAAGCCATTTGCATATTTACACAGAAGGTAGTGGGATGAGCCATAGGAGGTACACAAGGCACTTCAGGGACCACCTCCGTATGTCAGCAAACCACAGGGAGGCATGAAGATGGAGACGGGTCTCGTAGGTAAAAAACTTAAACCTTGCCCGGAAGCCCCTCAGCAGTGAAGTGGCAGAGCAGGGGAACCTGAACAGGCCCTCTGAGGACATCTTCTTTGATTTCTTCCCTCGATCACTGCCTCCCTACATAAAGGGATCTGGAAGTTTTGTTGGCCCACATCTTCTTTCTAGGTCTTCCTTGTCCTTCCTCAAACCCTGAGTAAGCATGTGATGTCCCAGCTCTCAGGAAGAGCAGATGGTTGGGTTGCCTGGGTGGCTCAGTTGGTTAAGTGTCTGCCTTCAGCTCAGGTCATGATCCTGGGGTCCTAAGATCGAGTCCCACATCGGGCTCCTTGCTCAGCGGGGAGCCTGCCTCTGCCTGCCACTCCCCCTGCTTGTGGGCTTTCTCTCTCTTTCTAACAAATGAATAACTAAAATCCTTTAAAAAAATAAGAAGAAGAGGAGATGGCTATATTGCTTGTTACAGGGGTGGGTGTGGCGGTCTGTGCCCTTGGAACCAGGGCCAGCCAGCAGCATGGGGCTCTTGTGTCAGCAGATTGCTGGGGACCCAGAGGCTTGAATCCCAGGCAGCCAGAAAGCCCCACAGGTAGCAGCTAAGGGACATCTGGGCACAGCTGTTTTCCTCTGAAATAGCTGTTTCTGCTCTGTCTCAGTAGGAGGCTACAGTGGAAAGGTCTCCTTACACCGTCTTCCTCCCACTTCCCCACCCTGACCCGTTCACTTCCTTTTCCTCCCCCACTTCTTTCTTTCCTCCTTTTCTAAGATTTTCCCCCATTGTCCCTTTCCCCCATTTCTTCTTCTTCTTCTTCTAAGATTTTTTTAGAAGTAATCTCTACAGCCAGCATGGGGCTCAAACCCACAACCCCAAAATCAAGGGTCGCACACTCCACCAACTGAGCCAGCCAGACACCCCACCCACCCATTTCTTCTTCTGCTTCTTTAAACTCCTGTTTACTGGTCCCCAAAGCTTCTGTCCTGTGAATCCTGAGGGCCTGGTTCCAGACCTCCTAACCACAACCCTCCACCTCTGCCTGCCTGCCGAGCTCCCTGAGTTTAATTATTAGAGTCAGAGCTGTCCGGGAGGGGGTCGAAGAGGGAAAGGTAGGGCTGGAGAACCCATTTCTAAAATCTGATCTTGTGACTCAGGAATTCTAACCTCCCAGTTCAAAAGGAACAGGAACTCACTCAGTGAGGGTAAGTCAGGCACTATAGGAAAGTGAAGAAAACACCCACTACCTTTGGAAAAAGAAGGCTGTAAATTGTTGTAAATCCTCTTGCTTTTGCTCTTTGTTTGTTGTGGTTTTTGTTGTTGTTGTTAGTTAGTTCTTTGTGAACTAGATTTTCAGGCCCCTACTCTGAGAGCAGAAATAAGGCCTCCTTTTTTTTTTTTTTTTTTTTTTGGGTACCAAATTACTTTATTTGAAGAATGGTACAAATGAAAGAAGTTAAGTAGATGTTTTGGTACAACTTATAGAAAAGGTAAAGGTAACCCCAACATGCATGCACTGCCTTGGTGACCAGGGAAGTCACCCTTGTGGCTATGGGAAGACAGCCTAAGGCTTAGCTTTCACTATCACTGTTTCCCAAGGTGTGCTTGTCAAAGAGATACTCTGCCATGCCAGATTCGGGAGCCCCCATCTTGCGCAGGTTGGTTACGTGGTCACCCAATTCTTTGATGGATTTCACCTGCTCATTCAGGTAATGAGTCTCAGTGAAGTCACACAAATGGGGGTCACTTTTATCAGTGGCCAGTTTGTGCAGTTCCAGTAGTGACTGATTCACGCTCTTTTCCAAATGTAATGCACACTCCATTGCATTCAGCCCGTTCTCCCAATCATCACGGTCTGGTTTCTTGATATCCTGAAGGAAGATTCGGCCACCTCGTTGGTTCTGCAGCTTCATCAGTTTCTCAGCATGTTCCCTCTCCTCATGAGATTGGTGAAGAAAATATTTGGCAAAGTTCTTCAAAGCCACATCATCGCGGTCAAAGTAGTAAGACATGGACAGGTAGACGTAGGAGGCGTAGAGCTCCAGGTTGATCTGGCGGTTGATGGCGGCCTCAGAGTCCTGGTGGTAGTTCTGGCGCACCTGCGAGGGGGACGCGGTCGTCATGGCGGCGGCTGAGAAAAGGCGGCGGCGAGCGGCGGCGGGGGGCCTTGGAGCGGTCCGAGGGCGCGACGAAGAGATGGCGGAGGGCTGGCTCTGAACGGCCGGCCCGGGTGGGGGACGAGCGCCGGGTTCCGTCCAAGCACTGTTGAAGCAGGAAACCGCGGCGACTCTCGGCGGAGACTGTCATAAGGCCTCCTTCTTACAGGTACATGTTTCTGGGAAGCCACATTAGCTGCAGGCAAATGTCGGTGAGTTTCAAGCCAGCAGGTTTCATATGTCTGCCAGGCGATTAGGCCGTGGTGTTGTAACTCAGCACCAAGAGGCCTGGACAATGGGCATATTTTTAAAACCAAAGGCAAGTGATTGACAGGAGTGATCTTATTCTCAGAAACTCCTGCGTGTCAGGGCAGGGAAGGCAGGCAAGACAGATAAGCCCAAAAGTGCCCCCAGCTGAGAAATGCAGATGTTCAGCAGTGTGTAGGGGGTGACAATGGGGGATTTCTGAGATCGGATGAGATGACAGAGGCACGGCTGCCCAATTAAAACCCTACATCTGCAGAGCCCTTGCCGTTCAAACCCTTCCACACACATGCACGGTACGATTTTTACGACCCTACGATAAGGGGAGTAGAATGCATATAATATTACTTTATTGAGGCCAGAGTAGGGTCAAAGAAGTTACACAACTTGCACGGGTCCCAAAGGAAAAAGCAAAGGCAGGATTTTCAGCAGGTGTGGCCTTTCTAAATTACCGTAATTACCGAAAGCGCTCGCCTGGTAGTTACACGGTAAGACTGTTGACAGTTTCTTTTTCTCTGGCTCTTGGTTTTAAAGACGACTCTAATCAGGGCTGCCTCTGGGCAAACACTAGATAAAATTAAAAAGAGGACAAATGTTGGGGCGCCTGGGTGGCTCAGTCGTCAAGCGTCTGCCTTGGGCTCTGGTCACGGTTCCAGGGTCCTGGGATCGAGCCCCGCATCGGGCTCCCCGCTCCGCGGGAAGCCTGCTTCTCCCTCTCCCACTCCCCCTGCTTGTCTTCCCTCTCTGGCTGTCTCTCTCTGTCAAATAAATAAAATCTTTAAAAAAAAAAAGATGACAAATGTCATAAACTCACTCGGTCCTTATCAAAGTACTTCCAGCCTTCTGAAACAATAAATACAGCGTTTTATCTGAAGGTTATGGAGGTACTGGTCTACCTTCAGCGGCGGTGGTCTTTGGAGCAGAAAGTACTTCTCATCTTCCAAGTCAGAGCACAAGAAACTAAAAGCGGACAGCCGGGGCCAGCATTAGTGTTAGGGGACACGGTTATCCTGCATGAATTCATGCTCAACAATTTCGAGACAGTTCACATCATCTTAGCAGACCCCCTGTATACCCCCCGTTATTCCACTTAGTTAACAATGCCCACTACCCTCTAGTGCCTTAGAGCACAGTTAATCTTGCCGAACTTGTAGAATTTACCCTCTGGACAACACCCCCTGGCTCAGAGGTTTGGGGTGGGAGGAGCGGGTCTCAGAAGCCTGCCCTCATTCCACACTATCTTCTTAGCAAGTAGTGAGCTGTGCCGTGTCATCCATTTATACGCTCAATTCATTCCAACTATGGTGAAAAATAAACTCTGATCCCTCTGTTGGGAAATTATTCACATCTGGGCTCCAGTATTAGTTTTAACATACCCTAGACTCTGCGTCTCCACAAAAAATAAGAGACGGGTAGGGAGGGCTATTAGCTATGCCAACAAACACCTAGCTGTGAAGACACAAAAAAGGAGCTAGCAAAATCCCAGCTGGGGTTCTACACTGGTGTGATGCCCCACAATATTAGTCTCTTCCATTTCACTTAGCTTTCTATTGGTAACAGTCTTAGTATCCTGGTCTTTCCGAGAGCAGCGGGGAAAACGTAGGTCCAGAAAATTTAAACAGCAAATTTAAACAGCAAAACAGTGACTCCTGGCTTGGGCCTCACCATGAAGCTATACCATCAGCTCTACATTGGTATCCCAAAGTTTAGTTATTCTACCAAAGGCCACATTCCTAAGGTCTATATTCTCTCATTTGAAATCATCAGGATTATGATCCTAATACCTAGAGCCTTCACTTTCACGGTAAGAAAACAGCCCCACGTTTTCTTGGATTCAGGACCATGTGGAACCACCCTGGAGCAACAAGCCGTTTGCCTCCTGTCTACAGAAAATGTAGATTGTGAGCCCTGGGAGAGGAAAAGCTTTGCCTTGATGAAGGCTGGACTCCAGGGTCTAGCTCAGTGCTTGGTACATAAACTGTGCTCAATAGATTAGGTACCTGTTGATTCAGTGGATGCAGTTGCAGATTTAATTTTGGGAAATGAGAGAGACAAGCGTCAGCTTATCAATTTGCTTGTAGCACTGGTATCCAGGAGCTGTGACTCAGCTCTACATGCTTTGAAAAAGTCATTTGACCAGCCCTGTTTAAAACAGCCAGGCTAGAACTAGACAGAAATGGGAGATCGCGGGGTGATGTGGAACAACGGGTTCTTAACGCCCTCTGGTGGCCATGATGATTTCAGATTCCAAGGTCGCGGCAGCCAATCCCAAAGCTGTGAATTTAAGCGTTCTGGTAGCCAAGAGTCTGCAGGTTTCACTGACCCATCCCCTCCTCCAAACAAGGGGCTCCATGGCCTCTGCACCAGGAAGATGCCACCCTGTTCCCAGGAAGATGCCACCCTGTTCCCGAAGTCCTGCAGGGAGGGGCTCATCTCTGTACTGAGAGCAGATGAATATGTCAAGAAGCTAACACTGAAGCTTTTAAGGTGAACTGCCTTTTTCAGTGAACACTCTATGCTTTTGAGAGCTCCTAGAAAGGAAGACTATTCAAGGAAATTAATAATTTCCAGCCTGGAACATTCAGATTTCCATTTTGGGGTTATTGGGTCAGGTCACCCTTCTGAGCATAAAAGAAGCCCTTTTAAACCTTTCATTGCCAGCATGCCACGATTCCGTTTCCACTTAGAGAAGGACAGATTGAGGATCCAAACCAATAACTAAAAAAATGCTATCTTCCCAAGCCTACAGAAGGTTTTTGATTTGATTTTGTTTTGTTTTAAATGTATGGTAAATGGGAAAAAAAAAAAAAAAAACCCGTAAACTGCTGCAGAGATTTCTAAGGTAAGCACCACAGGGACAGGGATTCTTGTGTTTCATCCCACTGTTAACTCTCCAGCTCCTGGAACAGCGTCTGACATATGAATACATATTTGGTGAATGAATGAATGAACTAAGCCTAGAGAGAAAGAGGTGCTTTTTAGTGGAAATCATTGCATATTGGAGAGGATGGCATCTCCTCCCTCGAGATCCTTTGAGATCATCAGCTTGATCTCCTCATTTGGTTTCATCCATTCGCTTCACAGATGAGGAAAATGAAGGTCAGAGAGGTTAAACAATTCAGTATAGGTCACACAGCAATTTCACGGCAGAGCCTACAGCAAATCCAAGTCTTCATTCCTGACACTGGCTAAAAGAGCAATGATATTCAAAGTTTTGAGCTATGACTTACAGTGAGAAATACACTGTGAGCCAGTGCACGCGCGCGCGCGCACACACACACACACACACACACACGCACACACACACACAAATACCACTAGGGTTTCATGAAACGCCTTCTCCCTGGAACAATGTACCCTGATCTATTGTCTACTCTATTTCCTTTTTTATTAAATTCTGATCACAATTCACCAAATTAATTTCATAACTTAAAGTTTTAAAAACATTCCACCATAGCATCTTGGCTACTGTCCCCTGTGCACTGTGGAAGGCTGAAGTCCTCCAGAATCTTCTGCCAAGGAAGAAAACCAGAGTGATCAGCTTCTTGGGACTCCTTGGCCCAAAGATCCCCATTTTATAACAGTACAGGCGTATCTCCCACTGTCAAGTTTCATTTTGCTCCCAAGAGTGCGATCCAAGCAACTCTCCTTTCCAACCAGGGTAACCACAACAGTGTGCTTCAGAACACGGACCAGGGCCATTGGCAGCAGCCTAGTACTTGTCCTTGCCTGACTCTCTAACCACAAGTTAGCGAGGGTTTCCATCCTTACAGAAAGGAGTGTGTCCTTATCTCTCACTAGCCTCTCTTGGCTGCCACTTTCCCCCAGCTTGGGGGGAGGGGGGCTGGGGTGGGGGCAGCAGGAAGAAGAGAAGCACGGAAGTGGGCAGAGCAGGATGAGTAGGTGGGTCTGAGAAGGTCATCAGCTACGTAAGTAGGTGTGAACAGATGGACTGCTGAAGAGTCTTTAGGAGGCAGGCAATTGCTCCACCCCCTCACTCACATACACAGTTACAAAATACCGGCCTTTCTCCTATCCCCGTTTGATTCTTTTCTACCCCCATCTCTTCCCCCCACCCCCCTCTAAGTTAACACGATGAGGAGATGGCTTCTTTACAATTTCTCTTCTAACAGACAGGTTGGGACTTTCTCCTCTGACTTCCCATTTTCCTGCTGAGAATCAGCAAGACACGATTTGGCAGTGGGTGGGGGTGCTTTGTGGCAGCCAAGGCTGAAAACTTCTCTATAGCAACCTGGGCACATTCCCACGGCTCCCTGACACCTGGCAGGATTGCCAAGATTGGCAACTCTTCCCTCTCAGAAGCAGTTCACAAACTGCAGGCTGCCCCCTCCCCTGCCAATGAGTCCCAGCCGGCGGCAGGGCACAGTAGTAAAGGCAAAAAGCCAGGAGGCATGTCAGACAATGCTTCAAGTGCTTATTGGCCATTTGTGATAATCTCAGAGACGGCTTTCGAGCCTTGGGTTCCACATCTACAATTCTGCTCCTGAAAGGGGAAGGTAACAATGCACTTGGGAGGCAGGAGAGCACTACCCTCACCCTAGCTCTGCCACCCACAGGCTGTGTGATGTTCAGTCAGTTACTTAACCTCTCTGGCTCTCAGTTACCTCATTTTTAAAATGAGAGCAGAGATTTAAAATTGGACAAAAAAAATTTTTTTTTTACGATTTTACTTATTTAGAGAGAGTGAGTACAAGCGAGGAGAGAGAGAATCCCAAGCAGGCTCCACTCCATGCCCAGGGTAGAGCCTGATGTGGGGCTCAAGCTCACAACCCTGAGATCATGACCTGAGCCAAAATCAGGGGTTGGACAGTTAACCAACTGAGCCACCCAGGCACCCCTGGACAAAAATTAATTGCTCATCCTCAATGGTCCCTTCAACAGCTCAGGGAATTAAATCATTTAATCTTGAAAACTGACAAAGAAAGGAAAAGATTCAAGCATTTGTCCTTTTTCTCCTATATCAACTACACCACCAGATAATCAAAGAGTTGTCAAAGGGAAGCACCTCTTTTGAAAAGTATTCCAAGAAATAAATGAAAAAGAAATGATGGAATATCACCATTCTGTAACACCCAATGAACTGATGAATTGAGACTCTGAGCACCAACATGTCACAAAAAGAGAGATAATCCGACATTACGTGCTTCCTGAGAGGAGAACACAACACCACCCACGATCTTGCCAGAAAGATCTATTCAGATCAGTCCTATGCAGAGCAAACTTCTGGGTCCAGCAACCAATCTGCAGGAAATAAAGAGTTCACAGAACCCCGAGACCTGCATTACGAGTGTGCAAGCAGCACAATCCAGCCCGCAAGAAACTATAGGTCACATGCCCTGAGCTCCTCAAAAAATAATGTTGGAGGAAAAGAAACTGATGAAAGGTGAATACGGAGAAGAACAGAGACTTGTAAGACATGTTGATTTTTTTAAGCAGAAAAGACTATGCTAGATGTTGGGAGAGTTGCAGCTAGACGATAAACTATAAGGAGATACAAGGCAGCACTTAGAACAAGATCCAGGGGTGTGATTCCTTTGGGGAGGAGAGAATCTGTGAGGGGGATCAGGGTACACAGAGTCTGGAACAACCAGCAGAGTCTCATTGCTTCTTTGTCATTCCCTGTACCTGTATTTTATTTTATAATAAGGTGGGTTGTTTTTTTTTTTATTTTATTAAGAGAAGAGAAAAATCACCTTAAATTCCTCACAGACCTAGAACATTTGGTTCTGGGATTCTAAATCTGGGAAGCTCCAGAGATTGTCGTGGTGAGGTTGATCATAAGACCACTCTGTGGCAGGAGGGGGTAGGGCAGAAAGTCGAAGTCTGTTCTGGCTTCTTGGCCTTGAGGACGGACTTCCACTTCCTGACTAAGACATTGGGAAATTCAGTTAACCTCTCTCATCTTGTTGGCCCCACCTACTAAGCAGAGATAATAACTCCTGCCTTGTCTCTGTGACGATCAAGTAAGATAACTCGTCAAGGGTTCTCGGTGTAGTATCTAGCCCACAGTAAGTACTCACCACAAGTTGCTTAATAATAGTAATTATTATTATATTTTGATATTGATAATTTTATGCTTTTACATTTCATATTCATGGTATTTATAATAATTTAAATAACAACAGTAATAATTATCTATAGTTATTATTATTAGGACACCCCTAATGTGGACAGAAGTAAACCAGAGGGCAGACTTCTCCTTCAAAAAAGGAACATGAGAACATGGGACATGCATGACGGGGGTGGTTGCCGATGGTGTAATTTCAGAAGCCTTCCGATTGGCTCTCCTGTGTGTGTGAGTCCCAGTGGACATGTGCCTTCTCCATTCACTCTTCCTCCTCCCCATTAAGCACTAAACCAGGTATCCACCCTAAGCCATTCTCATCAAAGACTATTCTCATCAAATTAGTCTGGTGGCCCGCATGTCCTTGGTTCTGGTCTCCAGATGGAGGGAACCTCAGGGCACCACTGTTTCCATTGGTCACTGGAGCCTACTCTGTGTGAGGAAGCCACCAGGATGAGGAAATGCCCATGTAAGGCAGGAGAGCTCAGTGGCTAAGAACATGAACTCTGCACAAAGTTGATGACCCACACCTACCCTGCGGTGGCTATAAGGTTGAGGTTCTGAATGGACGCAAACACCCTTTGGAACCTGCAAAGTACCACACCCATGTCAGGAGTCACTGGGATGTCTCTGGCAGAATGGCCAGATGTCTTCTGCCTTTTTTACTTTAACTTCTTGGGAGGACAGAGGAAGTTGAGGAATCCTATGACATTTGGGGCTACGGCTTAATGTCAGTCTTCCTTCAATTTCTCATTCAAACGGTTTCATCTTATCTCTGTGACTTTGGGCAAGTCACTTAACCTCACTGTGCCCTCAGTCCTTCAGCTACAAAATGAAGATAAGAGAATCTACTTCATATGGTTGTCATGGAGATTAAATGAGTTAAAAAATACAAATTGTTTTCAATGATGCCTGGCATGTCATCTGTTTAAAAAAAGCTCTGTCTTCAGACCTTCTGGGTTCAAACACTAGCTCCTTCCCTTATAGTTCAGCAACCTTGGAGAAGTGTCTTTGCCTCTCAACATCACTGCCTTTTCTTCTATAAAATGGGGATGATAAGAGTACCCTTGTTGGATTGGCAGGAATATGAAACAGGGTAATGCAAGTAAAGATCCTGGCTCAAACAAAATATTTAACAAACACTAGCTATTATTACCCCCATAACACCAGATAAGGTGCAAAGTTTTGTTTTCTTCCTCTCTGTCCAAAGGAGAGGAAAATGCACAGAATACTCCAGCAGGATACTGGGTAGACATCCTCTGAAGCACAGTCCTCATCTCCAGACTCTGAGATATTCTTGTAGACCGTGAAGGAGACCATTCTTGTAGACCCCAACCCTGGGGTCAAGGACAGGCAGGTTTCTCGGAATCCATCACATCTTGGGGTGCAGCGGAACAGTGGGGTGCGTGGCGCGGCACTTTTAAGCCACGGGAAATGGAGATGAATAAAAAGGGAGAATAAAGAAAGAGGATGAAGGAGCAGCAAAGAGGAGAAAAGCTTCCCTCTCCACCGTAACTAGCTATATTCATCAACCCAGCCTCACTTTTCCAAAGAATGACCAAACCATTAGAACTGAGAAATAGTAGCTAGAGTCCTCTGTGTAACAGGATTCTCAGAGTTTTTGCTTCTGGTTGCCCTTTCTCTGTGACTTCATTTGATTCTCCCAACATTTCAGCAGGACACAAACATTTTGGATGAGAAACCCTATTTCACAGATGGACATTAGCCAGAAGAGTTAAAGAAACTTACCCAAGGTCATGAGCAACTTGGGTCGACTTAGATCTCTTCACCACCCGACCAGGGCTCTTTGGTGGAGCACAGGGGTTCTCACCCTTGGCTACTTGTTGGAATCACCCGAGCACATTTAAAAAGCACTAATGCCTGGATTCACCCATAGAGATTCTGATTTATTTGGTCTAAGGTGCAGCCTGGACACTGGGATTTCCAAACAAACCTCAGTTGGCTCTACTGTGCAGCCAAGGTTGAAAATCACCACTTGAACATATTTGACTTCTTACATAATAAGTAAAACCCACATTTCACCTAGGGAAACCCTGATATTTCCCTTGTCCTGAGTAAGGCATGCAAATAAGGGAAAGAAACAGTGTAAAAACGAACTCCTTCCTTGAGAAAACAGTCCAAGTGTCATTTGGCTATATTCCGGGGGCGGGGGGTGTCTGAAGAATTCGAAGGGGAGAAAGGTCCACTGTTTTCCTCTATACACTTTCAAAATTTTACTGTTTAATCTTATTGTGTTGTAGCTGAGAAGGAAAACCGCTTTGAATAGAAAAACCCTTCCTTAGTATGAAAATCAAGATTATCTTTCCAAACAAGTTTCTTTTCAGAACTTGTTTGATTTCATTAAACTAAAATTTATTAAGGACCTACAATATTCAATGGTTCGTGCAACATTTATTGGAATTTTGCTAAATAAGTGTAACATAGCCCTGTACTCAAGGGATTATAAACTTGTAGAAGGGACAGGAGAGGTACACAAATACCTACAAGAAAAAAATTATGCTAAGTGCATGGAAGTACTTTGAACAGTTCGTAGCACGCAGAAGATGCTCAGTAATTACATGGGAAAAGAAGAAGACAAGAAGAGAGGTAGGAAGAAAAAAATGGGAAGGATGGAAAAGGTAAACAAAAAGAACTATGGGGAAGGGTTGAAGATGAAAGATCACAATGTTAGGAGGAGGTTGCAATTGTAGCCTTGAAGAACAACTTGGAAGTGGAGAGGCAATTCCATTTGGAGGGAACAGTATACACAAAGGAATGTGTGAAATCCTGACTATGTCTGGGAAACACGAAATGGTATCATTGGACAGAGCAGAAGGAATAACAATGCTGATAATTAAAAAGAAATGATAAAAGAGAAAGTTGTTGCCAGTATAAGAAAAGGGACAGAATAATATCCTAATTCTTAATTGGTAGGCAATTGGATGATCAAAATTTCGTTTTTTTCTCATGACAGTATTAATTTACATCTCTGGTTCATGCATAATTGCTAAGAACATCCTTTTTCACTTTCAAAGGTGCTATAGTTTGGATAATAAATTATATGATCATCTTAGTAGCAAGAAATCTTTAAACTCTTTTTAAAAATCAGAGGATAAGGAAGTGTAATAAGGATGACGTGGCCAGAGTTGCCTTTTACCAAGACTCATTAGGCAGTTCTATGGGATTTGCTCCCATAGGGAAAGAAATCAGAGATGGGAAGATCTTTCAGATGCTATAGCATCTACTCTGGGCCAAAGGAGAAAAGAACCTCTACTGAGGTGCTAACCAGATGTGGTAGGCAGCCTGTGAGCCAGCCCCAGTGTTCCCCACCTTGTGGGGTTCAACCCTGTGTAATCCCCTCCACACTGCATAGGGTGACCTGCATGCACCCAGTAGGATATTACAGAAAAGGCGGGATGTGACTTCTGAGGTCAGCTCATAAAAGATGTTGTGGCTTCCTCCTTCCTCTTTTTTGGATCACCTGGTCTGGGAGAAGCCAGCTGATGCGTTTTAAGGACCCTCAAACAGCCCCAAGGAAAGGTGGATGCGGTAAGGAACTGAGACCTATCATTTCCAACACAAATATGCCAGTCCTATGAGTGCGCCATCTTGGAACTGAGTCCTCCAGTCCCAGTCAACATTTTAGATGACTGCAGCCCCAGCTGCCATCTGAGCACAATCTCATGAGAGATCCTAAGCCACAACAATCCACCAAGCTTCTCCTGAATTCCTGACCCACAGAAACTGCGGGAGATAAAAGTGTTTATTATTGTTTTTAACTGGTAGTTTTGGGTACTTTGTTATGCAGCAACAAATAGTAGACCGTAGAAATAAAAAGGGAAGGATAAAAACGAATTGCATATGGAAATCCACAGTAACTGGCATGTGGGGCCTCCTCCCAGTTCCTCCCTTAATTAACTGTGTAATATTGGTGAAATTACTTAATATAGGAGTCTTGGTTTCCTCATCTGCAAAACACACAGGCCTGACTAATGATCTTTGATGTCCCTTGTAGCACCTAAGTTAAATGATTCCATTTTCTAAAAGCACACTTATTAGTCATAAAGCAAGGTTTAGAAATTATCACATTATCTGGAGGGCTCTCTGCATTTCTGGCGTCATCCTGTTCAGCGATCTTATCGATGACTGAATTGAAGATACAAAAGGCATTCTTGTCAAAACTGAAGATGTAAAACTTAACAGGGAAAGCAATCACAGTGGCTGAAGCAAAATGCTTAAAAATCTTGAAATTCTGGAACAATGAGCCAGGTATAACAGGACAAAATATAACAGACTCAGAGCCTGTGAAGGTCTGAAAATTTATCTCTAGGAGCATAAGCCCATGTGTGGTAGAATATTCACTATTGTTCAATAATGTGAACTGGTTGCCAAGGAATGAATTCTGCCTTTCTTCAACTGGATTCATGAATTCAATCAGTGACCACCCAGGCACTGTGTTAGGCATTAGAGCTAAAGCAATGACTAAGATACAGACCTAGGCTACATTTCTAAAATTACAGAACCTAAAACTAAGGGAGAGAGAATCCCATTTGCATCCTTGCTTGGTCAGATCATCTATGGATGTTGGCCAAAATTCCACTGACACACAGACAAACCAGAGTTAGGTCTGAGACGAGTTAGCAGAATGGATATAGATCTCAAAGTAATCTGAGTCAACTAACCTTTATTAAGTGGCTGCTCTGTGTCCTGACCACAGACAGTATGTCCAGAGAGAAGAAAAGATGGTTTAGGATAGAATCTTGCCTAATACCAATACCTAAAGGACAGACAGAAGAAGAGAATCCACAAAAAGGCTGAGGAGGAGTTGCGGGAGAAGTAGGAGAAAAATCTGGAAGCTGAAACAAAAAAGCATTTCAAAGATCTGGCGCGTGTCTACTCTCCTTCCAATCTTCTCTTCCACCCTTCTAACTTGCTCACTCTGACCCAAAGACTTGGGTTTTCTGGTCGTTCTTCAGACCTCACTTGATCCTAACTCTGGATCATTCATCTGTTTGCACTGGTTGGCATGCTCTTCCCCGAGGTCCAAGAACAAGCCAGCCCTTCCCTTCATTTAGATCTCAGCTCGGAGGCCATCTCCTCGGAGAGGACTTCTCTGACCACCCCAGCTGAAACAACCCTGTGCCTTACCCTGATCCATTTCTCCTCTCAGCATTTATCATTCACTCACTCCCTAACATTTTATACATTCACTTGCTCCTTTACTGATTACCTCCTCCTCCCCCAGCTCAGTGGCCCCATATACACTCACTGATTCCACCTGCCTTTCACTGGTGAATCCACACCACACAGTACAGTGTCTGGTGCATTGCAGGTGCTTTATAAATATCTGATAAAAGCATTAGTTAAATACAATCAAGATGCCAAGGAGGACTTCAGTAATCTTGACAAGAGCAATTCCAGTGAGGCAGCAGAGAGATACATAAAGAACAACAGAATAAACATGGGCTGAGAAAGCAGGAGGGGATGAGATCCAAAATACTGATGCTGGAATTAGCCTTGAATTGAGACAGGAACCTGAAGAAGGGAGGAGGAGGTAGGAGGAGAGCTGCAGGTGAGCTCCCAGGTGGGAGGTTAAGAAGTTGAAGGATTTCTCATCTAATGACTTCGATTTTATTTTTAAGCAGTACTAAGGATTCATCAGCTGAAATGAAGTAGGGCAAGTGGTAAGACTATGGGTTTCAGGAAAGTGGAGTAAAAGAGATTTGAAATAACCACTGCGAGAAAAGTCAGGTTGCAAGGTGGGAGCTAAGGTATTGGGAAGAAAGTGGCTGGAGTAGAGATGAAGAATGAAGTAGGATGGAGAAGAAAGTCAAGAGGGAGCTTATGGATGGGGTCATGGTGAGCAGTCACGAGACTGGCCTATATGGAGTCCAAGAGCAATGGCATGCCACCTTGCCATCAACAACCAGTCAGAGGGATAGGGAAATCTATCCTACACAAGAAATGAGTCATGGAGGTCAGGGAGAGAAAAAAGCATCTGTCTTCAAAAAAATCACCATGTAAAAACTGTATTGGACATGTATTCTATATGGGACTAAAGCCAATAGGTAGAAACTATGAACATTTTAACCCCTCCTCAAAATGCTAAGAATCATAGCAGTCATAAAAAGATAAAAGCTGTCTTTTGGGAAGGGGATGCCCATTTCTAACGGTGTTTGAGGACAGACTGGGATGTTCCAGGGGAGGGAGGATCCAAGGAGAGCAGGTGGTGCCTACCGGATGCGAGGCACTCCTCAGCATTTCAGCATTGTCTCAGAGGCAGGCGGGAGGTGAGGAAGGGGGCCAAACAGATGGAGCACAGGGGTTCTTTCCCACTTCAGCCAGAGCAAATCTACATTTATTTGTATGTTATTGGACTTCTGCCTAACATTTTGTTTAAAGTGTTTTTGTATAAAGAAATAAATATTAACCATTAGACTAGGTGGTTCCTAAGTCTCCTTCCAAGCCAGAGGGCTTATTTTTTTTAAATGAATTGATTTGAACATAGCTATTTTTATTTTACTTTATTTATTTATTTATTTATTTATTTGTTTGTTTGTTTGTTTGTTTTAGAGAGGGAGAGACAGAGAGGTGAGAGAGGGGGGAAGGAGTGACTGAGGAGAGGGAAGAGAATCCTAAGCAGGCTCCACGCCCAGTGTGGAGCCTGACATGGGGCTCCATCCCACGACCCCAAGATCTTGACCTGAGCCAAAATCAAGAGTCAGACACTTAACTGACTGAGCCACTCAGGGGTCCTGAACATAGCTATTCTTAAAATAAACTTTTTAAAGGTAGTATACAGGGTTC
Source organism: Eumetopias jubatus (assembly GCF_037043125.1). NCBI lineage: Eukaryota > Metazoa > Chordata > Mammalia > Carnivora > Otariidae > Eumetopias > Eumetopias jubatus. The sequence goes on from NW_028274819.1 coordinate 94,761,325, forward strand.
TTATATGCTTTATACATACATACATATCTATATACACACCATACTTATATACTTATACCCACTTTCCCCTATTAGCCTTGTACATCTATATGGTAGATCTGTCACAATTATTGAACCAACATTGATACATTATTAACTAAAATCCATCCTTCATTCAGATTTGTTTAATTTTTATCTAATATCCTTTTCCCATTACAGGATAGGCTACCATTTTACATTTATTCATTATGTCTCTTTAGGTTCTTAGATGTTCCTTGACTGACAGTTTCTTAGACATTCTTTATTTTTGATGACCTTGACAGTAAGAGTACTGATCAGGTAACTTATAGAATGTCCCTCAATTGGGATCTTTTTCTGAGATTTTTCTCATGATTAGACTGGTTGTTATGGGTTTGAAGGAAGAAGACTACAGAGTAAGTACCATTCTCAATACATCATATCAAGAATACATACCACCAGCATGATTTATCACTGTTGATGTTGACCCTGATCATCTGGCAGAGGTAGAATTTGTCAGGTTTCTCCACTGTAAAGTTACAATTTTTCCCCTTTCCAAACTAACCACAGATTTTGTTTTTGTTTCATGTATAATCTCCATTTCTGGGACTGATATTTCAAAGATAAAATGTTATGCATTGTGATGGTTAATTTTATCTGCCAACTTGACTGAACTAAGTGGTGCCCAAACAGCTAGTCAAACGTATTTCTGGGTGTGAGGCTGCTTCTGGAAGAAGTGAGCATTGCAATTGGTAGACCAAGTTAAAATCACCAATGTGGATTGGCATCTTCCAATCCACTGATGGCCTGAATAGAACAAAAAGGCATACACAATAAGGGGGAATTCACTCTCTGCCTGAACTGCATCTTCAACTGCCCTTGGTCATTGACATACCTGGTTCTCAGGCCTCTGAACTTGGACTGGGACTTACACCATTGGCCCCCTGGTTTTCATGCGTTCAGACTAGGACTGAATTACACCATCGGCTTTCCTGGTTCTCCAGCTTGTAGATGGCAGACCTATCTGCAAACTAGACATGAGTCTTTTCTTCCTCTGTCAAATCATTATAGGGAACTCCACAAGGTTATAGGTGCAGGCTAGGAGAGAAAAGTCAGGAATGGGGACCACGGGCATTTGGGTCACTTCTTCATGTAACTTGCTTGTGCCTTGGGGGCTGCTCGGGCCAGATCACATATAAACCACCATTTCCCTTTGATGATGAATGCTGCTATGCACACCCAACTTTAAGGCTTGGTGCGTCAGATAATGCCCAGTTCATGCTGGGCAGCTCAGACCTCACGGAATCTTGGTGGCCCATGGTTAAGTGTTTAGTTTTACTAAGGTCCTGTAGATGGCCAAGAGCTGTTTCTCAAAAGGAGGACAGTTATCTGCAGAGGATGGCCGGGCCTTGCTCCAAAGTTCTATAAGGCCTGTGCTGCCGTTGACCTGTAAGTGCCTCCCAGGGTCTCCAAACGGCATCCCCGTCTGCCACTGACTCTTTATGTTCCACTGGATGTGCTGATCGGATGGCCCTGGGGCAGAGCAGCTTGCCGAGCAGCCTGGAACTGTTGCAGAGCCCTTCTTTTGTTCAGGGCCCCACTCAAAACTGGCAGCTTTCCAGGTCACTCAGTAAATAGGCCAAAGTAGCACATCCAAATGAGGAATATCTACAAAATCCAAAGACGCCCACGAGGCTTGTCCTTTCTTAAAGGAGGAGCCTGATGCAAACAGCTTACTCTTCACCTTCAAAGAGAGATCTCAACATGCCCTGTCCTGCTAATAATTTTTGTCCTAATTCATTTAGGCTGCTCTAACCAATGGGTGAGAGTGGCTTATAAACAACAGACATGTATTTTTCATCATTCTGGAGGCTGGGAAGTCCAAGATGAAGGCACCTGCAGATTCAGTGTCTAGGGAGAGCCTACTTCCTGATTCGCAGATGGCTGGCTCTCTTCTCCCTGTGTCCTCCTATGTTGGAAAGAGTAAGGGTGCTCTCTGGGGGTCTTTTAATCCCATTCATGAAGGCTTTGCTTTCATGACCGACCCTCCTCCCAAAGATCCCACCTCTAAACACCATTACCCTGGGGGATTCGGTTTCAATATATGAATTTTGGGAGGACACAAATACTCAGTCTATGACACCAGGTCATACAGGGTACTTGGGGAGCATGAGCAAGCTGATGCTTGTTTATATGCACACTGGGGCCAGAAAACCAAAACTCTGAGACCTCTGGGGATGCCAGGGTCTAAATCCAGGAAGTGGAGGAAATCTGCTACATCCCTGTGTCATGGAACTGTAAGTGGAAGGCAGAAACTGGGCTGGGTGGTGTGTCCTTTGAGAAGCCTTCAAAACCTGCTCACCTTGGTACAAGAGCCCACATTTCCAGGAATCTTTCATTTGCTACGCAAAAAATGCTAATTCAGTGACTTTGGGGAGTTTTTGTTCCTCCTTTCCTTCTAAATGCAGTCTGTCTGTGATGATAAACAGTAGGCCTCACGTATATGTGTGTAGGCCTGTGTGTCAGAAAACACACTGCCTTTCTGGAGTGTGTGACAATCCACTGTGAGCCGTGACTCCACAAGAAGACTGTGCCAAATTAGTCCTTTTCTGAAAAATCTTCCTGGGGATACTTCACATTCAGAGCCATTACTCACAAAACCAGATGATACTTCTTAAAATGCCAGCATCTTGGAATTTCACAGCTCTGCATGACCCAACTGGGCTAATCTGTGATTCTCAGGAGGCTCAGGAGGCTGCAAACTCTCTTACCCCACCTGCCTTCCAAAAGGAACCCAAACACAAAACACCTCTACCAAAATGCCCTTCAAGCATTCAACCAATAGTTACAATCTTGGTCCAAGAGGAACTCAACAGTGCGTGGTGCACTCATGCAGTGTACACACACGAGACTAGGCAGTCTTTCCTATTTCCCCCACACAAACCCAAGACAGGCTGATGTGACCATCCTCTTGTTACAGTTGAGTCCAAAGGGCTCAAAGGATCTGCTAACCATCTCCCAGCCAATGAAAGGGGTTTGTCTGGTGAACATGCTCTGCCTAGCTACTGCTACCCCCCGTCCACTGAGGCCAGCAGAAACTGGGCAGCTTTCTGTTTTTTGAAACAGAAGTACATTGTGAGTCACACTAAAAGTGAAATTCTAAGAATCTGGAGTTGGAAGAAATTGAGTGCCCTGAAAACACAGAGAGAGGGATTTCCTTTGGGTTAGGAGGCCCCTTGATTCCAACCACGATCTCCCGTATAGAATGCTGGAAGTTATCCCTACAAACGAGTCTGAAACTCTTTAGGAATAACGGAGAAACTGTGACAGAAGGAAGGCAGATAGGGAAGGGAAAAAATGTACGTGAAACTTGATTTCATCCTCATAACAACCCTATGAAGTTGGTATTAGGATCTCACTCAACAGATGGGAAAACTTGGATATAGAAGGGTTTAAGAACCTGCTCAAGGTCAATGGCTAGGTCAAAAACTAGAATTCCAACTCAGATTTGTCAAATTTCAAAGCCTATATAATTTTCTGATATCCCGGGATGTCTTATGACAGAGTCAGATAAAGACACTAAAATAGTATGTTCCCAGACCCACTCTGGCCACTCTACAAAGCATAGTGGTTAAGACCAGGAACCAAAGAAGGCAGATGCTGGAAGAGGTATACTATAATTGCACGTGTATATACACATACAGTGATACAGCCAAGGACCTGTGATCTCTACCATCCAATGGGACTCATCCCAGGACCCCATGTAAAGGGTTTTTTGGTTAAAGATGTACTTAAATTCAACTGTGAAAGGCTTGAAATTAAATTTGAATCTATGAGGATGAAGATGCCATGGCCCTTGCCTTCCAAAGCTTGCAATCTAAGGAGGGAAAAGGGGGTATAAACAACCAAGCAACCATACTAGGAGGCAGAATGGGAGTACAGCAGGATACGTGATTCACTCAGGCTTGGGAAGCTTTGGAGGGCCTCCAGGTAAGTAGCATTGGATCTGGGTCCTGAAGCATAAAGATTTCCATGGGTAGTGGAGACAGGAAGGTTACTCCAGGACAGAAGGAAAGAAAGAACAAAGGCATGAAGGAAAGGAGTGGGAGCCAAGAAGAGGGTGAAGGGGGGAAACCATGGTAAAGAATTTAAACTTTGTTCGGTAGGCAACAGAAAACCAAGAAAGGTGTGAGGGGGGTGTGGGTTGAGTGACACAGGTGAAGAACAAGAGGGATCAGTGATGAGGAGGTAAATGTACTGATCACGATAAAGTAAATGAGAGCTTGAGCTACAGCAGTGACTGAGTGAGAATCATTGCAGAAATAAAACAGTCAAAATTCAGTCACTGACTGGACTGGGGGAAGGAAGGGTAAAGATGAAGCTAACTCAGGTTTCTTTTCTGGATGACTGGAACAGAGATAATATAAACTGAGCTAAAAATCACAGGAAGTGAAGAAGCTTTTGGAGAATGAAGAAAGAGAAGATAATAATTTCAGGTCAGACAAACTGAATCTGAGGTGCCTTTAAGTCAATCATGTGACAATATGCACTGACTGGAAACATGAGCCAATAAAGCGGTCTGCAATTTATGACCTGGGGCAGCATGTTTTTATAAATAAAGTTTTATTGGGACACAGCTACATCTGTAAGTTTATTGTCTATGGCTGCTTTCGCTCTATAATGGTTGAGTTGAGTCCTTGTAACAAAGACCATGTAACCTTGAAATCCTGAAATAGTTACTATCAAGCCCTTTAAGAAAAAATTTGCTGGCCCTTGATCTACAGTCTGAAAACCGAGGTCAGAAATGTTTATCTGGTGAGTGTATAGTTGAGAAGAAGGGTAAGAAAGAAACGCTGGAGGAATATTATAATCTATTCTCCATTCAACTAGTATTTGCTGTACACTTACTCTACATTAAGCACTGGGACACTAGATTCATTGGTGGGAGTAACACAGCAAACAAGACAAACAAGGTCCCCACCCTCCTGAACTTCACAATAGAAGTAACAGGAGGAAACAATCAGGTAACAACCAATTACTAGCAACATCTATATTTTGAGGATGAGAAAGCAAAGAGAAGTGAAGAGCGGGGGGAAATCCTGGGCAGGAATACTGAGCTAGGCCAAAAGAAAACCAAGAAAGAGCACCCCAGCGCAGAGACCAAAGATGAAGTACTGAAACCCAGTGCCGAAACCAAGAGACAGACATGACTGAGAATGTCAAATACTGTGAAGTAGGGTGAGATGTAGAGAGAAGCCATTGGCATTTGGGAGTCAGAGACTTCAGAGATAATTTTTGGCACAATGGTGGAAAACTAACTAGTTTGTAGAAGTTAAGAAATCAAGTGGCAGTGAACAACTTGGGAAAATGAGTGTACACTGATTTTTACAGAAAATCAGAACAATACAGAACAATAGGAGAACAACAGCCAAGATATGGCAGATCAGGGGGCTATTAAGTTTGAGAGAGAGATTTCTTTTTTAACATCAGGAAGATGTAAGTATCCTCATAAAAAGGAAAGAACCACTAGAGAGCAAGAAATGGGAAAGTTAGGAGAGAGGAAGTAATTCATTACCCAGAGCACTAGTAGAGGATTTATTGGGCACCGAGCAGGAGCCAACCCTCTACTGGGAGATATACATACTTCTATAGATAGATAAGAGACAAGAAGTCTTTCATTCTCATATCAGCCATGATGTTTAATACAATCTACCTTTTAGAACTTGGGAGTGTAGTAACTTGTCCAAGTCCCACATTTGATAAGTAGCAGGGCTGGGATTTCAAGCTAATATTATTTAGTTCCAGAGCCATGTACTTTCTACTTAATCAAGATGTCACAACTTGGAAGTAAGGTTCCTCCTTGCCAAAGAGGGAAAGAAAAAGAATGTGTGGAAAAAAAAAAAAAAAGAGATTTTGAAGTACAAAACATTGTTAAGGGCAAATCCAGATGAGCCTGAGCTAATACCTGAGCATTCTCAGAAAAGAATCTTACCTTACCTGCAGTTACACATTCAACTCTGGCCACATGCTGGATATTTTCCATTTGCCCACCACATCTACTTTCCATTCTCTCCATTTTGCTCACAAAGCAGACCCTTATGAACAACATAATTGGTTCACTTGCCCTCTGGCTGGGTCCTGCCTAGGGAGGCAGTGGCTGGAGATGGGAGGGCAAAGGAGAATGGGGACATAAATTGATGGCAGGGGTCTCCTTGCCACATCAACGTGGACTGACTTCACCCTTGTACTAAAGCCCATAGCTCCAGTCAGACAGCCCTTTCCTACAGCTGTTGCCAACGTGCTTTTCTGGTTTCCCCTAGTTTACCCACACCACCATTAAACTCTCTCCTGCTACCCTGTCTGAGTGCGCCATCTGTGTCCTGCCAAACCCCAACAAGCTCTGTGGTCCCATATGTTCCAGGATGCTTTTTCACAATGCATAAAATAGTCATTCCCGCATGCATGCATTTGCCCACAAACTTAAACAGCACACTCATTTATGTACATCAACCAACTGCAAGGTCTTCAGAATGAAAAAAATCGAGGCATTTTCCACAACACGAGAGAGTTCTAAGCTGAACCTTGAAGTTCAGTATCAGTTTAAACCTCAAACCCAAAATAACTTAAGAATCAATGATGCTTAATCATGAACCTCAGTATTCTCTACTCTTCTAAAAATGCCCTAAGGAGACAAATCCTGGATTTGACCGACCCAGGTTCAGAAGTGGAGAGAAACACACCACATCTGAAGCTACAATTCTGTTCAAGTTCAAAGCTCTTTCCAGTTCTGGTCTTGAAAGAGAAGCTAAGCCAAGCTCTCTGTTCTGATGAACACTCTGTGATAAAAACTTAATTTAAAATATTAATTTGCTTTTCCAAAGGTGTGATGAAAAAATGAGTGCCCTCAGAATTGCTGTTTCCCTGTCTTCTCACCCCCTCAAAAACACACCTTAGGGGCGCCTGGGTGGCTCAGTCGTTAAGCGTCTGCCTTCGGCTCAGGTCATGATCCCAGGGTCCTGGGATCGAGCCCCGCGTCGGGCTCCCTGCTCCGCGGGAAGCCTGCTTCTCCCTCTCCCACTCCCCCTGCTTGTGTTCCCTCTCTCGCTGTCAAATAAATAAATAAAATCTTAAAAAACAAAAACAAAAACCCCTTAGTCTTTTATCGATGTCATTCAGTTACTCTGGGAAGGCGAAACCACCTAAGTTTTCATGTTAATGTGTAGCTTCTTTCTCAGGCTCTGAGCTAGCACTGCTAGGTGTTGGTCAGACTCCTCTGCCCTGGGGACGGCACCCTCCACAGCATGGGTAAGCAGAGCAGGGACTGTGGAGTCCCGACACTAATATTCTACCTGCCTGAGGTCTCCAGTCCTCACTTGAGACTTGAAGCCAGTCACCACCTCACTCTTTCTTTCTACCTAGGCTCCTGTTGACTTAGTTTATAAGATACCAGGTTTAAAATAAATCAGTAGTTTGCAATTTTTCCAACTATGGGGGTTGCATTAAAGAAACAATGTATCCCAAGGGTTGGTGGCTATGTTTATATATATATCCTGCTCACAGGGAGTGTTCAGTGTATACATGGCTTCTTGGAGTCTTTGCAGTAACTCCATAGCCCCCTGGGAACATTTACTACATGTTTAATACACATTAGCCAAATGTTAGCCCCTCTGGACTCCGATATCCCCTCAAGTTCCAGAATGTTGGTTGTCTTGAGAATGCCGAAGACCTGATATTCGTATAAAAACCTGGCATGTGAGAATCTCAACATCTTCCTGCCCCCGAGTTGGCCCAGACCACTATAAGGAATGGCCTGAACTCTCAGCGGTGTAAATACTGATCTAGAACCAAGACCTAATCTACTCAAGAATCAGGGGTCAGGTTTTCCCACTTTAGACCTCAGATCTAACCAAAGCTCAGATCTGAATCCCAAGGCAGAGATTTTAGAGGGAAGCACTGTAGATACTCTGTAGGCAAGGGTTATCTGGTATCAAGGAAGGAGCCCCATCACAGGCCACAGTTCACATATCCAGCCCCGGATTCGCCCTAGATCTCTGGGAGGTCAGTAGATACTAAGGATCTACTTAAATTGCTCCCACTTAAAATATCTCACTTAAAAAAAAATTCCCTATTGTATGGGACTAGATTCCTAATCACAGTTCAAGGTATGATCCATCCAGGTGTCCCAAAGCCCAAAATCTCCTTTAGGATTTCCAGAATAGCTTAGTTTACCATAAGGAAAGACACGTAGGTCAGTTAGCTTAAGTGTTAGATTAAACACAGCGCCATCCAGAAGCACAGGGATGGCTGCGATCACCTCCAGAAGCCCTTCCATCTCTGTCCAATACCACGAGCACAATGGTGGTGCACTTGCTTCATGATACATGTGAAAGACACCAGACTCAAGTTTTCTCTGAAGCTGCCAGACAACCCCCCAGCAGCAGCCTCCTCCCCGAGCTGTAACTCTCGGGGCCATTGTCACCACCATGTGTTCAGTCCTAAGACACAGGCTCTGGGGCTCCCAAAGCACCTTACAAAAACAGGTCCAAGAGCTGCCCAGGGAAGGGTTGGGGAGGGAGTGGGGAGAGACAGACACTCCCAGAGCCCCACAGAAATGAGCAAAGCCTGATCATCTCCCTCCTGTTCAAAAGTCCCCTACCTCTGGCCAGGAGTTTCCATGGAAACCTCATAAGATCTATCTATAGGAAGAGAAAAAAATTAAAAAGAAGTATCCTGAGGTATGTATGAATTAGCTCCAAGTAAGGCAGGCAGAGGAGGAGGGAATGGGGGCTCATGTGGGAAGAAACAGAACTGATCATTATCCTGATATGTAAAAAAGGCCCAGAGAAAACCCAGCTGCCTTCAGCCACAGAATCAGGAGGAAGGTGGGTGGACAGGCAGGTATGAGGCACTAGGGGCTTTGAGGTGGTCCTGCATTATTAGCACGTGGAAGCAACTATAAGGGAAAGGGGGGACCTTGAGTGAACTCATGAAAGGATTTCAGGCCCAAGGTTCTTTCACCTCAGGCCACCTGCAAAGAGTCAATCAGTCTATCACCCATACTGCTATGTCTGAACACCTAAAAAATCAAGTCTTCAGATAATAACAAAGTCTCTGGAGAGATCTAGTACACCTTTGTCTTACAAAGCTGCACCCCTTTGGGGCCCCTGTAAGGAAAGACTCTGCTGAACTCTTTTTCTCCTAATCTTGATTTCAGGATGAAATTTGAGTGAGGAGGGAGGGAGTTTCTGAGTCTTAACTGTCATGCAATTTGTTTTTTAAAAATAGACCATGAGGATCAAAGAACTAAATGTAAGAGCTAAAACTATAAAACACAGACATAAATCTTTGTGCCCTTGGATTAAACAACGGCTTCTTAGATATGACCCTAAAAGCACAAGCTATAAAAGACAAATAAATTGGACATCATCAAAATTAAAAACTTTTGTGCTTCAAAGGGCACCTTCAGGAAGTGAAAAGACAACCCAAAGAACTGGAGTAAATTTTTGTAAATTGTATGTCTGGTAAGGAACTTGGATTTAGAATATATAAAGAGCTTCTACAACCCAATAATGTAGATGCCACTTTTAGGCAAAAGACTAGGGCAACGGAAACTTGATCAAGGCAAAAGGGCCCATAGGGACCCCAACCCCCTGCCTGAATACAAACAGGCCTGTTAAGTGGTCCACCTCAAAATATCCACAGGCCCTAACTAACCAATGAGCTACTTACAATCAGGGACAGTTGCCAAAAAAAGGGGAAATTCTATACATTCCCATACCTCCTTACCTTCCCCCTTTAAATATGGCCCCACCCATTGCCTCATCGCAGATGGTCTCTGCTTTGCTATCCTGCCCGCCGCTCCCTTGTGGTGTAGTCAATAAACTTCTATCTCCTTTGTTCTGCCTCAGGTGAATCCTTTCACTGCCCAAGTTGGTTGTTTCCACTCAACCGGGTCGCCCCACATTTGGCGATCCCCATCCGATGTGGAGAGACACCACAAATAATAAAAAGACAAAAGAAATGGGAGAAGGATCGGAATAGACATTTCTCCAAAAGTGACATACAAATGGCCAGCAAGTACATTAAAAGATACTTAACATCATTACCAATGAGAGAAATACAAACCAACACACAATGAGATACCACTTCACACCCACTAGGATGGTAGAGTAAAAATGACGATAACAAGTATTAGGAAGGGTGTGGAGGAACCGGAACACTTCTACAGTGCTGGTGGGAATACGAAATGGTGTAGCCACTTTGGAAAACAGTCTAGCATTTCCTCAAGAGGTTTTACATAGTAACCACATGATCCAGCAATTCCACTCCCAGCTATACACCCAGGAGAAATGAAAACATATCCACACAGACACCTGCACTCATAGCTACATTATTCATGAGAGCCAAAAAGTAGGAACCACCCAAATGTTCATCAACTGATGATTACATAAATCAAATGTGGCATAAGCATACAATGGAATATTATTCAGCCATAAAGAGGAATGAAGTATGGATGCACTACAACATGCATGATCCTTGAAAATACTATGAAAAGTGAAAGAAAGAAGTTAGTCACAAAAGACAACATATCGTGTGATTCCATTTATAAGAAATGGCCAGAATAAGCATATCCATAGAAAAGGAAAGTAAATTAGCGGTTGTCTAGGGCTGGGAAGCTTGGGGGGGAATTAGGAACTGACTGTTCATGGGTATGGGGCTTCTTTTTGGGGTGATAAAATAGTCTAAAATGGAGTGTGGTACTGGCTGCACAACTCAGTGATATATTAAAAAAATCAGATTCTATACTTTAAATGGGTCAAGTGGGGAGCCTGCTTCTCCCTCTGCCCCCCCACCAGCTTGTGCTTTCTTGAACATGTGCTCTCTCTCTCAAATAAATAAAATCTTGAGAGAGAGAGAGAGAGAGAGAGAGAGAGAGTGAGAGAGCACAAGCGGTGGAGAGGGAGAGGCAAGCTGCCCTTCAAGCAGGGAGCCTGACGTGGGGCTGGATCCAAGGCTCCCAGGATCATGACCTGAGCTGAAGGCAGCTGCTTAACCAACTGAGCCACTAGGCACCCCAAATAAAATCTTAAAAAAAAAAAAAGCCTAAAACATACCAATCCTGCCTTTATTCAAAGTTTTGACATTTTGTTCACCGTGGACTTTTCCACATTGCTATTATTTCAAAGAAATATATTGCGTCAATATATTATTTACCTTGATTATGGAGTTATGGGCCACCTCCTTAGATTGTGTGCCTGAGGCAAGTGCTTCCCTGGCATCACCTAGGGAGGGCCCTGGCAGTGGGCCTGGTAACAAAGACATCCTCATTCAAAGAGCCTTAACGGATCCCCCCTCCCCCCTCCCAGGGATCTGTAGGAGGCATCCTCCCACATTCCTCAGTTCCCTCCTCCTCTCTACCCAACCTGAGTGGTCAGGGGCACACTTCACCATGAACTCTCTGATGCTGTTCCGCTGCTGCTTCATACACACTTCCTCCCCATGGCTTCACATGTGCGTGCATGCCCATGTGCACGAATATGTGTGTACGTGTGTGTAATTATGAATAAAAAATGATGACGTAAAACTAACACTGGGCAACTATTCCAATTTTCAAAAAATGGGAAGAAAAGAAAGCAGATTCTACAAATTATAGAGCAGTGAACTGAAATGGATCTCTAGCGGAATTACAAAACTGTATTACTTCACAAGGTGATTTTATGAACATTCGGGATGCAAAGTGGTTACCAATAGCAGCCAGCAAAGTTTCACTAAGACCAAGGAATGTCAAAGGAACTTCACTGCCTTTTTTGATAGTTCTTAGACTATGGTAAAAGATAAAAGAATTGCTAAACACAGTGAATATCTTGAGTATAGCAATGTATCCAACAGTATCTTTATATTATTGTGAACAGGATAAAGAAATGTAGGCAAAATGATGGTATATTAGGAAAAGTTGTAGCTCTTTGATTGATGGTACACAAATTTAGTTTGCTATAAGCTTAGAGTAAAGCACCTGTAAAAAAAAATCTAAATTTATCTTGGGCTACATCCAAATTCACATGTCTGAAAAGAGGGCTGGACTACTTTTCAGCTGACTTCAGTTCTGGGGGTTCCACTTTCCAGGGGGACTCTAACCAACTGAAGTACAAGAGAGACTCAAAAGGGGCACCTCGGTGGCTCAGTCGTTAAGCATCTGCCTTCGGCTCAGGTCATGATCCCCGGGTCCTGGGATCGAGCCCCACATCGGGCTCCCTGCTCCGCGGGAAACCTGTTTCTCCCTCTCCTACTCCCCCTGCTTGTGTTCTTTTTCTTGCTATCTCTCTCTGTGTCAAATAAATAAAAATTTTAAAAAATTTCTTAAAAAAACGAGATTCAAAAGATTACAAAAGATTATGAAAAAGTCGAGTTTGGATATTTAGCATACAGTAGTAAAGCCATAAGGGAAACATGATGACGACTTTTAAATATTGCAAGGAAGGAAGGCAAGCAAGCAAGCAAGAAAGAGGAAAAACTTAATCAGCTTAATGTAACCCAGAAGGACAGAATTAAAGCCAGGCAATAGAAGTTATTACCAAAAAAAAAAATAATAATAATCAGCTTAACAAAAAGCCCCTCCTACACTGTCCCACAGTCAAAGGGGCTGCCTTGTGTTAAATCGGATGCGGATGGAGTTCTTGGCTTATGGGTCCCTTCCAAAGTAGAGAGAACTATGGATCTGTGTTTCTTCTCTTTTCTCCCACCTAGTATTTTATATCCTTTCTGCTGTGGTGAGTACTTGGAAGATGTGCTTAACTTTCAACAATAAGCTTTAATAGTAACCCACTGTTTTACCTTATTCCATCCCCCTCTAACCCTGCTCCCCAGCCTTCCTTCCTCCCGCCCTTCTTCCTTGCCTCCATCTTCCCTTGTTCCTCTGTAGGCTGACACGGTACAATGCTTTATGCTCTTTCCACAATCTCCACCACAACTGGGTTATGTGAGAGAAAGAGTAGTAGGAAAAAAGAAGAGAAGAGAGTAATAGGAAAGAAGACTGAACTCAGGAAGGATGTTCTGTCTGATACGCTCTGATGTTAAAGCTCCATTGCTTGCTTTTCTGGGACACATGCATGTTCACTGAACTGACTAAATTCGGTTCACATGAATTAGCCTCAGAAGTGTCTACATATGCTGTTATCTTGCTGCAAAACACTCAGTTCTTGCAACATATGCAAGGTCTGTTTCCCTGTTCTACCTGTAAGTTCCAAAGGCCAGACCATGACAGCTTGGTCTCTGCTGTATCCCCCCAGGGGCACTCAAGAGATAGTAATTAATGAATAGTAATTAAATGAATAAGAATTTCTCTTATCCTTCCCCCATATATTCCAGACTGATGAAGATTCTGCTGATAAAAGTCCTGCTTAAGACCAAGCATTAGACAATGCACAGAACTTAAGAGCTAGTAGAGACGTCAGAAAACACCTAACCCCCCCTCTACTGAGCAGATGAGTAAACTGAGGCCCAGAGTAATGAAATATTCATTTAGGAAGCAACAGAGCTGGGAATCAAAACCAGTTTTCGTCATAGGAATAACACACACACACACACACACAGGTTTTGGAGTCAAATGAAACTGGGTTCTAGTGCCAAGTCTTTGTCTTACTATGATCTTGGGCAAGTTAATCAGTGGCTCCAAGCCTTAGTGTCTTCAGAAGTAAATGGGAAAGATCATACCTTCAACCACATCCCTAGCACTGAGGATATGCTCACTAAGTGGTGGTTTTGATAACTATTGCCAAGCCCAGTGCTCTGTCCACTACAACGCATGGGTCCTTGGCTCTGTGCCTGTAGGAAACGAAACAAATCCATACTGAAGGGGGCGGGGGGAGTGGAACGACCGAACACTGAGGGCCTGCCACAGGCTAGGCACTTTTCTATACTCAGTCTAAAATCCACAGGAGCCACATACAAAGGGACAGAACAACTGCCACTCGTGCAGATGCCCCCTTTCTGCTGAGAGGACATGACCACAAAAGGCAGGCCATTTAATTGGACTTGAATATCTTTTGTGGGTCTTTTCTTTGGAGATCTATAAACTTTCTGAGGTTCCTGCTTTGGGGCCTTCCATCTAGAGAGTACCAGAGAGCCCCTGGCACTTCTAAGTGTATATTATCTCCCAGCTCTTCTGGATGGTACTTGAGGGCAGAGGGCAAGGGAGCATGCCCAGTTCACAGACTGGTCACTGTGGGAGCTTCATAAAAGCCAGGAGCAAATAAACAAAGCATGGCGATGATTCACCCCTTCCCTTAGAGCTTGCTTCCTCACCTCTTCAGCTGCTGCTTTAGATGTTCCCCAGACCTGGCTCCAGCTTCCTTGGCAGCACAGTCTCCCTTCTCCTCTTCCTTGATGGCATTACTTCTGAGATGTCACACACATACTCTGCCCTCTTCGTCTAATATTTTGTGGACCCAGAACATCTCATCAGGTTGGAGGTTGATCATTTAATAGCATGAGTGAGAGAAATTCTGGAATTAATTTGGCTGCCAATGTTTTGAGGCATTTATCTTTGGATTTTTGTAACAGCTATCATCCTGGTGCGAGGTGTACAGACATGACAGAAGAGGTGCTTCCCAGGATAAATAAGCCTAAAGGAAATGAATGCAATAATCTTGTCTTACTGGATCTATCTATTTGACTGTCAAAGGAATTCAGGAGATGAAGAGGAATGGCTGAAGGGAGGTAGAGTTTGTTTGTCAAAGCTGACACTTTGTTCTTTTAGAGCAGTTCTTGGGAATAATTTAAGAAGGTAGGACTGGATGAGAAGGAAGAAGATAATGCTGCTTAATGTAAATGAATTCCTTGTAAACTTTGTGGGTTTAATTAAAACTTGCAGAACTGAACCAGAAGAATCATGAACTACAATTCAACATGTGTTCTTCAGTTAACGAGCTATTACCAAGTTTCCAAAATTCCATGGCAGTTCTAAAACAGAGCAAACTACTTGGGATCACAGAGTGAGCAGGAATAGCCACCCAGACATAATCCCTGTGAGAGGAAAGAACTCAGATTCCAAGGACTTGGTCCAAGTGCGCCCCCACCCCCCGCCCTTAACCAAGAAAGTTCCCGTTCCTTGAACAGCCTCCAGATAAAAGGGCAACATTTGGACAAAGAGAAACAAAAAAGATAATTGTGCCCATGGTCATGAATGAGAGAGATGGTCTTTTCACTTAAGATGCTTCCCGCTGCGGAAGAATGGGACTACAGTGATCCTTCTGCCCACCAGGATTCCAAATCTTCTCAAGGCTTCGGATCCTATGCTAAGAATTTTCCTATTGTCTATATCAGGACTCAAAGGTCACACCATAAAAGTGGAACTCTGGAAAAGCTCTAGTGTCCCCATCTCTATTCAAATAGAGAAAATGAAAAACAATGTATAGTAACAACAATGGGCATGAGGTGGTACATCTTGTTCTTATGAAGACTGCTCATCAATATTCATTTATTCAACACAGTTTTATGAGCTCTAACTCTGTAAATAAAGCAGAATGCAGAACTGTACACGCTCCCTGACTACAGGCATGCAAAAAAGCATTATTTCCATGCTAAAACTACAAGAGATTATACCCTGGTTATATTAGGGAGGTAGGATTATAGGTGACTGTCCATTTTTCTCTAAGCCTTTTTGTAATGCCACCATAGTGCTTTGTTATTTTTTTCAAATTTAGAAATAAAGCAGTCAGATGGATATGGCAGAACTGTTCTCTTTCCTTCTGACATGCTGGCTAGGGGAGAGGGGCTGGAGACAGAACATACTCCAGCAAGAGTGTATGCACCTGTGAAGGCACGTGGAGGGGAGGGGAGGGGTTGGCTGTAGGCCAAACACTGATTCCTGACATGTATGCATGAGGCAGACCAGGTAGACAGCTCTGCAATGCACTGCTGAGAAGAGGCAGAGTGGCAACAACTGACCTTGAATTTGTAAGATCCAATCTGCAGGAGCCTTGTGGCCCAGGCCTGAGTTACTGACACTTTATACCAAGCTAGAAGCATGCGCACCTGTCTTCCCTTATACTATGTAAACTGTTCCGCATAGAGAACATAAGCTACTTGAGGAATGACATGGTTCTTATTCTTCTAATGTTACCTCTTAAACTCCATCCTGGATATCTCCCCACAGTGGCTAGCATGATTCCAGCACTGGAATAAATAATGATTGATTGATTGATTGATTATGAGGCCTATAAAGAGGCAAAAGAGAAGTCAGTTCCATGGCAGAAAGGTGGATTTTGTCAGTTTCCACCAACCAACCTGGGGATGAGCCAGACATTTACTGGTTCAGCAGGGAGAAGGCCCTTATGATACCCAGGCCACAAACGATGCTGATGGCACCCAAGCCTCAGTGCTCTTCCTCTTCTGGCCATTTCTCTTCTAAATGCTACAACACCTGTTGACTGTTTTGCTCTAAGTTGGGTACTTTGCCTCCTTCACTGCCTGGCATAGGATGTTATTTACCAGAGGGCAGTCCAATCTCTACACCTGCTAGAGATAAATGGGTGTGACATATACTATTGGTTGGCTAACTCAGCACTCAATTCAAATGCCTTTTTTTCCTTTGCCCTTCCTTATTATGGAAGCTAGAAAGAATATTTTGTTCCAGCCTCCTTTGCAGCCAGTGATGGCTCCTTCTACGTCTGGCCCATGAGATATGAAGGAAAGTGTACTGGAAAGCTTCTGGGAGAACCTGTGCTTTCTTGAAAGGGGGCAGACACTGTTGGTACCACCACATTCCCCTTCTGTCCACCTTGAACATGATCATGATACCTGAGCAGTAACAGCCTTCTCATGACCACAAAGTAACAGCATGAGGATCAAAAGCAAAAATGGTGCGGATGGTAGAGTGAAAATGAGCCTGGGTCCTTGACTGCATGGTTAGGTGTCTAAACCAATGCCAGATACCAGCTTTCTCTGGACTCCTCCTTGCATGAAAAATATCATCACATATTTAAGCTGCTGTTAATTTGGTTTCCACCAAATTGGAGCCAAAATCATTTTTAATTGAATCACTCTCTTGAATCAATCATTTGCAACCATACTAGATCTGCACGTAAATATGATTATGACATCACCCTGCTTAAGTTCCTCACAGGATCTCAGCATAGCATGTAAGGTCCCTGATACCCTCGCCTAGGGTGCCTACCCAGGCACATCTCCTTCAAGCCATCCTTCTTACTTTATACTCTGATAACTCCAAAATAACTTAATGTTTTCTATAGAAACCATACTTTCTTTGGCCGTGACTTTGCTTAGGCTTTTCTCTGACTGCTCTCACTTATCCTTCAAAATATAATTGCTTAAGCATCACCTCCTCCAGGAAACTTTTCTCCACACTCCCAGGCAGGGCTGAGTGCCCCTCTTTTATTGCGACAGCACCTGGCCATACTTCTGTCTTTGCCCTGATCATGTGAGACATAAAGTGTCCATTTGCAAATCGGACTTCTTCCCCAAAGAGTGAACATCTCTGACAGCAAGGCCTATAACTTCACTCTTCTCTGCAACCCTAACACTTAACACAGTCTCTGGCACATAATAGCTGCTCTGTAGGTAAATGTTGAAATACATTGTTTCAATGTGTGTATACAGCAGCTCTTCCTGCCTGTGGGTCCTGTCCCCCAGGCACTTGCTCAGCTGGGAGTCCGCTTCTCCCTCTCCCTCTGCCCCTCCCCCCATTGGTGTTTTCTCTCTCTCTCCTCAAATAAATAAAAATTAAAAAAATAAAATAAAAATCAACGTGTATATACGCGCAATATGTGCATGCGCGCATACGCATACGTTCCTGGGTAGATGAATCTTTGTGTCAAATTTTCTTTCATTCATTCACTCATCCATCCATCTGTCCATTCATTCATACAAAACAGAAAGGCTTCAGTAATCCAAAAGTCCTATGTCACAAGGATGGAAAACTAAAGAAAAACAGCCAAATAGATACGTAAAGGGTTGTAAACACACTCAACCAGAAACCTATCTGTTTGAGAAAAGAGATGGCTCCAACAATAGATCAACAATCACGGACGCCCAGTCACCATCCAGTAGCAGATGGGTTTAAGGATGATAAAGGCTTATGGTGTAAGGCTAGAGAACGCAGTGGGGGGTATGGAAAGCACATAATAACTGTGCCAATACAACCATCCAGAGTTTCAAAGTTCTACCCATCCAGTTATCGTTAAAACACGATGCTACAAAATCCCAGTGGATAGGAAGAGTTCCCTCGGCTACATCCTTCATTTCCAATTTTTTCAATTTCTTCCTCTGTCCATATCCTAGAGCTCAATTACGGTTTTGCCCATTTAGAGGGAAAAAATTCCCAAACTTTGATCAATTCTGTGCCCGTGCTGTTATTTTCTTTTTCTTCTCCTTTGCCTGCTGAACTTACAAAATGAGCAGTCTCTATGCTGCGATGACCATCTTTCCTTTTACTTAGTAACCTCCTGCAATAAGGTTATTGTTCCCAGCACACCACTGAAATGTGCTCTCCACCATCACTGATAGACCGATCCTCAAATTTAATCATCACATGCAAAAGCACCAAATCTCTGTGGGTCTGTAATCTCGTCTTCTCTTTAACACCCATGACACCTTTCCCTCTGTCCTTTCTTCACACTCTCTTTTTTGAGCATCAGTGACAGGACAGTAGCCTAATTCCCCAATCTGTCCTTCTTTGGCTTTCCTTCTTCCCCTGTTCTCTAAACATGGGCATTCTCCATACAGATAAATAGATGTCCTCGTTAGAGGACTGCCCACCCTCCGATACGAAGTCCAGAAAAACCTGGGGAAGGGTGACAGGACACAGAAAACTAGTTTGGAACTTCTTCAGAGAAGGTTTTGAAATCCACCTATAGCTCGCAGACTAGTGATTATAAACTTTGTGTCTGCAAGGTAGATAAAGTCCCAGCTCCTGAACTTGATATCGATAAGCCTCTACTCTACCTTTTCAAGCTCATCTTTCCTTCTTCCCCTATGGAATATCTCCATGTAGTAGGCACATTCAAATATCTGTTGACTCAACAGATGAGTACACAAACACCTCATTCCTGGATAACTCTACCCACCCCCACCGCCCTGCACCCTTCAACAATGTAACGTGCCTTGTACTTGTTCAATTTTAGGGTTTGTTCACATCACCTCCCTTGTGTGAAAGGCTTTTCCTCTTGTTTTTCCATCTACGTAAATCTTGTCCACTGTTCAAGGCCCGTTGTGAATCTCACCTTCTTCAAGACCTCTTCCTTACTAATATATCATTTATTATGTTTCACATATTGAGCATTTAGTGTACTGTTAATTATTTTTAAAATGACTTCTTGCCCAACAACATTTGAAGCCATGAGGGAACGGGAGGTATCTTATGCCTCTTTGTACCTCCCCCCCCCCAAATCGAATAAAGTACCTTACATAAGGAGATGCCTGGTAAATAGTTTCTGACAGCTTGGTTTCATGTAACATAGCTGTATTGGAAGATGAGGCTTGAAATCAGAGCTCTTTAAGATTTTATTTATTTGAGAGAGAGAGAGAATGAGAGAGAATGAGCAGGGAGCCCGATGCGGGACTCGATCCCGGGACTCCAGGATCATGACCTGAGCCAAAGGCAGTCGCTTAACCAACTGAGCCACCCAGGCGCCCGAAATCAGAGCTCTTAACACTAATAAAATAACGTTGAAAGGTCACTGTTTCCTAAGTCTTGGTTTCCTTACCTGTAAAATTGAGAAATTAATAAAACTGACTCGTGGTGGTATGAGCTAAGTGAGATCATGAATGTACTGTGCATAGCACAGTGTTTGGCACATGGTAGATGTTTCAATAAAAGACTGCAGATAACGATGACGAAGATGATGATGCTTCAGATATAGATTCGACTTGGATCAATGCCAAGCGGAAATGAATATCTTTTACTGGAACCCTATGACTACTTTGAAGGAAGCTCACTCACGGAAAGATACTTTCCTGTTCTAAAGGACATTGGGGAGGACAGATGCCATCATGCCCTACCTAAGCTACAGTACCCCAGCAACACAACCTTAAATTATGTTTTAATACAGCTCATTTTTAGGATTGCTTCTTCCACATCTGTCATCTCATGATCTGTGCAGTGAGCACAGAGTGAGAGCCCATTAGCTCTACACTGGGTGATTTGGAAATAAGAGCAGAGGGTCACTGTTGCTTTGCAATAATTTAACCAAATGGCAGGTAAGTGCACCAGGAGGCTATTATCAAAACAACGCATGAAGGTTGTAATGCCTATAGGATCAGTGATCTGAAGGATGCCAAAGACTGTTTTTAACTTGCCCTTCCTGCATTAGACATGAGCTAGGCTGCTCTCCAGCTTTTATTCCAAAGATAGTAAATCTGTGGTAAGAAATCTCTGGACTTTAATGATACCCGTGTTTGAGAGATGGCTCCTTGAAACTCTGGACTGTGGTTTCAGTTAAAAGTTCAACAGAGACAGTGGTTGATTATGGCAGAGGAAGGTGGCTGTAAGTAGTAGAGTCATGTTTACCTTGCATTACCATTTTTGATCTCCAAGACTCAACAACAACATGGCCTACCTTGGAAGATGTGATTTGGTTTGACTGAGGCAGGGGAGAATCGGACAGACAAAACACAGTATTACTGAATGATAATTTAAGAACAGACAAACAATAACACAGATAACATAGGGACAATCCAAATGACAACATATTTTAACATTTTGGAAGCAGTTATAGCATTTGATCAGTCCAGGAAAACAGTCTTAGGAAAACAGTCTTAGCATAGGGACCATGGACACAGTGAGACACCTACACATCTCCCACTTCTCTTTGTGGCGAACATATCTGAGCACACACTCAGTAAAGCTATTAACATGGATGACTACATGGCTGTTAACTGATATTTTGTCCAGATGGGATTCTCCCTGGGGATAGCAAAATAATCAGCAAATAAATAATTCTCCACAATGACCGTGAGTTCTGTACAGCTCAACTCTCAGGGACCTCAAGCTCTGGCAAGAAGAGCCTATATGATTTCTGTCTGGGCTCTACAATATAATTTATTAACTCATGTTCCATGGAGGCAGAGACAGGAAACGAGGAAACTTTCTCAGAGAACTTCCATAATTTTCTTTCTTTTTTTAAAAGATTTTATTTATTTATTTGAGAAAGAGAGAGAGAGAGAGGGAGAGCGAGCGGGGGGAGGGGCAGAGGGAGAGGGACAAGCATACTTCACACTTAGCGTGGAGCCTGACATGGGGCTTGATCTCAGGACCCTGAGATCATGCCTTGAGCCAAAATCAAGAGTCAGATGCTTAACCGATGGTGCCACCCACGTGCCCCAACTTCTATAATATTCTTATGCGCAGCTTTATTGGTTCCCAGTCATTTTCTTAGGGATGGTCAAATGATCTTCTCCCACCTACATAGGTAAGAGATTTACCTTGGAGATTCTCTTCTTCCTAAGCATGTTTTTTTTTTACCCTTTTCTAGTACGGCTGTCCTGTAGAGTGACAAAAATCCCAGAGTTAGGGGCACTTGCTTAGTACCAGCATCTCCAACCCTGGGCATCTAATCCACCAAACTGACCAACAAGGCCCAGATCAGTGACTTGGGAGCACCCCCACTTCTTCCAGAAGGGCAAGCAGTGACTGACTCGGATTCCCCCACTAGGGCAGATCACACACAGTCTGTGCCATACCTTAGCAGACCAGAAGCCACGTGACCAGTGACTGGCCGTCAGGGAAATCCATGCCCATGTTATGGCAAATCCATCCACATCATCAAACCTTCCACCTATAAGACCAGGTAAACCCTACTGTTGCTCTACATAGTTCTATCCTCTTAGCTGTATAAGAGACCAATAATGTTTTAGAAAGGGTCAGTTCTCAATATCAACACAAATCTTTGCCTGTTAGGGACACCTGGGTGGCTTAGTCAGTTAAGTGTCCAACTCTTGGTTTCAGCTCAGGTCATGATCTCGGGGTTATGAGATTGAGCCCTGTGTCAGGCTCCACACTCAGTGCAGCGTCTGCTTGGGATTCTCTCTCTCCCTCTGCCCTCCCCCTGCTCACATGCGCATGCGTGCTCTCGCTCTCTCTCTAAAATAAAAATGAATAAATAAAATCTTTATTTTTTTAAAGGCAGGTCTGCCCACCTCTAAATGCATGGTCTTTTTTTTTTTTAAGATTTTATTTATGTATTTGACAGAGAGAGAGCGCGAGAGAGAATACAAGCAGGGGGCATGGGAGAGGGAGAAGCAGGCTTCCCACTGAGCAGGGAGCCCGACACGGGGCTCGATCCCAGGACCCTGGGATCATGACCTGAGCCGAAGGCAGATGCTTAATGACTGAACCACCCAGGTGCCCCAGAATAAATAAAATCTTAAAAAAAAAATATCTGCCTGTTAATAGAGGATGACATGTTATAAACAATCAGAAGATCAATTTTTATTTGCTAGTCATGTGCACAAGTTTTAATTTATTTTTTTAATATTTTTTATTGTTATGTTAATCACCATACATTACATCATTAGTTTTTGATGTAGTGTTCCATGATTCATTGTGCATAACACCCAGTGCTCCATGGCGCACAAGTTTTAAAAATGTGTAGTGGTAAAACAGTTTACCCATTCAAATTACTCTCCCTCACGCACACACCCACCATACAACAAAGGAAGGGGGCAATCAATTCAGCCCCCTCGTTCATCCAGCGGGTGCAGGATGAAAACCTTACAAGATAATCTGTATATAGGGCAAACTGAGGACCAGAAAACTTTACATGCTGCCCCCACAAGCTGTCACCTAAGTGGAACACCATTCAACTCAAAATATCACCTCAAAATATCCTCCTCCAGCAACTGGAGATTAAATTGCTAACACTAAATTCTATGTCAAGAAGTGGGGAGGGGGGGGCTAGTCCCAGATCTGCCACCAACCAAATTTATGGACTTGGATGACTGATTTTCCATTTTCCTCATCTGTAAAAGGTTAAATGAGATGATTCTAGGCCCTTAAACAGCCAAGAATCCATAAAAGTGAAGCCACAGAAGGCAACAGACATCGTGATTCTTAATATTTCTTATCCAGAGCTCACCATAAAGCTAAGTAATGACTGAATCATTAGAAGGACACATTAACAGATTATTGCCTGGGTAATTGTGTTTGCTGTCTACACTGAAGCCCTGCATTTAATCCGCCACTGTAACAGCCTTGGAAGAAACCAGAACTGGCTGTAAGAAAGGACAGCAGACTGACCTAGAAAGGATGTTTTAAAACCTTGCTTCAGTGCTCTGTAACTGAGGTGAACAAACAGGCAGATAAAACACAGCTGAAACATTTTTTCCTGACTTCTAAAGCTTTTTTTTTTTTCGATGACACCAATTGTTCACAGATACCTAGAGATTGTGTTCTTTTGGTTTTTGTGTGCAGAACAGAGACATGGCAGTTGCACCAAACTATAGATGTTGCAATGATCCAGCCAACAACATCTAGAAACAGGGAGCCTGAGGCTGAGTCTTGGCGGCAGGGAGGTGGTGGGAGGGTGGAGACAGTGCATCCAGATAGACAAACCATAGAGAACTCTAACAGAACAAGTCAGAAAGGGCCAGACAGGCAGGGCTCATCACCTGCTGGCACTGTTCCCTCAATGACAAAAAGATCCTTTGTCGGCCTCAGCAGGTCCATCATATACTTAGCTTCTGGTGACAACACTGGTAGGAAGCATGTGGCCCAGTGGTGAATCAACCCCTCTGATATGCCAGATTGGATGAAAATGGAAGCCATTATGTTACCTGGCTGGAATGGTGTGTGGGGAGTGGCCCCAGAAAATTCACTTTTTGAACCTAAAAGTTCGTGAACTGAGAAACAGAAAATGTTCTCTGGAAAGGATACATTTATTTTAAGCCACTGATGACATAAAATAAGATAAAATAATAAAGCCCACTAAAAAAACAAAAACAAAAAACCAAAACTGTGGCTTGGACTTTCAAAAGTCCCAGGTGAAAAAAGCCTGCACTCACACGTTTTAGATATTCTTCAAAATACCTGTTAATTGGGCTCTGCCCCTGGTGGACAACAGACGCGAGGTGTCATCTAGTATAACACTCTGTTCCCAAAGAGGCCGCACCCACCTCACTCCAGCAGATGGATGTGGACCATCCAATGTGGAATTTCACAGCCCTTCTTGGTCACCCATCCAACAATACACAACTCCATCTTTTGATAATACAAATAAGACAATGCCAGTTTAAGGTAGGGGGTCACTGACAAGCATCTTGCTTGAAACAACCTTTTATCCCAATGTCAACCCCAGAATCTCAAAGTTCCTCTGAGACCTTCACCATCTCAACCTCCAATCTGAAATTTCTCATTCCATTCCTCCCTTAAATCTCTTCTGTCTTCTCTCAGTTTATCTGCCACCTTGTGGCTTTACTTTCCTCTAGGTCCCTTTCCTCAATAATCTCAACAGCACTCTCAATGCCTTGCGGTTTGGCCAAACCTACGGGATGCATCTCCTCCCCAGGAGAAATCCAACCAACTGCTCGCTCTGCCCAGCTCCCAGGGAGGGGGAGGAGGGAGACAATGGTGCCATCACACAGTATGTTTTCCAACTTCAACAGGGGTCAGCAGCTCTATATGGGGATCTTTCTGCTTGTCCGAAGTTAGTAATTTTGACACTCTGAAAGTTTTCCACTCTTCTTTACCTCACTTTCTACTCTACTCTCAGATGATTTCACCTCTTCTTCACAGAGGAAGTAGAGGTTACTACTTGAAGCTACTTTCCATGGTTCTTCACATCTGCACTTCCGAAAGTAACACCTTTTGCTGTTTTCCCACCTCCTCCAAAGAAAGGGGCTTTCCTTCCCTCTCCTTGTAGGGTTTTAATGAAAATGAAATAAATCAATAAACATAAAATACCTAGCACGATGCTTGGCGGGCCATAAATACTGGTACCCTTCCATTCCTCCCTCTACAAATTTAATCCCAGCCCCTCTTCTTTTTTGCTAGAGTCTGTTACCTTCTGAGTTTTTTGTTGGTGGCAGTGGCTTGTGTTTTTTTTTTTACCTTCTGCGTTCTTAAGAACTTTGCCCTCTCAGCTGTCTCTTCTCTTTCATGTTAACTTCAATCCCTCTCTTTCTATCTAGAAGTTTCCCTTTTATTGAAAAGCATATTCAAATGATTCCCCTCTTTTTAAAAAATCTTCTCATCCTTACTTCTAGGTTGTCATGTCCTCCTCTTACTCAAATATTGAGAGTAATGCTCCAGAACTCTCTGTTGTCTTCAATTCCTAAGCTCTGGGCAATGGTACTAGCTTGCTCCCATCCCATTTTCCTTCACAATTTCACGGAAACATTTTTTTGCTAACTTTACAAATGACTCATTACATCTCTACTCCAGTAGCTTCTTTTCAGTCCTCATTCTGCTCAAATTTTGCTCTCTTTACCTTCTCTTTCAACTAATGCTTCTTTTCTGGTACTTCACGTCTCCGTTTACGGCTAATGACCCAGTTCAGAGGACATGGAGCGAGAATTGTACTGTAATCTATGGTGTCTCCTCTTCCTTCCCTCAGCCTCCACCATCCACCTGCTACTGTATCTTGAAGGCTCCTTTTTAAACTAATTCTCAAAGCTGGATAATCCCTTCCAACATTTCTTGCCCGATTTCGGACCCCCATCAAATCTCACCTGGACTACTCAGCAGCCACTTTATGGCACCTAGTCCTTGGACTCTCCCTGTTTCTGTTTACCCTCCACATGGCTGCTGGCTACTTTCCTAAAAATCCACATCTGTTCTTGCCCTCCTGCTGAAAAAGGTCTTGGCTCCCAGTCGCCTAAGTACAAGCTATATAAGTGGACCCTCACATCTGACTCCAGCTCACTGCTCCAGGCTCGCTGCTTCACCTTCTAGAAGGTTTTGTCCTTCTCCATCTGGAGCATGCCTACTCGCCCATTAAAACCCAGCTCAAATATAACCTTTTCTGAACAAGCTTTCTCAGATTGACCTGGACCGTCCTACTCACGGCTCTGGATTGGTGGTCCCACACCACCTTATTCTTGCCTCTTTAGAGCCATTAACAAGTTGTCTTTGCCTCCTCTACTTCATGCTCCTTACTAGAAACCATGAGCTCTTTGAAGAAAGAACCATCTTATTCAACTCTGCATCCTCAATACTCATCTGGTTTCTTGTGTAACAGGAGTTTTTTTGCAAGAATATAAAAAGAGGATGTGGTAAAAAGAAATATGACAGAAATAAACAAGAAGAACAGAATAAAATTGGGGTGAGAACATGTTACATCCTGTCCACAGCTGGTAGAAAAGAATAAGAGATAAGGGTGCTTCACCAGTGCTCTGGAAAACGTAGATTCCAATCCATCAACTCACTTCTCTTCACTGCTCACACAGGAATAAATGCCATACCAATTGCAAATGTCTGGATTCTTCGCTCTCCTATTTCAGTCTTGTTTGTACCACTTTTTATCCTCTCCCAAAATCAGTTCTCAAAACTTGATCACAGCACCATGATTTTAATGTAGGTATACAAGACAGCCCAAAAGCTCAATCCCTAAATTAAATTTGGCTGTTGCTAAGAGAGATCAGGCTTCAGGTAGAAGAGTTGAAACCTAGCACCAGCACTGAACTCTGGTTCCTACAGCATCTAGATGTGTTAAGAATGATTATATTTTAGGAGAAAAAAAAAGAATAGACGAAATCAATTTTTAAACTCGGTTTTATAAATCTTCTCCTCTCATCCATGGCAAACACTCTAAGAACACAGACCTGCAGTCCCTGCTAACTTGTTCCTGCTTCTTGACAAGCCAAAATATACCATCCAGCTGGGGTTGGTCTAACTGCTAAATAAAGCCATCAGCACAGCCTTATTTACCTGGGCTTGCGCTTTTTCAGACAAATAGCAGGAAGCTCATGCATACAAAACACCAGCCAGGACCAGAAATTAACACACTCTATTGATTGTTGCCAGCTGAGCTCAAATAGAGGGAACAGCCTCAGCCAAGATGAAGAAAGACCTCAAAAGACAGATTTACTGAGATTTGAATCCTAAGGGACTTGCCTTGGCTCTCTTTTGGAAATGGCAGTTCCCCTCAAATTCTCCTATACTTTCTTCGTCTTACAGAAATGTATTTAGCCACTGTTCCCCTGAACAGGCTAAGGGGCAGGACTCTTCCTTCAGCGTCGTCTACAAGAGGAGGGATATCGCAGTTATAAGGAGTAGGTAGAAAGCCAGCTTTCTTTTTTTCTTTTAAAGATTTTATTTATTTGACAGAGAGAGAGAGAGCGAGCGAGCGCAGAAGTAGGCAGAATAGCAGAGGCAGAGGGAGAAGCAGACTCGCCACCGTGCAGGGAGCCCGATGCGGGGCTCGATCCCAGGACCCTGGGACCATGACCTGAGCGGAAGGCAGATGCTTAACTGACTGAACCACCCAGGTGCCCTAGAAAGCCAGCTTTCATTCAGCAATTTCTTTGACTTAAATGTCAAGAAAATTTGGCAGTCATTAACATACCAAAGCATAAAAGGAAGGCAGGAAGTGTCAAGGAAAGTAATAGTCTACCTCTTTGTCCTAAAGTCCTTTAATTAGGTCTGCATAGGTATCTATATTTTAAGAAATCCCTTTGTGTCCCAGCTACAAGGAGACGCTTGTAGACCCCTTTACCCGAGATAAAGAACTAATGATAGATCATGGGAGAGGCCACGAAAGAAAGAGGACACTGAAAATTTAGAGTGCAATCCACAAGAGAAAGAATGGTATCATAGTATTGAAGAAGAGTACTTACGAATAGATCACAGTATTTAAAAATAGAACATTGGTTTATGTCCTAACTCCGCCACTTCCTGCCTATGTGATCTTGTGTCTGTACCTCCTGATCTCTGCAACTCTACAATGCAGATAATAATAATTCTGCATGACAAAGAGCTCTATGCTCAGTAACATGTAATGCCAATGGTATTTCAGCAGTAATAAAATAGTTATAATGAAGGGTTCAAGATGCTTTTTTTCACTGTCCATACTGCTATGAGATGGCTAACTATATCATCCTTGCCAGGAAAGGGGAAACTTTTGGATAAGATTTTGTGTAAGCTTTCTACTTCCAAACAAGTTAAGAAGCTCATTCTGGGGATTCATTCATTCATTTATTTTTTAAAGATTTTATTTATTTATTCGGCAGAGCGAGAAAGACAGAGAGAGAGGGAACACAAGCAGGGGGAGTGGGAGAGGGAAAAGCAGGCTTCCCGCATAGCAGAGAGCCCGATGCGGGGCTTGATCCCAGGACCCTGGGATCATGACCTGAGCTGAAGGCAGACGCTTAAGGACTGAGCCACACAGGTGCCCCTGGGGATTCATTTAAATAAAGACTTGAGCATGAACAGGCTCAGAGTCCAAGTATAGAAATCTGGGGACAACATATGACCAAGCAATGATGGGGACATTTGTTTCTGGCTCCAGTGGCTATGGGATGGACACTGAAATCGTGCACCATTGGGCTGAGAGACCTGAGTGACGGACAGAAGCTTTACACCTGACTTGGGTTTATCTTTTTTCCCTATTTCTCCAAGATGCATAAGAAGTTTCCTTGGCTACAAAGCCATGCCCTACAAACTGCTTGAACCAGATAGCCAGGAAGAAAGAACGCAGAGAGAAAACACATATGGATGCTCGACTGGAGGGAAGGGAAGGAAAGTGGCTTCTGCTTCTGTCTTAATGGATTGTCAATCCTTCATTTCCTCGGGCCTTTGAACATACACCCATATGGCTCATGTCGATGCTTTCCATCACTCTCTGCGTCAGAGACAGAGATACCTTTTTATAGTCACTGCAGGGAATATTCTCTGACTAGTAAGCCTGTTTGGTTCTGGAGGGAAAGATCAGCCTCTACAAGGCTAGCCAGCAGAAAGAAGAGCTCCTTCTGAGTCATTCTGTCCGATCCATTGCTCTTTTTGAAGTCAGAACTGATTCAACAGCAGTCTTGCTATCCAGCCTCTATTGCTGGATTTGTCAAAACAGCACTTTAGAAGTTAACAGGTGGAGAATCAGATAAACATTCAATGTTTATGGCAAAAGAGCCCACAAATACCCTATTAAACACCAATATGTGCACGGGAGTGACAAGCCTTTTGAAGAGCCTTGCATTTTTACATCTACCCAGCCAACCTTGTCTTATTAATTGGTCCCCTTAACAGGCATTGCTTTTTTTTCTTTCCTCCAAAAGAATGGTTATGTGCCAGGGGCATGCATTTAATTGCTACTAAATCTCCTGGGACTTAAGGAGCTAAGTCTATGTCTAAACCAACAAAACATTATCTGCTCTGAGTTCTAACCAAGTACAAGATGTACAGCATCCTTATTCTTGCTGCCTAAGCCCTGTAACACCAGTACGGTACACATGAGCTTCCCTGAGCAGGCCAACGAAGATGGCGAGTGCCCAGATTCTAAGCAGGGCTTCCACTCGGGGCAAGTTCAGCCAAAGTGAACACTTTCTTTTGCATTTAGTGAGATCTCCAAGGAGAAGTGGACCAAGAAGTCTCACAAAGGCTGGGATCAAACCCAGTGCCCCCCCCCCCCCAAAAAAAAAAGGATGGGAGGGGAAATGCTAAGCTCCTCTCCTCCAGAATCCAGTTAACTGGAATTCTTCTTGCTAACAAGCCCAACCAAGCCAGAGAACAAGGTTCCTTTCTGGCTCCTGCCCACCCTCATCAAAGCAGCTCTTCATAGGCTGTTATCAGAGCCCCAGCTTCTCTGGAGGATGCCTTCTTATCTGATTAAATGGAATATTATGCTAAATATTCAGCCACCCCAGCACTGGCTGTGTGGGTGTGCCGGATAAAATCTTCATGAACACGCCATCACAGGGTCATTTATTTAATTTCAATTCTGCAAAATGTAAAAATAGAAGGAGCTGCCATGGAGGGTTGAGGCTTGACAGCTTCAATGAGAAGGTTCCAGGAGCACAAAAAGCACGCTGCTCGGCTGGATCATTGGTTTTCTCCCTCTGCCAGAGGAAAACGGGAAGAGAATGAACCTGCGAGCAAGGTACTGCCTTCATTTATCTTCTCTCTTCCCCCTCGATCACCTTTCCTGGCACTTAGTCTCTGCATTCCCCTTCTACTCCATCAGCTCCTCTCTCTGCGGCCCCGCCCTCCCCTCCTGCATCATTTTTATTCTTTTTCTCCTTCCCTGGGGACCCCGTTTGCCCCAACAGCTTCACCTGGGCCATGCTCATCTTCTGGAGCAGCTGGGTTCCAGGCTCCCCAGGTCTCACAAACTTCTCCAGGAACTGCTCCTCTGTCCCATTCCTATTCCTATCCCATCCCCCTTCCCCAGGCCCCAGGCCCCAGGCCCTGAAAATGTGACGATGGGATTTCCGAGATCAGTTAGAGTAAGTGGGAGATGAGCTATAGGGGCTGCCTTTCTTCACGGCCCTTCATCTAGCCAAATACGTTTACTACTCATTGAGCTTTACAACTTCGGGCGGGGGTCAGGGTGGGCAGGTGGGTGGGACCTCCCTGGTCTTGTGTTTTGGGCAAATCAATGTTTCATTTTTTGATGTTTTTTAGAAAAAACAAATGCTCAAGTTGCATTCTCCATTTCTGATCTTCGAAGCCCACAGCCACCTCCGCGTTGGCCTTACTACAATTCAGGCTCAGAAACGGAAAATTTCTTTTACCAGGGGTTCCAGAGCCGTGCCAAAAGCCCACGTGGGTGCTTAGGGTGGAGAGATGCTTCCTGTTTCATGCCTACTGGGGTCTCAGAAAGGTTCCACTATTTGACCTAGTTTCAAACCAAAGCATTCAGGTTGTTTCTATTAATATGGCCGTTCGTATGCTGATGGAACTACCCGTTCAGCCCATTCACTATGCCTAGAATGGGCTCCTGGCCTCCATTATCCATGAACGACACTTCTCCCCTACTGTGGATCACCAGTGACTTTCTCTGAAGACAGAACTTCATGGCTGGCTTGAGGAAAGCCTAACAGAAAAGGTGGTTAGCACGACGGGGATGGAACTAGAGGGTGTTCTGCTGAACAAAATAAGTCAATCAGAGAAAGACATGTATCATATGACTCACTGATGTGAGGAATTCTTAATCTCAGGAAACAAACTGAGGGTTGCTGGAGTGGTGGGGGGTGGGAGGGATGGGGTGGCTGGGTGATAGACATTGGGGAGGGTATGTGCTATGGTGAGCGCTGTGAATTGTGCAAGGCTGTTGCATCACAGACCTGTACCTCTGAAACAAATAATACATTATATGTTAAAAAAAAAAAAGAAGAGGAAGATAGCAGGAGGGGAAGAATGAAGGGGGGGAAATCGGAGGGGGAGACTAACCATGAGAGACGATGGACTCTGAGAAACAAACTGAGGGTTCTAGAGGGGACGGGGGTGGGGGATGGGTTAGCCTGATGATGGGTATTAAAGAGGGCACGTTCTGCGTGGAGCACTGGGTGTTATACGAAAACAATGGATCGTGGAACACTACATCAAAAACTAATGATGTAATGTATGGTGATTAACATAACAATAACAACTAAAAAAAAAAGAAAAGGTGGTTAGCAGACCACTAACTCAGATTCATCAACGTGAATCCACTCTAGACAAGAACTTACATTCCCATTATCATTCCCATCTTACACATCTATACTTGAGTCCACTGCCAAGAGTTCCCCTCTCCAAAGAACTCGATTGCCACACACACCAAATAAGGCTTCAATAAATGAAGGTGACCCTTCTAACAGCATAAGCCTACTCAGGATCCCATTTCCTAAAACACAAACACACACCCATTTGCTATAACACTGTTTCCACCCTCCTGCCTCTTATCGGCAATGTTAATTCCTTGTGCACATGGGCAATGCATACCCACCAGGTACAAAGCACAGTGGATACTGGGCATCTCTTAGAAGCCAGAGCCTTGCGTGCACCAAAATAAAGGGTATATGGAGCCCCAGCACCTAAAAGATACATGCAGTGTTTCTGCTTTGGGCACATTAGTGTTTGGGATCAAATCAAGGAAATGATGATTTTAGCACAACCTGAAGAGTAATCATGCCTAGGCAGAAAATGAAATGTTCCAATCCACAGATGCAAAAGGGGGAAAAGAGAGGGAGAAAGAAAAGATTCTGATCAAGCTGAAAGAACAATGAAAATCAAAACAGTATAAACTGTAGCAGGCACCCCCAAGAGATAGCAACCCCTCAGTGGGGCAAGTGGAATGGGGGATCATTCCTCGCAGAATTGTAAATAGCAGCCCAAAGAGCCACGTGCCACCTGTGTCCAAGCAGCAGGTGGTGGGAGCAGAGCAGTGAAAACCCCTCTGGAGTGCACCTGCAGCCCGGGGC
Organism: Eumetopias jubatus; assembly: GCF_037043125.1. NCBI lineage: Eukaryota > Metazoa > Chordata > Mammalia > Carnivora > Otariidae > Eumetopias > Eumetopias jubatus. The sequence continues at coordinate 94,793,665 of NW_028274819.1, forward strand.
TGGCGGTTCAGGTACAAGTGTACAGACTATGGATGTGTCTGATGGGGAAGCCCTAACAGGGAACCAACAGTGAGTTCATCTGCAAAGACATCAAAGGACTGCTAAGGTCCAAACGTAAAGGCTAGAATAAGGGGGCGGCAGGGACCAATCGCCTTGTAAAGGTGTGATTTTTTTTTTTTTTTTTTTGAGATTTATTTGAGAGAGAGAGCGCACACGGAGGGAGAGGGAGCAACAGACTCCCTGC